>NW_022900914.1:29769739-29855362 GCF_012274545.1 Fukomys damarensis | reverse complement strand
CTCTTTATAACGTTCCTTTTCACCAAATTTTGCAGCACTAAAGTAAATATCAATCCAATGTCACGTGCTATCCATACAATAAAGAAGCAAATAATAAAAATTAAATAAGGTGCTTTTTGTAGCCTGCTAAATTCTAACAAAGATTTCTCTATGTGGAAAATTCATAACATTGAATGCCCACACTAGGAAAACAGAGCGGGCTCAAATAAACATCCTTTAGCTTTTTAACGTTCCTTTTCACCAAATTTTGCAGCACTAAAGTAAATATCAATCCAATGTCACGTGCTATCCATACAATAAAGAAGCAAATAATAAAAATTAAATAAGGTGCTTTTTGTAGCCTGCTAAATTCTAAAACAAAGATTTCCCACTCCATTAAAAGTGAGAAAATTTGAAAATTTTGGAAAAGTCCAAAAGATGTACCAGCACTTTTGTTAGGCTTTGTTCTTCATTAATTCAATTCAATTTTAATTAGATGTAAGACGGAATTAACCAGAGTACTTCAGTAAATGGTAAGGAGGTAGAGTGATTCCTCTTTGCAGAAAATAAGTATAACATGCAAGAACAATATTTTAGAGGCAGTGGATACTGACTAGCATTAGAAAAAAAAGGTTAACCATTTGTTCTTTAATCTAGGGCTACCTTCTCTTGCTCAAATAAAACATTTTATTCAATATGCTGCATATAAATATTTCCCCAAATGTTGGCTTGCCTTCTCATTACCTTTGATTTTCACAGAGCAAGAAGTTATAAATGTAATATCCAAATTATCAATTTTTTTCCTCTTGTAAAGCTCCAGCCCCTAGGTATTATTTTAAGCAACACTCTGAATGTACCAACCCTTGTCTTTCTTATTACACAGTTCTTAATAAAATCTGATTCCTTGCTTCTTTTACAAGTAATGTCTTTCTCTTTGTCTTTTTATTTGCAGAAGTCTGAATATGACAAGCAAAGGAGGCTTTTCTGTATTGTATTTTTTTATTATTATCATGCATCCTACTTGATGCTTAGTAAGCAATTTGTCTCTGTGGTTTAGTGTCTATAGTTAGTTTTAGAAATTTCTTAGACATCACTTCTTAAAACTTTTCCCATTTTATTTTCCCTATGAGATTATGGTTATGTATGTGTTAAGGTCATTTGATATTATTCTGTGTGGGGATCATGAGTATTGGTCGTAAGTATTGTTAACTTTAGTAACTCCATATGTGCTAAGTTTCTCCAGTTTAGCAGGTGGTGTGTTTCCTTTGTGGAATTCCTGAAAGTTACAGTTTCTTGTCTCTGACCTTCAGATGTGTGGTTGTCCGGGTTACTACTACCCATGGTGGGTTGTTTTTGTTGAGCCTGTTTGCTCTTTTCCTGTGTGAACTTTCAGTTACTATGGTAACCCCATCCCATAATAGTTTGTGGTTTTTTTGCTTTAAAAGGCTGATGCTTGCCGGCCATAAACGTCGCCTTGATCAGACTCTTGGCGTCCTTCCTTTCTCTCTGCCCCATCTCCACCCCGCTGCTCTTTCAGGTTTGAGGCACTGCTGGACAGTGCTCTGCGTTGCTGGCTCACGACAATTCCGCAAGTTTACATGTTCTACTCTGTTTTTCATTTACTTTCTTTTTTTCTTCCAATTTGGGTAATTGCTACTGACCTGTATTGGAGTTGACTTTTTGTGTGTGTGTGTGTGTGATGTTGAGTCTACTTACAAGGCCATCGAAGTCTTGCACCATCTTTTTTACTGCTAATTTTTTCCCCTCAGATTTTTATTTAGTTCTTTCCTATTCCAATTTCCTGCTGAAATGATCTGATTTCCCTGTTTTGCACGTTTTCAATTGGAGCTATTAACATATTAAATTAGCTAATTTACATTCCTTTGTGTTGACTTCACCACATGTGAGGTGTCTGTCTCTGATTTTGGAGGCACCTTAGCTTTTTCACGCTCGGGCTATTTCCTGTTTTTGTGTAATGTCTTGGAATTTTTTGAAAGATGGGTATATTGTATAAGGAAGGAGATTGTGAAGTAAAAAAAAATGCATTTCTTTTACACTTAAGACTGCTTAGACATGAGAACATCTTTCTTTACAAAAAGAAGCCCATGTTTGTCTCTCATTTGGGTTGTTCTGTCAATGAAGCATTAACATAGTGGCATCAACATCAGTGATTTTAGGATTGAATTTTTTGAAGTTATGAATCAGAAAGTGAGTTTGTTGACACTGTGGTTCCTTTTGAATTCTTGTACTGATGGCTTGGGTTTAGATGGTGGACTAATTTGCCAGAAGATGTTCCTTAGTATCTGCTCCTTTCTGTGCATCAGTCTCTGTAGTCTGAGCTATATTCCAGGGTCATTCCAACTTTGCAGTTTCCGACTTGGAAGTGAGTGACGAGGGAAGGGGCGGCATTCTCTGAATTACGAGTTCAGCCTGCATTTTCCTCTGTCTCAGAGTCTGGTTTCAGGAATACCCCACTCTTCTCTAACTACTGGGGGTAGTACCGACACACCTCTCTCTTATCTCTTTGTCCTGATTGCAATATTTAAGTTTTCAGCAGGGGAAAACAATAACCACTTTGTTCTTCTGTTTCCAGAGGATGTCTTTCTTTCCTCTAAGACGGGTAGTGGGTATAGAATGGGCTGAGTTCCAGAAATTGAGATTGTTTTTCTCCTGGAGTCAGCACCACCAGAATTTTTGCTTCTGATTTTACGCAATCTCTACTGTGAGTAGCTTCAGGGGATCCTGTAGAAAATGCTCACAACAGACCATGAATTTCCATGCATCTGTATCCTCCAGGGATCCAGTCTAACATGTCCTTATAATTACACTTTATCAATTCACTAAAATGTATTAGCAATGTCTTCTCACCTATATAAGTGGCATCCAGTAGTGAGTGTTGACCACAGATATTCAAAACCTTAGGTCCTATTTTTCCCCACAGGCATCAGATTTTCTCATATATATATTTTTTTCACACACACACACATATATATGAATATATGGTCTCCAAAGTGACAAAGGGCAGTAGAATTAATGCCAACCTTTCTTTTCCTGCATTCCTGAAAAATGTGTACTTTTTATCACAGCATAAAACAGTTAACATTCCCGCTAACATTTAACTTAACAAAATCCAGTCATTCCTGGAAAGGAAATATAGATTAATGTAGAAGAATGTTGTCCAAAAAATATATGAAACACTTAATGACCATCATGGTTGTCATAAAATGATTTGAACATTTCTAATGTTTATTGTGTAATCAAAATTTTCTTTTGATAAATAGTACTGATTTGAACACTGTTTTGAAAATTCACCTCTGTATTTTCAAGGCTCTGGCTTAATTCTACACAAAAATGATGGAAATACAGTAACTTATACAGTGCTATTTAAAATTTATTCTCAGAATATTATTGATGCTGCTGCTATTTTAATACCATTATTACCAATAACAGAATCATTTTAGATTCAACATATCAGACCAATCTCTTCCTAGAATAATTTGTTACAGTGGAATTGGAGATTTCTCCATCTGTTAAACATATGTGCTTTGTATAACTTCTATTACAATAATCCTGTTTAAATCAGGCTAATCTGAACATTAGATACAGACTTTTTTGCTTTCCACATTGTAGATGCATACATATACTTATTCACTAATAATTTTAGTTAATGTATAGACTAATCATGTTTATGTACCAGCGATTTGATGCCATAGAGTGAAAGTTAGGTTTTAATATTGCAACTTATTCCAACACAAAGTACTTATTCCCCTGCCTGTTAGCATTAAGTAAATCCAGAAGCTTGCTAGACCTTTTCCTTTATCTACATTGTCCATCTCTTCAGAACTGAAAGAATAATATCGGCAACTGAAATATGATTTCTAACATTTATTTTAAGTATGAAGTAGCCTTCCCCTTTACTTTATCCTTTCACACCTGTCAACTAAATACATGATAAGATTATTTAGTCATGTAAGCCCAGTTTCTTCTTAAAGTAATTCCAGTGTTTAATTTAAATGATATATATTATAAAATGTGATCATGTACATACATGAAAATTTTAATTTCCCTCAATTTCCATCACAAATGAATTATATCCATGAAAATCAAATGTATCTCCATCATCTTAAAAAATGAAAAGATGATAAAGAAATCAACAGTCATGCTACTCCCATAGAAAACTATAGAAATATGAGAGCAGTGTAAGCTGAAAGCAAGCAGAAGAAATGAAATGATAAAAATTTACCAAGAGAACAATTTAATTGCAAAAGAGAAATAAAGACAAATCAACAAAACCAAAGTAAGTTTTTGACAAATACAATGGTATTCAGTGAACCACTAGCCATCCTAACCAAGCAAAAAGAGATAAGATATAAAATTTTAATGTATTAAATAAGGATCATTTTATGATCCTATGAAAAAATAATAAATATATAAGTAACTGCACATTCACAAATTACATAACTTATACCAGTAGGACTCATTCTTTAAAAGACACAAACTGTCAAAATTGTACAAATGACAATGTGAAATAGGAAGAAAAGGGCTAAAGGTGTAGGGGAAGTGGGAAGGGTAGGGGAATGGAAATAAGGGAAACGAAAAAATATGAAAAAGGAAAAAATGGAAAGAAAGTCTTTGTAAATAGCGGGGGGTGAAAGGGCAGGGACAAGGGGAAAAATGAGCACAAAGATCTTTCACGTAAAGGTACAAGATCCCAATAATAAATATAACTGTACTGTATACTTAAAAAGAACCAATAAACTCAATAAAAAACTCTCATATGAGAAGTAAATAATCTGAATAAATCTATTAAAAATGAATCAATAATAAATTTCCAAAAGAAAAAGGACTAGGCACAGAATTTTTTTTTTTTTTGGTACTGGGGATCGAACTTGGGTCCTTGTGCTTGCAAGGCAGGCAACAGAACCACTGAGCCAAATCCCCAGCCCACAGGTACAGAAAATTTCATTAAGGAATTCTACCAAACATTTACAAAAATATATGCTATCAATTGTTTACAACCTATTCAAAGCATAAAAGTAGGAGTGCTTCCCAACTCACTTTATAAAACAACTAAACCATCTCAAATGAAAATCTAAGGTATTTTTCTGTAAGCACTACGAATGTTGAATCACATAAATATTGAAAAGCTATAACTTTTTTAACATTTAACTCAAAATATTTTAAAATCTAAACTGAAATTTTTTTGATTCATCATTATTTAGGAGTTTGTTGTATGATATAGAGATATTTTGGTATTTCCAGCTAGATTTCTGTTATTGGTTTTGATTTTCTTTTGTAGTCTAAGAGCATGCTTTGTATGTTTCATATTTTAAAAAGAATGTTTATTTGTGTTTTATGTCACAGAATATGGCTTGTCTGGTTGAATGTTCCATGTAAGTGTTAGGAGAATGGCTAATGCTGCTCTTGGTAAAAATATACCAAAAGTAACAACCGGGAAAAAAAGCATCTGCGAATATAAACCAGACAATTCTTACATTCTTCTCTACAAGTCTTATTGACATTTTTTTTTAAGAATGAGAAACATTTTTAATTGGACTAACAGAATGAATAGTCCTTAGATTTCTAAACAATTCATTCCACCTTATTAACTTTATTATTTTCAATATATCAACTTTCAAACCTCAATTAATTAGAAAAATTAATTATTTTGTTGTATTGTTATCTCTCACTATAAATATTTAATTAACTAATTGAATTTATATTAATGTAAATTTAGAAACTACTGAAACATTTTTATTTATCAAAATGACTGCAATATAAAAATGGTACTTCTTTTTTTTGCCATTAGGTTTATTGGTACATTTTAGGTATACAATACAGTTACATTCGTCATTAGGATCTTGTACCTTTATCTGATGTATCTTGGTTCTTATTTTTTCCCGATTTCCCTGCCCTCCCTTCACCCCTCCATCCTTCCCTATATACAAAGATTTTCTTTCCAATTTTTTTGCTCTTCTCATATTTTTTCTTTTCTTTTCTTAGCGTTCCCACACCCCTCCCACTTCCTCTACTCTTAGAACTTTTCCTCCTATTACACAATATCAAATATACATTTTATCCTTATTTACACTTTTAGTTGTTCATACCAGAGAAGCTATTCAGTATTTACACATGTGTGTCCTATTAATTTCACTTAAGAGTATGGTCACAGCGAGCAACTCCTTAGCTATAAATAGCTCCGGTTTCTTATTATGCCTAAGTAGTACTCCATTTTATAGAAAAAAATCACATTTTCTTTATCCAGACTCCAGATGATGGGCAATTGGTTTGTTTTCAAGTTTTAGCTATTACAAACTGCTGTTATAGACATGGGTGCACATATATTGCTGTGGTGTGATTTTTAAAATTCTTTTTGGAAGATACCCAACAAAGGAATGGCTGGATCAAATGGGACTTCTAATCCTAGTCATTTGAGGTATTTCCATATGGATTTCCACAGTGGTTGCACCAGTCTGAATTCCTCAACAATAAAGAGATCCCACTACTTGATTATTTGTGCAGGTTCATGGGAAACTGAGATGGATCCCTGGTACAAAAAAAGAAAACAAAACAAAACAAAAATGAAGGAAAGATAATGTTAAAGTATTAGAAAAATGTTGAAAAATTGAAAAAGGTAAAATAAATATTTATGTATGATTATCAAGTCACTTTTGAAAGCAACTTCAAGAATAATCCTCAAAATTATTTCAAACAATCCACCATTATCTTTAAAAGACGCAGTTGTCTAATTGTTCTTTTTTATAGTGCTTACTTTGATATTTTAATGCAAGTAGGAGTAAGAACAATCTCGTAATAACTCTTTGATCTTTAAAAATTATAGTGAGGGCAGGGGTAAGGGGAAAAAATGAGAATCAAGACTTGTCAGGTAGAGGTACAAGATCCCAACAATGAATGTAACTGTACTGTATCCCTAATATGTACCAATAAACTCAATTAAAGCTGAAAAAAAAATTATAGTGAAAAGGCCAGGGATATAGTTCAGTGGTAAAGTCCTTGCCTAACATGCACAAGGGCATGAGAACAATCTCAAGCACCATGAAAGAATTATTTAGGGCAGTGAAAAATGCAGAAGCCGTGTGGGGATTATATTTCACTATATTGTAATATGAAAAACCAGGAAATGAATACATTTTTACATAAAGGGACTTAGGGTCAAATCCTAAGCTAACTACAAATTTGGAGGTTCTCACTACACCTTCAGATTTGATAATTTGTCAGAATGACTGAAGACATGTTGGAAAGAACAGCATCTATAAGTACTGCTTTATTGGAGCAAAGGATACAAATCAAAACCACCTGAAGGAAGAGACATATAAGGCGAAGTTTAGGAAAAATCATAAAGCAAAGCTTACCCAAGCTTTATCAGGGTTTTTACTGAGACTTTGACATGTAGATGCTACAGTTTTAGATATGAAACGTCCCCCAAAAGCTCCTATATTGAAAGGTGGTGAAAACTTTAGAAGGTGGAGCCTGGTGGAAGAAGTACAGCAAAGAGGGAGCGCCTGAGAGAGGGGTGCTGGTGACATTATGGTGCTGCCCAACATAGCAGGCATGGTTGATTGAGTCAGGGTAATACTCAGCTTTCCTTGCATTTCCTCCCTTCTTAAAGTAAGGCTGAGGTCATGGCTTCCAAGCCTCAGGTTTCCAATCACTTGGTCTCTCTGGGTGACCATACGTCATCCTGAGTTACCTCATGATGATGAACTCTCAGGTTTAGTCCTAAGGGCCCATCATAAATAACAAAGATATGTCTATGAGTTGGAAAATTCCAAGGTCAGAGGTTACCTGTCAGCAACTGGGAATAAAACACAGCCCAGTTTTTCTTTATTATACACCATCTCATTGTCTTTAACTCTGGCACAGTTAATAAGATTTACTTATTTTTAGCTTTCAGAATACAGTGAAAAATAACCTCAACCACTCAGCCTTCAAATAAACAAATAAATTAGAAATAATAACTGCAGTGCAAAAAGTCATGGGAAGTAGGTATACAAATGAATGCTTTCCAAGAAACAAGTATAACTATAGTCGTTCAACTATAATAAAATATTTTATAGGAATCCTGCCTTATAGTATTTCGTAAAGTAAATATGCTAAACTGTGAATTTGAAATCATTCTCATTTGTATTCTGGAGGTTTATCATTCTATCTCCTGTAATTAAATTTAACGGGTTGTTTAATTAATTTATAGAATCACAGTAATTGACATGATATGTAAACTTATTGGAAAGACAGTCACGCTAGCTGTCCATTCAATGATGGATTTGTACCATGGTCCTAACTCCAAGCTCTGAACCGGAAGGAGGAAAACAATGAAACATTGTTTTTCATGCTAGCATTGAACTCAGAACCTTGTGCTTACCAGACAGGCATAGCACCACTGAGCTACATCCCCAGCTACGCTATGACTCTTAACCAATGAAGAAAGTACCAACTAAAATCTGTATCACAAACTACTCAGCAATCCTCTGTTAACCGTACTCTTTCTGCTTCCTTTCTCATATGAAGAAGTAGTGGATTTCTGCAGAAAATTTTAAAGACTAGAATAATCTTATTTTTCCTTATGTTAGTTATGCTAGGGAAATATTTTACAAACATAAGTTCCCCAAACTGAGCAATAGGAAATTACTTCTAATCCTTCTCATGTTCCGAACAGTGTATTCTTGGTAACATGAATGAAAGCAGCTGTTTCTCTCATCACTGAACATATTTGATTGTAAGTCACTCTGGGATTGAGGGAACAATGGTGGATTTTTTAAAACATTGTTCCTGCATATTTAAAACCAAACAAAATCTTGCAAACAACCGATTGATTTACTGGTTAACATTTAGCAAATTATAAGGATGAATCTTCAAATTTTGTCAAATTGTGTTCTAAAAGAACAATGACTAGAGTCCATTATCTCTGTGGTACCATAGTTCTGTGTCAGCTAATCTCTAGCTTAAAAATAATTATTACAACTAACTACAGACTTCAAAACACATAGTAAGTTAAAAATATGTGCAGTCCAAAAATAAAACTTACCTATACAATAATCTGTATAGGAAAATAAATATTTTTCCTTTCATCTTAAATTCATAGTTCAGGTCCCTGTAAGAAAACAGGGCACAAGGCCATGAGGAGTTTACCTCTTGGTGACTGTAACTCTGATAAATGCAACAAGAAGGTAACAGAGTAAAGAGAGGCTTATTATACCTTTAGCAAGTAGGGAGCGCACTGGAGTTAAATTTGCAAAGCAGTGCTCTCCCCAATAAAGAAAGCAAGGCTTTTATGGAGAAATGTCTGCACTTCCAGAGGGAAGAGTCATCATCACATACAAAGCTGGACAGTCTCAGTTTGAGATCATGATCATACGTTCAGAAAAAGAGATGGCAGACTTAACCTGAGGGTATATTTCATCCTTATAAGTTTCTCCAACAGCTTCAGTTGAAACCAAAAGAAAAACAACTTTGAAGGTATGTTAACAGTCTTTTAAAGAGGAGGCAGATTTTTCCTGTAAGCCCAGGTAGAAAGACTAATTTACAAGAGAAACAATACAAATCTATTTAATGTATGAAAGCCTTCATAAGAAAATGAAGATTCATACTAAAATGAAAACTTGTATACCTGCTGTGCTAAATTTGATGAAAAAGAAGATCCCTGAGAAGAATGATTGGATAGAAAATATAATCTAAAGATAATTATCTGGGGAAAAATTAGAAAGACCTGTTTATTCAGGTTTTTCTTTTCTGTGACTTTAGTGATGAGTGTTTTGGTTTTTTTTTTTTTTTTTTTTCCTCTGAGTATAAAGAAGCCTCTCTCAAATGAGAATGTTAAGACCTGCGTCAAGGAAAAGTTAGGAAGTCCTAGGTTTTATAAACTGATGAAGGGAAAATGGTTATGGAAAATATCAAAGACTTTCCTGTTTCTGTGTTTTTCTCAAAATTCAAGGTATTTAGATTGGGTTAGAGTGTCCTGAACCTCCTGGAATCAATATTTAAAGTCAACCCAGTTAATTATTGATGCTATCATCTCCCCACAACTCCCAGGTTCACTGACAGGTGGTAGGTATCAATAATTTTAATTAATCAATCAATTCCTCACATAAATGTGCATAAGCAATACAAAATATATGTGTTGACGAAAACAGAATATGCTACTCTAAAACATGCACTTTGGGATATGGTTATTTTGAAATAAGCCACTAGAACAAGCAGACATAGGAAAAGCTTTAAAATTTGACACACTTATTTTTGGACATTTATAATGAAAATTTCCATTTGTAGAGATGGACACTTAACACTGCTTATCAAGGGAGAAAGGCCAATATAAATCTGCATAACAAATCTTGCTCAGCAATCATTTTTTTACCTTACTTTTCCATGTTCTTTTCATATAACTTGCCTTTCTTTCCTAGATTCCTAAAATCCCTTTACTTTTAGCTTAACATATCATATACGCCAAAATTCTAAATGCTGTGTCAGTTATTTATCTCTGGGTACTCTGATGTGTTACCTGTATAGGGCAAAAATAATAACTTCTGTTTCTTCTTTTTTTAACATGTCTTGAAGAACATGAAATGAGCACAATATTTTTCTTCTCTTATTGTGTGTACCTTTATGGATGTATATGCTTATATATTATTTCACAATGTTAGGCCTATGCCTCTCTTAAGAATTGAGTGATAATTTTATTTATAACTGGATAGTGACAACCAAGTAATAAAATCAAGGATATCTTTTATTTTTACCCTTGCTATGTGCAAGGCTTTAAGGAATTCATTGCCTAAGCTCTAGGCATGTCATGGCAATATATCTTCACTGGAAAACTTTCCCTGGTTACCATGTAGACCACACATCTTCTAGGAAAACCTGCAAACATCTCATGTTGACACAATTTATATTTTTATAAATTGAGAATGCAGCTTAAGCCATATCTGTTGAAATATGGAGGGTTTGTTTCCAGATTAATTTCAAGGTAATGCACCTTGAATGTCTAGTAACATTTCCTTATTTATGTTCTTATAAAAGTTATAGTAGGCTTCCGAGGCAAGTAGGGAAAATTCTCCAATTCTCAGTTTTTAAAGGCTGAATTGTTTTCATTGGAAAATAAGTAATTTTCTAAATTTGATATCATCCTTGGGATAAGTGAACATGAGCTAGCCATATATGGATTATAATCGAAAAATATGGCGTGTGTCTAAAATTGTTAAAAGGTTAGTACTGTGGAAGAAACATTGCATTTACTCCCTCTGAAAGTATTCCCCTTTGCTTGCAATACATTCATTGAATAGTTCTTGCCACTTTTTGAAGCAGTTCAGAAGTTGTATTGTGGCTGCCTCAATAGCCTGAATTGATTCAAAATATTTGCCTTTCATGTTCATTCTGACTTTGGGGAAGAACTAGAATGTACAGGGTGCACAACCTGGTGAATGAGGTAGATGACACCATAGTATTTTTCACTAGCTTGGCTTTCCATTGGTTGGCACTGGGCAGCAGAACTCACTGTATTTTTTAAATCATGCCCTATAAAGGCACTCACAAAAGAGGATTTCTACAATAGATATGCGTCAGAAAGGAATAAAACCAATGGTATAAGGGTCTTTGAAACCAGACAGAATATTCTGAAGGGGAAAGTGGTAGTGTGTGTTTCATTGAAATGATTATTTTTATTTAAGTGACCACTGTATATGTTGATCATACCTCCTATGTTTATATCTCTTCTCTGTCTAGGTTTCATTCAAATGTTAGAAAATTGGTAGGAAATGTACAGGCCCACAAACAAATTAATCACAAGAGGAGATAATAGAAGTCAGTAAGTAGAAGAGAAGTAGTTTAGAAACATGAAGTAGAAAGGAAGAGGAGATTATAAATGATTTATCTGAGCATAGTGACCTTCAGTATAAGACCAGTGCTGAGACAGTTGGTAAAAAATAGCAACGTTACAGTCAATGTCCCTAGCGAGTCTCAGATTTGGGGTTACCAAGTGCAAAACACTGGAGTTTGAGCTGCACGACTTTAGAGTAACCGGGCTGATGTCTGTACCTGAAGATGTGTGAGACACAAGCCCCTTCTGACAGGCTCTGAGAATGTTTCTGTCTAGGAAATGTGACTTTGGGTACATGGTTGGAGAACTCTGATTTAAAGAACTAAGTAATAAAAAAATGAAAACCAAGAAAATATTTCTAAAGACCTCTAAAAAATGAAACTATCCATTTCATCCTTTTAAGATGAAGCCAATAAGTTATCATAAACACCATGTGCCAGGAAGTGTAATCATTTTTAAATTTTTCTTTCTTAATTATAATGATAGTTTAGACTCTCCAGACATTTTAGGTAAAGATTCAACTTAAATGAGAAGAATTATAGTCAAACAAAGTGGGGGAAAAACAAAGGAAAACATAATGGCAGATTCAAAACAAACTTCACAGATAACCGTATTTAATATTTAGGAAGACAAACTGGCTTCCTTAGCATTAAGCATAGAAAGATACTGACAGGCTCAATTAGCAAGTCAGAAATAGCTCTTGGAACCCCCTGAGATAGACCAGTAGAGGTAACCAAATGATAGAAGATCTGCAAGACAGAGTCAGAAGAATATCCCAAAAAACAGAATGATGGTGGTCTTTTATACAACTGCCAGATTGTAACTATAAATAAATAAATTTAAAGTCCAGAAAATGAATTTGCTCTCTTCCTGCCTCAGTCTTGAAGACCTCTCCGATGATAAGCATGTGTCATCAGAACTGTTTTAAGCACTTTTCGTGATATTCGTTAATTTTAGGTTTCATCATCCATCTAATTTCCAAGTTCCCTGCTCTATGTTTAATCAGAAACCAAATCTTATTAGTTACTTCTATAAATTAGTTATATCTGAGTCTAATTCTTTCCCCCGTACTGTGATGACCGTGATCAATGCCACTAGCTTCTCTTGCTGGTACCCCTGCAGCACACCTGTAATTCTGTGCGTGCCTCATATCACAGGTATTTATCTGTCACTCCTAATGTTTCTTTTCTAAAAAAATTAATTATAACATGACAAATCAAACTATTCCCTTGCTCCATTTTTTAAATAAACATACAATTTAATAAAAATGTGATAGAGATTGACATAAGCACCTGCAAGAGTGTAAGGCTATACAAACATCTGTATGGTGACAGAAATGTTGTAGGAAAAAGCGAATGAAAAACTATGTAGAAACAGTACTTAGTCTTTATGAAATCTGTATCGCACAACATTTTTTCTGGAGAAATACATCAAGACATCTACATATTTCTTTATAGAGAAGACTCATATAATAGGGCTGGGCTTACACAGGAGTGGAGGCTGGGGTAACTGTGGTACCATCTTCTGTAAGTTGGAGCAGAAGGAAGTGGGAGCCAGGAAACTGAAGGAAACTTCCAGTATGAGTCTGAACTTGAGATCCCAAGAGGTAGGGAGATGTCGGCATGATTTTGTGAGTTCAGTGGCTTAAGATCAGAAGTTCTGGTATCCAAGGACAGGAGACCAGTATCCCAGCTCCAGAAGAGACAGTGAAATTCACTTTTCCCTGCCTTTTTCTCTGATCCATGACCCAGAAGAACTGGATGATGCTGACCCACAGTGGTGGATCTTCCTTACTCAGCCTACTTATTCAAACGCTGAACTCTTCCAGAAACATTCATGGATACACCACAAAATAGTGCTTTACCATCCTCCTGGGTCTCTTTTAACTCAGCAAACTGATACTTAAAATTAACTACTTATAGAATGGCTAGAAGTTAAGTAGATTAAGGAAGGGCCAAAAGATAACCTTATATAGAGAGTGTCTCCAATTGCTCTCAATACTATATATTGCTTCCAAATAACAATCATGTCTAATTCTAACTTCCCAACAAAATATGTCTTAAACACAGGGAAATGTGATAATTTTCTGGAATCTTTCAATATATGGTCTAAGAAATTGACAAAAATAAATAGATGCATAGGTGCACATCTGTGTGCGAAAGACAGAGAGACAGAAGCGGGGGTTCATAGTTATGGATAGAAGGACAACATGGTAAGTGCTTAATTATTACTAACTATGCTTAACTAATTGTGGTTAGGTTAATCCACAGTTTTAATATAACCTATTCTAATTCCACGCTCCAACGTTTTAATCCATTCATTTGTCAATCTGGTTCTAATAGGGATGAAAAGTGACAGGCACAAGAACAGCAGTACCATCTAAAAGAGTGGTGCAGGACTTAGTCACAGATGTAAGTTCATTATAAATATATAATGGTTAATACATTGCTCTGTTTTGCAAGGAAAAGCAAGCAGATCAGCAGAGCAAGAATGAATCTAGAGGCAGGCAGACGGGCACGAATGGGTCTTGCAATTCATGACAAGGCGACAGTACCGTGCAGTTCAGAGATGATCTCGTCAGAGGTGTACTGGGAATAGGGGGAAAGCCACAGGAAAAAAATGACTTTGCCTTCTCTCTCACATCATTCTAGATAACTGAATTTCCATGTTAAAATTAAGGCAACATAACATTTAGAGCAAAATATCGGGGAAATCATGTAAGAACAGAGTGGGAAAATATTTCGTAAGAAGTGCACAAAAAGCATTAATGATAAAAAAGCAAAGTATCCTACATTAAATTTAAAAATCTGTCAAAAGCATCAAAGTGAAAAAAGTAGCGCATTGAATGAAAGAAGACATTTGCAATATATGTATTTAATCTGACAAAGACTCATGTATACAACATATGAAAATTCATGAATGGAAATAAAAATTAAGTCAATCTAACAGAAAAGTGAAAAAACAGCATTTCAAGACTTATTTTAAGTACACTGTATTTCCTAGCATTATATTTAGGTACAGTTTTGAATTTCCCTGTGGTCACTGTAAAAGGTCATATATAGAACCAATGCCTTGAAATGTTCTGTGGCTTGCTATATGGACTAAAGTGGTCAATTTTTCAGTGTCCTCTAATCGAGATAGTGTCTTTTCATGATTTTATTTTAGTCATCTGTTTATTTGGTAGTGCTGGTGACTGAAGGCCTTCGTGAACCTCCCTCATGCTCAGAAGTCAGGTGTTCTGTTAGTAACTTATGCTCTGAGTCATAATTATATCTTTGGTTCTATTAAATTCCTAAATCTTAGTAATTTATTTTATTGTTTAAAACGATATCTATATGTTTTCTTTGGTTCAGTCAATAAATGTATTATTTTATAATCTCTCATATCTAGATTTTTCCCCTCGTGTCAGATGTTGGCACTCTGAACATTTGGGAGAAATTCCATTCATCGTATACACCTTAAAATTATTCCCTGACCCTCCTGCATTGAGCTTTTTAGCCTTACATGATAACATCCCTGTCACTAATAATGTATTTTTTGAAATTCTTAAATTCACAGATGGATTCTAAGTGTGAAGTTCATTGTTTTTAGTGTTTTCACAATGCTTTGCAACCGTCACATCTGTCTACTTCCAGAGCATTTTTATCATTCAAATAAGAAACAAAAGTATTAAAAAAAATAAATAAAATAAATTCACAGTCAGGTGCTCCCAAAGAATCTGTCACATGAACGGAGGGGTGGCACCCGACTCACATGGGCTGCCCTGTCTTCCGTGGGACAGGCAGCAGTCCTGACAGGGTACACTATATTTATGCCTGTTCTCTTTGAGCTTCACTGGGAAGTTTGTTTTAGAGAATGGAGTTTTCTAGGTTGTGTTTTGCAATGCTACCAAATCTTACGTATTTTTATACCATGTATTAAATCTGTTTCTCTAATCAAAAATACATGAATACAGATTTGATATCTGTTCTTTATATTTTAGGTTGATTCTGTGTAAAGAACTTTCCTGTTGATTTAAAAAAAATAAATCTGGGGATTTAGCACAGTGGCACCGCACCTGTCTCTCAAGAGCAAGGTTGTGAGTTTGATCTTCGATCCCTAGTACAAAAAAAAAAAAAAAAAAATTCTAAAATTCTCCAACTTTAAACTAATAAATTTATGATTCTTTAGACTTGTTTATACATTACATGTTTTTTGCTTTTTTGAGACAGGGTCTCACTATGTAGTTGAGATTGCTCTGGAACTCACTATGTAGCCCAGGCTGGTCTCAAACTCACAGCGATCCTCCTGCCTCAGCCTCCCAAGTGCTGGGATTACAGACATGCACCACCACACCAAGCTTTTCATTCCATGTTTTAAATTTTTACTTTTTTCAATTATTTTTTATCCTCTCCATATAATTTGTTGCATTGATAGTGGTTATTATTTTATTCTATGTTAACTCTACATGTTTGGCAAGATTTGCCTCCCTATTTATTTCAATAAGTGTGATATTTGAAACTTTACAATGTTCACTGAACAAATTTAAATTTGTTCACACTCTAACTTGTCTCCTGAAGAATAAAGAACTAACTGCTCCCTATCACATCTTTTCATGGAGTCACTTGCTTTGCCCAAAACCTTTACCACAGCTCTTGCTTTATGTATTCAGTATTATTTTTTAATTATTTAAAAGATAATTTCTTCAGAAGTTTCCAGGGAGGGGTCTGTTGACAGCAACTAGCCATGGATTCAGCTGAAGTCACTTTACTTTTCCTTCTTTAATAGTTGTTATGTACATTCTAAGCAAGTGTTATTTTCTGAGAGTCCATCAGGATATGATTGCACTCTTTCTTTGTAGCTTACTCTTGAGAAGTTTTCTGAAGCTCTAATTTCTGTTTTTTTATATAGGTCTATCTGGGTAATTTTTGAGTTTTTTGTTGTCTTTAATGTTCTATAGTTTCATTGTACTGTGTTATACCTTCTCATTGTAAACCTGCTTCTTACAAATTTAAAACGACTTATTTTTTCTTTACCTCATTATTATTAATTTTAAAAACTATATTAGGTCATGTAGATATGTTTCATTATGTCTAATCTGATTTTTTCATTCATTAGCTTATTGGTACTTTTTAGGTATACAATGCAATGGCATTCATCACTGGGAATGTGTACCTTTACATGATATATCTTGGTTTGCATTTTTTCCACATTCCCATTCCTCTCCAATCCTCCCTATTTAAAAAGACTTAGTGTCTATTTTTTGCTTTTCTCATAATTATTCCTTTCCCCTATACTTCCCATTTTCCCTTCCCTTTTGGACCTTTTCTTCCTGTTTCACATTGTCTATTATACATTTTGGTCCTCATTTACATTTTCAGTTTCTCACACCAGAGAAACTATTTTGTATTTACACATGTGTGTCTTATCAATGTACATCCAATAACCTATAAATGTCTCTAGTTTCTCATTTTTCATAGCTGAGTAGTACTTCATTTTACGAAAAGGCCACATCTTCTTTATACTGTCTCCAGTTGGTGGGCAATTTGGCTCTTTCCAAGTTTTAGCTCTTGAAAACTGTGCTGCTATGAACATGGTTGTACATATATCACTGTGATATGATCTTTTTAATTCTTTTGGGAAGATAGCAAGCAACAGAATAACTGGGTAAATGAGAACTCTAATATTCTTTTTTTTTTTTTTTTGAGGTATCTCCACACCAATTTACACGGTGGTTGCTCCAGTTTTAACTCCCACCAACACTGGAGCATGGTTCCTCTTCTTCCACAGCCCCATCAGCATTTGTTATTGGTTGATTTCATGATAAGAAGCCATTCTTTCTGGGGTGAGGTGGAATCTCAGCTTTCTTTCATTTGCATCTCTCGAAGGATCAATGATGCTCAACATTTTTTCATATTTTTCATTTGCTGTTTCTACTTTTTTGTCTGAGAAGTGTCTATTCCTTTCAGATGCTCATTTTTAATTGGGTTTTTTATTTTGGAAGTTATGCTTTTTTCAAAGTTTTTTATATATTCTAGATAGTAGCCCTTTGTCTGAGGAACAGCTGGTATAAATTTCCCTCATTGTGGATTGTCTCTTCACTCCACTAGTGGTTTCTCTTGCAGTGCAGAAGCCTTTTAATAAAAGATATCCCATTTGTTGTTCCTTTGTGTTTATGTGCAACACAAGTTTTGTTCATGAAATCTTTTCCTATGCCAGTGTATTCAAGAGTTCTACCTAATCTCTCTTCCAGCCAGTTTAGTGTTTCTGTTTTTATGGTTAGATCTTTAATCTATTTTTATTTTAATTTAGTGCATGGTGAGAGATATAGGTCTAGTTCTAATTTTTGTTAAGTTGAAACTCAATTTTTCCAGCACCATTTATTAAAGTGAGGGTGTTTGGCTCCATTGTCAAAGATGAGGTGGTTGAGGGTGTCTGGAGTTGTTTTTTCATCTTCTAATCTATTTCAGTGGACCTCAAGTCTGTTTCTTTGCCAGTACCATGCTGTTTTTATCACAGCAGCTTTGTAATATAGCTTCAAGTTGAGGATTGTGGTACCCCTACCTTACCTTTGTTATCTGGAACTGCTTTTACTATTCTAACTCTCATCCTGTTCCAAATGAATTTTTAGGTAGTTCTCTAAAGTTATGTGATTTATGCTGTAGGGATTTCAATTGGGATCACATTGAATATATATAACAGTTTGGGAAGTATGGCCTTTTTCACTACACTGTTTCTTCCTACCTGGAACAAAGGATGGCTTTGCATTTTCTGATATCCTCTGCAATCTCCTTTTTCAGGGTGTTGCAGTTTTCAGAGAGGAGGTCTTTGATCTCTTTCATTAGGTTGATTCCTAAGTATTTCATTTTGGGGTGGTGTTAGTTTGAAGGGAGTTGTTTCTCCATTTCCTCTCTCAGTGAGTCTGTTGTTTCTGTATAGGAAAGCTATCGATTTTTGTGTGTTGACCTTGTATCCAGCTAATCTACTGAATTTGCTTATTAAGTCTAGAAGACTTTTGTTGGAATTCTTGGGGTCTTCTATATAGAGTATCAATTAATGTGAAAATAATGACATTTTAATTTATTTGTTTCCTATCTTTATTCCTTTCATTGTTTTCTTTTGTGTAATTTTTGTGGTTAATGTCTCCAAAACTAAATTGATTGGGGATGGCGATAGTGGAATCCTCCTCTTGTGCCTGATTTTAGTGTGAAATATTTCAAGTTTTGACTGTTTAGTATGACATTGGCTGTTGGTTTTTCAACTTGGCTTCTATCAGGCTGAGATAGAGTATGTATTTCAATTTTTTTTTTTTTTACTATGAATGGGTGTTGGATTTTTTTGAATGCTTTTTCTGAATCTTTTGAGATGATCATATGGTTTTATATCCTTTGCTCTATTAATATATTGTATTACATTTTTTGATTTGCATATGTTGAACCATTCCTGCATCCCTGGGATGAATTCCACTTATTCAAGGTGTATGATCTTCTTGATGATCTTCTACATTCTGTTTGCCAGCATCTTATTGAGGATTTTTGCATCTATGTTCATTAGCGAGATTGTCCTATAGTTTCATTTTTTGGCTGGGTGTCTCTCTGTTTTGGGAATCAAGGAGATACTTGCTTCTAGTAATGAATTTGGGAGTATTGCTTCCTTTTCAATTTCGTTGAAGAGTTTAAACAGTAGCAGCAATAGTTCTCTAAATGTCTTGTAGAATTCAGCCGTGAACTCAGGACCTTGCATTTGCCAGGCAGGTGTCACACCACTGAGCTAAATCCCCAGTGATCTGTTGGTCTTATTATAGACTAAAATTGCTTTTTGTCTGTGTGTTGTGAAGGAGGATGGAAAAGAGAAGTTTAGAGAGGATTTATGAAGAATCTAGTTGTATTTAATGGTAGGACCTTTGAGGTTATTTAGTCCACCATTCAATTTGAACCAGAGATTTAAAGTTGATTTTAGCTGTTTTTTATAGGGCACCAAAGACAGTTTAATAAGCAGAAAGGTTCTTATGGGTTGACTCATATTGTGTGAGAAATATTAATTCTATCAACTCAAGTAATATAAGCACCATTCATCTGAGAGATGTGGTTGAAAACAACACTGAGATTTCACCTCACCCCAGAAGTAATGGCTGCTATCAAGAAATAACCAATAACAAATGCTGGCAGGGTTGTGAAACAAAAAGGACTCTTCTCATTTTGGGGGTTCAGGTCCCCAAATATTAATTAGTATTTTGATTACTTCCAAGGCAATGTGGTGCCTTTGTCAGGCAAATAAATTAGATACACAGAAGCTAGTTCGGTCAATGTAGAAAATATGATAGTCTGGGTCCTGCAAAGGGTAGATCACAGACCCTGATATGAATATTAGGAGAAAAAAAATAATTCACATTGCTGATCTTAGGTGAAAAATCCAATGTTTCCACTTCATTCAACTGTGCACAGTAGTACCAAGAAACAGATGTTGAAGGATCTAAAGCTTAATCTGCCAAATGTATTGTTGCTGTGCCAAATATTTTGTACATATTGGAAAAGTTTCTAAATGATGGGCCATTAACTTCAGGTGTTATATATCCCTTCATTTCCTTTAAATTATACACAACCATGCATATATTGTACAAGATTTTCTGCATGTGATACCATCTCCTTTAAACTATGCCATGTCTTAAATTACTGAAAGTCAAGGCACTTATCAGACTCACAGTGGTGGGTCTGCCATCTGTTCAGTTTCGACATTGACCTGAAAATAAATGGTAACCCAGTCAATGTGTTGTATTTTCTCCAACAGATTTTCATGGAAATGTTAGCTTTCTGAATTAGTTTAAAGTGTTCTGTGAGGAAGAATGCACTTTGTCTCTAGCAGTGATATTTTTATTATGCAAAATTCAAATGATTTTTAAGTCATTGATTGTGACCTTAGGTACAGTCTTGTCAGGAAATAGAAATGCATGGACAGTTTTTTCACTGGCACTTTATTTTTCTTAGATAGTTCTTAGTACTGACTTCTATATTGCAACCAATCGGAGTTATTTATTCATGCATTATTTTAAAATAAATGAGATGAAGTTCTACAGCTTTCTATCATTTAATTCTCCTACTAAAGATATTCACTTTACTATCCTGTTTTGAATCTGTAAAAAGGGGGAGGCTGAAAAGTCTCACACATTTTAATTTGAGAGGGATACACTGTACCATGGAAACAATAGTATTCCCTCACCATTAACACTGTTACTAATAAGCTCAATTTTCATCATCTTTCTTTTCCTCTACTGAACTAGTCGCCTGTTTTTATTTACCTGAATTTCACTGAATTCCCCAGATTCCTTGCTAAAACTGGCAACAGAATTGCTGTTTTAGCAATAATGGGTCAGAAAGGGGAGACTTTGTCTGTTCTTTAAACTGCTTTGTGATTTTTTTTCAAATTACATAAGTGTCATGGGTTGGCATTATTTATTGTCTTTTGGAAATGTGCATATGATTCATGCTCCTTTTTAGATAGAGGATGAGTACAATAGAAACTAAAGTCTTCACATTATGAATCAAGTAATTATTTATATTTATGGAATTGCACATTTGAGCATCTTTTGCTAACATTTATCTATAAATAAGCACTTCATTAGTTTTAAATACTTTTTGAGCACTTCTAAAATCAGTAAATAATAAACCACTTAATGAAATAATAATATTCTGAACTGACTTGTGTTCCCTCAGAATTTATGATTTGAGCCTTTAGCCCGGATGTGGTGGTATTTGAATATAGAGCCTTTGGAAAAGCAATTGAAGCAAAATGAGATCATAAGGTTAGATCCCAAAACTAATGGGGATGGTGTCCTTATTAGAAGAGAAGACACCAGAGAGCTCTCTCTCTCACAAATATACACACGTACAGAACAAGTCGTGTGAAGACAGAAGGTTTTCATGTGGAAGACTTAAAGAGAGTCCTCATCATACTCAACCTTGAAGCCTGATGGTGTCTTGATATGGAACTTGTAGCCTCTAGACCTGAGAAAATGAATTTCCATTGTTTGTCATGCAGTCCTGTGTGATTTTATCATGGAAGCCTGAGAAGATTAATCAAAGTAAGAAACTTCGCTTTTTTTTTTTCATTAAATTTATTGGTACTTTTTAGGCATACAGAACAGTTTCATTCATTATTGGGATCTTGTACCTTTACATGACAGGTCTTGGTTCTTATTTTTTTCCCCATACCTCTGCCCTCCCTTCACTTCCTCGACCCTTCCCTATTTACAAAGACTTTGCTTCCATTTTTTTCTCTTCTCATATTTTTTTCTTTTCCCTTCTTTCCTTCCCCCTACGCTTTCCACTTCTCCTACTCCTTTAGACCTTTTCTTCCTATTTCACATTATCTATTATACCTTTTAGTCCTTATTTATACTTTTAATTTCTCACACTAGAGAAACTATTGAATATTTACATATGTGTGTTCTATTTCTTTCATTTAAGTGTATGGCCTCAATGTGCAACCATTTAGCTGCAAATGGCTCTAATTTCTCACTTCTTTATGGCTGAGTAGTACTGCATTATCTACACATACACACATTTTCTTTATCCATCGCCAGTTGATGGACAATTGGACTGTTTCCATGTTTTAGCTGAAATGGAAGTTTGGAACATATTCTACAGGCTCCTTATTTCTTCAATACAGAGCAGAGGGCACACAAATCAGTGAAGGTAGTAGCAGCATAAGAAAAGCATATATCATAAAATTTATAAATACTCAAGTGCCTAGCATCATCTGGATATAAGCAATAGATGTTTGTCTTAGAGAGACAGTAAGTAAGTTTCCTGGAAGTCAGATAGATTGTCATAAAAATGTTTTGCCTCAATCAAATAACATCATGGAGATGATATTTGTTGGAAGGGATCAAGGTACACAATAAGCAATATTAAACAACTGTGTCCTACATAGAAAACCATCTACTATTGTATATAATCTGAATATAATTTTGGACCAAAGATTTGAGAAAGAAAAACAGGATCTCCCTAATAAGTATATAAATTGACTATTGTTAAATTTGTGATAAATACTTTTGATTTTAATTTAATTGACTTGTGAATAAAGATAAACATGTAACAGCCCCTCAGTTTGAATTTATTATTTTGTTTCTACTAATCTCCATGTTATGTGTGCATGGGTATGAAGAGAAAGGCATCTTATAATGTCTTAATTAGATTGCATCTGTTTAAATTAAGTTCTTCATGGCACATACTACCTGTGGATGAACACAGCTGTCTCTCCCCATGCAGGAACATCTGTGCTGATATTGCTATTTGCTACACTATCATATTCCCATAAAATTTTTTTTTAAGTATGGCTAAAGATCATTTCAACACAATTAGGAGTTGATGAGAAAGTTTCAAAAGAAAAGTAATAACACTAAATTCCAACCTGTTCTCTCTGTAGGATTCATTACAGAGTACTATTTATCCTAGATGAGGTTTGTCAGATGAAGTGCTATATCCTAAGCATTAATTCTAATTTTTAAACTCTTTGCATGATAAAGATCTATAAAATGATCATTCTACCCAATTGTCAATAGCCATCTATGATTTGATACTTGGACACAACCCCTCCTTTCCTCTTCCACTGATCCTGTGTTCTAGTGAGCTTATACCCTTGGATATAATGACAGGCAGGGGGCAGCCAGTGACATGGTACTCAATGCACTACTATGTGGTCTGCAACCGAGCTTTGGTTCTCCACCATTCTGAGACAATATAGCAAAATGCTAAACTTTTAAAATGTCATCTCTTTTTAAATTCTACTCCCATATAGTTTTTCATCAGTTTTTTTTAATTATAAGAATTCTTGAATCAAAATATCATGCCACAAAAATCTTTAAAATGTATTTACCAGGATTCACCCGTGGTACACAGACAGGTGAAAACATCAAGAGTGAGAACAACAGGGTGTAATTGGAGTAATTTTTGAAAATTTCACTTAACTTTTGCTTCTTTCCAGTTTGGAACATAACTTGCCTTGAAGTTAAAAATAAGTATTTAAAGTTCTTTAAAAGTTGGTTAATACTGCAGGGCATGATGGTGCACTCCTATAATCCCAGCTCTCGGGAGGCTGAGGCAGGAGGATCACTGTGAGTTAGAAACCAGCCTGGGCTACATAGTGAGTTCCAGGTCAGTCTCAACTACATAATGAGACCCTGTCTCAAAAAACAAACAAACAAACAAAAAAAGTTGGTTAACAGAGATAAATGAATCAAAATTTTCTCACATTTCCTGGTGCCCACTTTTCACTACTTCCCTTTCAGTAGTTCTTGGTCACCCAAAGTATCGATTTTATACACATATCCTTAACTAAAGTCCTATTTAAACATGGCACTAAACATGAAAACAAAAACAATTACTAATACGCTACTAGAGAGACTCTAGCCCTTAATATACCTGCTTGAGTATTAGTTTGCCAGCATTTCCTCCATGGTACCATAAAGCAATTACAAGATGTGATCATACCATTTTTTAGAAAAAAATATGATCATCAATAAACAGCAGCATAAAATTATAATACTAGGAAAAAGCTAATCATTAGGATAACCAGCTTCTACCATTAATTTAAATAACTCCTTTAATTTTTGTTGATTCAGTCTTCTTATAATTAAGAAGAGCAGCTCGTTCATATTCACTTAATCTACCTTTTTAAATACATATTTTTAATTTCTATTAGTACATATTTGGAGTACATGATGATTACACTCACCATAGGTGTTGGTACATGTACCTAACATTTTAATTCATTTTTTTCTCCCTTTCTCTTCCTCTTCCCTCCCCCTTTCTCCAGCACTTGGTCGCCTTTCCTTTTGCAATATTGTGAGAACCAAATGGTTAAGATGATAACCACAAAATTTCTTGAGAAATTCAAAATGCGTTGATAAAAGTTAAGATCACATTGCACTGCAGGATGACATTGCACAGTCAGGACCCAATGGGACTGACTGGGCTTTCTGGTCATGTTCAGTACAGAGAGGACCAGGAAAGTGATGAGTCATATCTAGACAGACAAAATAAGACTTAATGAAGAGCCCTTACAAATGACCCATGCACCCAAGAGTAGCAATATATTTTGTATTAGTGATGAAACCTGACAAATAAAATTGGATGTAATTAATCAGTGTCTGCTCCTTACTCCAAACGTAGAAGAGAATGAATAGTAATAGCACTGTGTGGACTAATTACTAAGAATATTAAAGAGGTAAAAATGGCTTGGCTCACAGCCTAAGAAAAATTTAGTCAAGAAAACTGAAGAAAAATATTCCCTCAGTGCCTATTTACAATCATTTGACTAAAAGCAAGAAGATAAATATCTGTTCCTTGTGACAGGGAAAAGTCACAAAATAACCTTGATCCTATAGTAAGTAAAATTTCAATTACAGTATGACTTCTGATTTAATGATCTTCCACATGGGAGCCATTTTTGAGGCTCAAGATATGCAAATATTTATGAAAATTTCCATGAAGTCATAGCCTGCTGACCTATAAAAATAGGCTTTCATTTCAATAAAGTAAAAAAGTAATTGCCATATTTTCTAACTTATATTGTATAGCTGTTCACTGGGGACTTCCTTAGAATATTTTACATTAGATATTTAATTCAACTTTTTGACAAATATATGGAAAACATTTGGAAAGGTACTAGATAGGTACAATGTAATTCAGCTTTCTGTCATGGATAAATACCTGAAATAAACAGCTTAGAAGGAAGAAAATCTATTTTGGCTCACTGGGTCCTAGACCTCCGAAAGTTGTGTCTCTTTGGGCTTGCAATGGTGCAGTATCTCTTGACAGGAATGTTTGGCAAAGGAACGGCTGACCTTTTGGCAGGCAGGAAGCAACGGAAAGAGAGAGGAGGTGTGAAGTCCTAATATCTTCTTCAGGAGCGCACTCCAATGACCTGACTTCCATCCAGTAGGACCTATCTCCCAATAGCCCCATAGTAGTTGACTGAGTCTGCAGCAATGTGGGTCTCTGAGGGACGTTTAAGATCTAAACCACAACAAGCACAAAACTAAAAAGGCAATTTTATATACACTTATAAGCAGAAGATATTAAAAGAATACTTAGGATTAAGCCTTGGTAAAATTTCAGTGTAGAGATACAAAATTTGTGTAGAAAAAGTTTCTCTGAGTAGTATTTGTAATTGGGTAAATGATGGAAACGATTTTCTTTTTATTGGTGTGTACGGCAGAAAGGCACACACCTTTTCTTTCCTCTCATGAACCCCAAAGCTAATACTTCTATAGCAAAAGGTGCATTAACAAGACAAAAGCATAGCAAATTTACTTAATCTAAATGTTACAGGATGTGAGAGCTGCCAGAAAAAAAATACTCAGAGGAATCACTCATTTCTATACTTAGAATTAAAGGAAAAGAATGAGTAGCTGTGCAAAATATGACTGAGCAAATGGAATATGACCTAACGGTAACAAAATGAGAGAGAAAACTCAGCAAGCCTTGATGTTCTTTTTTCTTTTTTGCCTCTCTGAGTATCATCCCATCTTCCTACATGCAGAACAAAGTTCTTATTATCCACTACTAAACAAGATAGGAAAGAATTCTTTATGACCAGCTCTTCCACAGAAAGACAAGGGGAGGGTTAAGGCAATACATTCAGGTCTTATTGTTAGTTTTGGGTAAGAAGAGTTCTGGTTTCTGTGACCTACCTTGAAGACAAGGGAATTCTATTTTTTCTTATCTGCCTTGAGGGAAAAATGGGAATGGCAAAAAGATAGAAAAAAAAGACATTACTCCTGACAACCTTCCAATATCCTTCAGTTCAAAATAATCAGCTTGCCACAAAGTGTTCATACTTTGGGATAGTGTTTTTAAGCTCTAATAAGTGACATTGACATTTGGGAGTAGATAGAGACATAAACATAATATATGAGGCAATAGTTTCATTGTTTCCCAGTAGAATTTGAGCAGTATGACACTGGGGCAAAAGATGAAAACTTTGTATTTGAAGCATTAGGTGGAGAAAGATCTGCAACAGAAATTTTAGCTAGGAAACCACTGCAATGAGTTGTTCAGAAAGGTTCAAGTGGATAATCTCATCTCATATTTTAAACATATGGCTCTGTATATAAGTGAAAACAACAAGCGAAGGAATTTCAGAGGTCCATCCCTGCACAAAAGCAACAAATAAATTGACGAGCTAAAACTGCTTGAATCAACTTGCATAGAACTCTAGAAGCTATAGCTTACAACAACTAGGGGAAGGTATATTCAAGGAAAGATCCATATGTTTATCTATAAATCAATGAAGAAAAATCTTGATTAGAACAAAAAAAAAAGTTCTGTGATATTTAACGTATCTTGACCTCTCTTCCTACTTCACAGCACAGTGTATACCTGGATTGTAGCCATTACTTTGCACAGAAAACACTTTTGCCAATAATTGTGCTTGTGTGTTTTGGTTTATGTACTGAATCCACAAAGATAACCAAAGGGCTTGACTTTGGCCTCCCTTAGACACTTTCAGTGCTGAGGCAACTGTTCAGGGGACATTTGTCTAAACATTTTCAATAAACATGCATTAGTCATTCCTGACCTGAGCAGTGGACAACTAAAGAAAAAACAATAACCCCAAAGTTTGAAAGGGAAACTATAGTGAGTGTAATGCTTTGGGGAATAAGGTTTTGGAAATCTCCAAAATGATCCTAAGGGTCTAGAAAGCAACATACAAATGCTCAGGAAGTGCATGAAAATGCTCCAGGCACCTACTACTGGCTGATATTTCAGTTTGTACAAACAGGAAGTAGAAGCTAATACAGAATCCCAAACTACCTAGCTGTGTCTTAAAGCCATGTCTGAACATACACATCTTTGTATTAGGAGATATTTTCAGTCTCAGTATTTAGGGATATTTCTGCCCAACCACTAGCTGAACAGTTAGCTAAAGAAAAAGAAACTTCTGCAGCCACAAAGAACAAGGAATATAGAAATTACAAAATTAGTTCAAAAAACTTACTAAACCCACAAGACTATCTGTAAGAAGTAGCTATCACAAGCCCTGGAAAGGAGAGGGAGAATGTTTTCTAAATTTGGTATCACAAAATATATAAAATGTTCAATTTTCAGTAAAAATTATGAGAAATTCATAAAATATAAAGTATATTTCTACACACAAAAAAGAGGAATTAGTATAAACTATTCCCACAGGAGAGCAGATACTAAACATATCAAATTGAAAAGTTAAATCAACTACTTTAAACACTCTTTAAAGTTAAAGGAAAGCATGGAAAAAAATAAAAGAAGACATGTGACAATTATCTCACCAAATAAAAATGAATAAAGAGACATAAATTATAAAAAGAAACACAAATTCAAGAGAGAAAAACCATAACTAAAATAAAAAATATATATTCTGGTGGGTTTCACTAGCAGATTTAAGTAGGCAGAAGAAAGAATGAAGAAAACCTAAAGATGGGTCAGTCAGAACTATTTGATCTGAGAACACAAAAGGAAAAATGGAAACAAAATCAACAGAGATTTCTGAGTCCTGAAGGACACCATCAAAGGTAAAGCATTTGTAGTTTTAGTAAGAGAGGGAAGGACGAAAGAAACACAAAGAATACTTGAATAAGTAATGGCTAAAAACTTCCTAAATTTGATTAAAAACTGGAAATCAATATGGAGATACCTCAAAGAACTAGGATCAGAGGCTCCATTTGACCCAGCCATCCCTCTGCTGGGTATCTTTCCTAAAGAATTAAAAGAATCATACCACAGTGATATATGCACACCCATGTTTATAGCGGCACAGTTTGTAATAGCTAAAACTTGGAAACAGCCCATCTGCCCAGCAGTTGGAGACTGGATAAAGAAGATGTGGTTTTTCTATAAAATGGAATACTACTCAGCCATAAAGAATGAGAAAGTAGATTCATTCATAGGTAAATGGGTACATTTTGTGGATATACTCCTAAGTGAAATAAGTAAGTCATACATGTGTAAATACTGAATAGCTTCTCTGGTGAGAAAAACTAAAATAGTACTCAAGATCCTAATGGGTTAATTAGCAATGTGAAACAGGAAGAAAAGGACTAAAGGTGTAAGGACAGTGAAAAGGGTAGGGGAAGGGGAATAAGGGAAAGGGAAAAAATATGAGAAATTGTAAAAATGGAATTAAAGTGTTTGTAAGTGGGGAAGGGAGGAGGGGATGAAGGGAGGGTGGGGACAAGGGGAAAAAAATGAGAAGCAAGACCTGGCATGTAAAGGTACAAGATCCCAGTAATGAATGTAACTGGACTGTCTACCTAGAATGTACCAATAAATTCAATTTAAATAAAAAACATTAATCTTTACATCCAAATACTCAATGAACTATAAGCAAAATAAACTCAAAGCAATATATACCATACACCATCAGACTATTAAGGGCAAAACAGACTCTTAAGACATTAAGAGAGAACAAATAGGTCATGTATAAGAGATTCATTAAAAAAAAAGAATTTCTTTTGGCATATCCAAATTTCTAGGACAACTACTCTTGCTCTGGGGCCATTATTCCACTGAATAGGGGTTACTTGAACACAAACACTATGGATCTATGAATACCATGACAATTGACCCGATAACCAAGATGGCTGCCAAATGATTTGTGACTGGGTGATATATGCAGCAAGGTAACATCAAAGGGATGATTCACACCTTAGGCAGAATGGAAAAGGATTGCATCATCCTATTCAAAATGGTATACAATTTGAAATGTAATTATTTTTTATTTCTGAAATTTTCAGGTATTATTTTCACAGTTTGGTAAACTGTGGGTAACCAAAGCCATAAAAATTAAAACCATGGATGTGTTTGCATGCATAGATTGTGTATATATGATTTTGCACATACACATTTTTAAAAATCTTAGTGGTGATATGATCTAAATATCATTTTGTTTCCTTGAACTTCTTAAGCTAGTTTTTGTGTTCTGCTCATTTTGCTGCATTTCCTTGTACCCATAAACTGTAAAGTACACACACAAAATAATTTTTCTAAATATTGCTAATATATTCCTATAGTTGTGGACGACTTGCTACTATTTGCATTTGAAGGAAAATAATTCTGAAATTAGCAAAATACCAATGTCCCTTTGACATTTGAAAGATTTTTCTCTGGAAAATGTCAGCAAACGTGATCATTTGATAGAATAAACAAGTGCTATCATCTTTACGTTCTCCCATATTGATATCCTAATGGCTTCTGACACTCTGTTCTTTGCGAGCATGCCCAGGGATGTTCTTCTCTGCATCCTTATGTACTCTCTCAGTAAATCTTTTTATGATTAAAATATTTTATCACATAATTTTCCTTTCTCTAATTGCAATCATAATTAAAATTTGCTTTTAATTTCACCTATAAATTACTATTTACATCATTTATCACATAGAATATATTATGTATGTGTATTTTATTATCATGTACAAGTAAGTTATTTGTATATCCTACTTGTTAATTTATGTCAAATTTGGTAAAACATTTTTTCTCTAAATTTGTCAACTAACAGTGGATTATTTGATAAATACAAATCCTTAATTTTAATGTAGTTAAACTTAAAGATCTCTGGAATGAGGCATTTTCACTTTCACTAGGCCAAAATATATATTTGCAATATATTGAATGTCACTATTTTGGGTTTAGTTGTGAATTCTTTTGTTAATTTTTTAGGGACTTGTGAAATTTTGTAAACTTTTTAATTCATTCTGGAAATGTCTTGGTAATTTTCTCTTCTCATATTAATTTTCTATTGTGATATCATTTCATTCTATCTTTTCAAATTTTCTCTTTTTATTTTTTTAATTTTACTTCTTTCTGTTGCAGATAATAACTTTTTTAGTTTTATCTTACAATCCACTAATTCTCTCTCTGATTATAACTAGTTGACTATTATTATTATTACCCATTTTTAATTTCAAAGTGTAGATATTTATTTTTAAAATAAATCTTCCCATGCTCTTTTATGCCATCTTGCTCTTGTTGCATGATTTCTATTTTTTCCTTTATCTCTTTGAATTTTCTTAATCACAGTTATTTTAAAGCCTCCAATAGCATACTCCTCTGTATTTCTTGGTTAGTATAATTCCAGACTATTTGAAACTACATGATTTCTGCTACATTGTTTGACATGAAAGCAGAGATTTTTTGTCCATTATAGGTCAGTTCATTATGTTAACTAGAAATTTCAGAATATTTTATGTTGGGGAAATTTTATCATACTTGGCTTAAAGTTACTGCTGCACTGAGAACTTTGTTGTTCTACAATTCTTTAAAATAAATTAAAATTCAAAATAATCAATACAATTCATTTAAAGTAAGTTTTTTTAATGCATACAAAAATTTTGTGTTTCCTGTCATCATTTCTCTGTCGTACTAGCCACAGGTAATCATTGAATGTACATCTTATCAGTTGTCTATGCAAATAAACAAATAAAAATATGGAAGGCTTATCAGTCTCTTTTCTTTAGGTATGGATTATGTAATGTATGTGAACATTTACAATTGTTTTTTCCTCTTAGTAAAATATTGAAATGTTGTTGGTAAAAAATGTACAAATTTACCTGCTGAGAAAGTCTCTTTCTCTATATACTCATTGTTTTGGTTTTACTAAAAGGAATATAATTTTTAAATATATCTCCCACAAGTAGGAGAAAATAGTATTATTTTTCATTAATTGATATCTTCTGACAGATTTCCAATTATACTTTCAAGATTTCCTTCATCTAGATTCAAAGCTGATAATTAATGATATCAACATTCTAATTTTAAAAATGAAAGAAATCGAAGACTTTGGATATCACTGATAGAGATGAGAGTTGGAGATTTTCTCTCATATATTTCAGTACCTCTGATGTTGAGGATGCCTTCTCTCCAAATTAGAAATTTTATGACCTTTTATATTAAACAACCCATGCAGCCCAATTACAATCTGTTATATAAGAAATGAACTCATTATTCTGCATATGCTTTGATATTTTTTGCTTTCCTATTAGCCCTATTCTTTTTTAACAACCTTTTGCTTTGATTACACGTCTCTAATCAGTGTGACTTTAGTATATGTTACAGTTATCTCTACTTAGAGGACTTTGCTCTGCTTTATGCATTGAAATGCATTAAAACTGTTTTCAACAGAAAACTTTAAATGTAGAAGTTTTCCTTAATGAATATTCTTAGATGTGATGTCTCTGGTGGTTCTATTGGAGAAGAAATCACATAAAGTATCACTAGGGTACAAAATCAAACTGAATTAACATCTGATCTGATGAAACACTGATCTTAAGTGCTACAGGATCAAATATCTAGTTCTGACCCATGACACTGCAAGAATTTCACAAACCCATTATGGAGTTGGTGGATCCTTGTTGGTTAGAAAACAGTCACTGCAAATATATGTGCATATATACATACATTATATATGTGTTTGTGTGTTGCAATTGGATAAAGATAACTAATTGATAAATTTTTATGCTAAAATGGGAATGTTAGTGTATTCCTTTAGAGATAAAAACAAAAAAACCCTAACATTTGTAGTATAAAAATGCCATCATAATTGTTATGATAAAATGCATGTTTGCTCTGTTCACTTTATAATTAACTTGTAAAACTTTACAACCTTTATCTGATAACATTCTATAAAAAGATTGATATAGGAGAAATATAACTCCCAACCTGATAGGTGTCAGATGTGCCAAGTTTATATCCCCCCAAATTTAAGAATGAATTCTAAGGAACTATAGAGGTTAAGAGTAGGAAAGATTTATTACGAAATAATTACAAAGGGAGAGGAGGGTTCCCTGAAGTAGGTTGTCACCCAGTCCCTTTATCAGGGGTAATTTATACAGCAGTCACAATGTGGGAGCAACGTAGGTCAAACTATAATTAACTTACAGGATTACAAGTATATCTGCTTTGGTCCAATAGGAAAGTGGGTCACTTAGCAAGGGTACATTGAAAGAACAAAGACATTTTTTAAGAAGGGATGGGTGTGGATACATTGATCATACACTTAGGCATTTGACGCCTATCATACAGTTGGTGCCTATCTGGATTTCCTGGGGCTGATAATAGTATAATTCCAAATTACTGCTTATCCTCCAGAGAGGCATGTAGTTCTGGCCATTGCATTTTTATCTTGAGGCCTGGTCTGCTCCAGATGTGCTTTATGCCACAATTCTGATGTCTTTATTTTTTTTCTGCTGATTTCTTTGAAAGCCCAGTCCTCTCTGACTGTGTATTAATTTCTATCTTATTTAGATGTCTATAATAAGATTACTTGCAAAAGACAACCTAAGCAGTATGTTAAGGTGATAGGTTATCATCTATAAAATAGGTAAAATATGACACTGATGCCAATACTAACTTTGACTATGATTAATACAAGAGATAGCTTTTCTTCAGTCGTACTTTATATTTCAAAGTACTTAATATTAAAAAGAAAATATAATAATCAAGATTAAAGCTTACTGTTTTCACTTGAGGACTAGTGCAATTTATTTTCTGGATATTCAACAACCAAAGTTCAGAAATCAAAGCTAAAAAAGACAACTGTTCTAAGAAGGCAGTATCTTAGTACTTACTGCCCAAGGTTATCCAGAAGTCAGGGCATGATAGACACCTCTAAAGATCTTACACCTTTGTTGCGTTATTCAGCTTCCCAAGATTGTTGGACTTCAGAAGGTCAACCCATGTGCATTGTACTAAAAGGAGGCTCACAAAAGAGGGAAATGACCCCCATGTTTCCAAATGAAACCACATGATCAGGCAAAGACCATGACCAAAACCAACCCATCCTAGCAGATGACACACTAGAGGAAAAAAATAGAGAAGTGAAGATGCTTCTCAGGTGGCTCAAAAAATAACCTTTGAGGACATTTAACTGAGAGCGGTTCACCATTACTGCTGTAGCCCTTCCAAAATTATGTTCTCAGCCTCTATTAGTATATTCTCATGACATTATGTTAATATACTTTCAAAGTACCCCTCAGTTAACTATTTAGCTTCTGGTATATATGTGCCTGAAAAGAGATTGGCAATAGAAATATTCTAGCTATTAAACTTTACTATATTTGTGGTATAATATGACTTTATATATTTACATTATTTAGATCCAGTACTAAAAATAAATCTTAAGGTCTATAAAATAGGGGCCAAACCAAAGTTCTATATCCTACAGTAAAAAAACGTTTGAATGGCCCAATGGTCACAATAGCATAGATATTTTTATTTAGTGGATTAATTTGGCATTGTTATGATTAATAAAGAAAACATTAGATTTCTTAAAACAGCAGAGTCTATATGCTCTCAAATTCTACTTGTTTTGTTTGGGTTATACCTCTGGAAAAATAGAGATCACTATTAAAGATAAAAGGCTTACCTCAAATACTACATAATTTTGTCTAATTTTTACAACCTTTTGAGCCACTGTTCATCAATATTCTATGTTTAATTTTTAGCTCCTGCTATTTTAACATTGTTGTGAAATCAGGCTTAGGTATCAATAATTTGCTAATGGTCTTGACTTCTTTTCCAGACTATCAAAAGATGATGGCTCATCAAATGATAAAACCTGCCTTTCTTTGTCTCCTTTAGATCATTTAGGGTAAAACTTTTAATCCATGGCTAAGGAAGAGCAACACCTCACCTCAACCTGAAGCAGCCCTAAGAAGGAAAAACATCAGACCTTCTGAATTGCTTACGAATAAGGGACTAGATCTGAGGACAGGAAGAGGAATAAGGTAAGAGTCAATAAATGAATATAGGTAGAAAGGATGGAAGGGCAGTCAGAATTTTCAAATTGTACTTTTAAGAACAATAGAAATTTTAGGACACAAAATTTTTCAAGTTTGATTCCTTCCAGGAAACACACACACGTGTGTGTGCATAGATGTCTTAAGGGATTTAAAGAGATAATGAGCCTATAAATTAGGACATGGGCCCATGTTTTTCCCCTGTAAATTGCCTTTCTACCCACATATCTTCAAACACAAGGGAAGAGCATGGAAATGATTTGCACTCCAATATAGCCCATCAGATAGGCGATCTGAGAGACAATAGGAATACATATCATAGATAACTCATCTTGAAGGCACCACCAAGACCCCATAAATAAATCCAACTCTGAATCAAAAGGCAACTCATAGGGAACAGGGAAACCCAGGACTCTACAGTGAGTCCTGGCCTCCTGTGAGCCAGGATAGCAAAAGTTGAATTAATGAATCAAGGCAAAAAAGGAAACTTGGAGAAGAAGCTGAGCCTTGGGCCTGATCAATGCTGCTCAGGGCAGCAAAGACAAAAAGCTCCCCAAGCTTGCCACACCTTTATTTGTTACATTGGGAGTAACAAATGACCCAGAGGGCAGTGATAATCCCAGGACAATGAGAAATTTATGCAGATGAAGATCCTAGGTTTATAGAACTTATGTCAATTAGGAATTTGCCATTCCCCAGGTGAAACGTTTCTCTTCCTGCTTGATTTTCAAGGAACCAAGATGTCATCAGCTCTGTAGATTCTGGGCATCATGGTATCATTGAGGTGTTAACTGTGACCAGAGGCAAAATGGAGTTATGTTTTGCATGCCATAGCTGGTATACAAGCAAGAAACCTAGGTATCATCATAATTTAATTGTGAAATGATTTTTCCTCAAAAGTATGTAGAATTCATCCCAACAGCACCTACCTTTCTTGAGGACCCACGCTCAATTGCTTTCATTGTGTAATAAGAAAGACAATTGTAGCCTAAGACTCATTTACTAAAGGCAAGGATTCCAAACATAAAGAGTACAACTACACCAACATACTTCCCCGAGGGATAGGCAGCATTGGTCAGTATTCTAAAAGGGTTTCCATCACCTTGGGTAAGGAACAAAACCTCCCTGGCCCATTCCTTCTAGGAAATCTGTGTTCTTTGCCTGTATGCTTTCTAGTTACCAGAATCCCCATTTAATCTCCATTTAATCAATATTATCTAAGTGACTATACTTGTTGTAATCGTATTGGCTGATCATAGTTTTGTTCCACCTCATCATTTCCCATTGGATCAATATTACCTAAAGGACTATATTGGTAATCTTATTAGCTGACTGTAGTTTTTTACTACTTTGTACCTGCCTCACCTCATGGCTTTGCTCAATAAAACACCTCTGAGAAATGGAGTGGGTGGGCAGTCCACATTCTTGTCCCCCTTCTGTCTCTTTTAGACAGAAGCTGTATTTCTCTTAAATTCTTCCTACTCTTAGCCTCTATTGCTCCTAGAATTCATTCTTCAATTTTTGAGAACATTAACTTGGAGTTTTGGATATCTAGCTGGTTGGAGTTATAATATTTCCTTTGAATTATTTGGAGGCCCTTATGTCATGCACCCTATATCAATGTCCGAAAAATATTTTTCTGCAGCAAGAGTCAGCAAATCTGCAACTTAATTCTATAGGTATGATGGGTGCAGATTCCTTAGGACACTGACAAATGACCAGCACTCATTAATAATCTAACAAACAAACTATCATATATTTCAGTGAGCCATTCAAGAACTAGGCCTGTAATACCCACTTTATATACAGTTTCAATTAATCCTAGTATTAACTTATCATATGGGTACATTTTTATACCCATTTTATGGTTAAGCACACTGAATTTTACTAATTTTTTTTTCTGGTATCAGGGATTGAACTCAGGACCTTGTGCTTTCAAGGCAGGTGTGGTGCCACAGAGCTAAATCCCCAGCCCTGAATTTTGCTATGTAAACAGGTCATTATTAGCACAAGTGCAACCAATGATACATATTCAAATAGAGAAACTAAAAGATTATTTCATAAAAGTGAAAATGGACATAGAGTGATTCCCTTCTGTTCACTGTTAGTGAATAATAAGGGGAATATATTTCAGTTTTTGTTTTAACATTTGACCGAGATGGCTAGAATGGCTTAGCTTGATTAAACTTCACACAGATTTTTTCCTGATTATAGGCTCTGAACTCTTTTTTCTTAGGATAGTAACTTTAGAAATTTTTCAATTGTATATTCTCTCTCCATCTCTTTGAGATGTAAATATTCAAGCTTTTCACTAGTTTTACAGTCCAGTAGTGTCTTTCTCAAGCATCTGGGAGCCATCCTTTGAAATGTAACCATGAAAAGGACAGTCTCCTCAGCTCCCAGTTTCAGTAGGAGCCTCATTTCATCAGTGTCCGTTGGCAAACACAGATGGCTTAATCATATTGACCAACCTCCTCCTCCCCAAATCCTCCTGGACTTTTACACTAACTTACTCCAGTACCTCAACTACTCCAGCATTACGTTTCAGCAGTTTAAACCCAGTCCCCTATTTCAATTGCTCAAATGAAATCTTCCTCGCCTATTTAACTTGTCCAGTGCAATTTTTTTAACACATCATATCCATATTTTAAAATTGAATGCAACCACCAATGTCTGTTAACACTTTAAAAACCTCCAGGGTAAAACTGACCTCCATTTTCTAATATTTATTTACAATTTGACTAGAATTTGAACTCTGAATACACAATTTAATTCTACTTGACACATTTAAGCCAGTTTTGAAAGGGATATTGATATTAGAGTTTCTCAGATATTTTATAAATTTTTTTATGAAATGAGAAGCAATATATATTTTCAAGATTCCTGTTCTGTGGAATAAAGGATAGACAATATGAAATAAGCAAGTAGGTCTTTTGCAAGTGAGCAAACTAGACACAGAGAGAAGGGAGAGAAAAGGGAGGGCATGGTGCAGTAAAAAGAATCAATGTGTGTAATATACATGTACCACCCACCCTTTGAGTGTTCTCAATGCATACAGCACATAAATTCTAATAAACATTAAACAGATTAGTGCTTTGGTATAAAATAAGTGAAATTTTTACCACAAAGGTTGGAGAGTTTATTGAGTCTGTTAGAAGGAAAATATAACCCTTTCAGGTTCTGCTGCATGAGTACAGGTCAAAATTTAGGTTGTCTACTGTCCCTGTATAAGCAATTATTTTTTCATTCTTTTCTTCTATATAGTAGCTGTATGAGTAGAATACCAGCTGTATAATAAAAAACTAGAATAGAACTATCACCAGGGAGCGAGGTTCTGACACATTTGGGAACTGATTTGGGCCTCAGTTCTTTGTTCACTTTGTGAAAGAATTCAGTCAAGACATATAGGTGGCCAAGCAGAATTATAGGTTGAATTTATTTTAAAGTGGATATAAAGAGTTCTGCACCTTCAGGCAAGAAAGGGGTAATATCAAAGAGGTGTCTGCCCCAATTGCAGATTTGGATACATTTTTTTAGTCACACAAGTTATGCCTAGGGTTCAAGAAATTATGATCATTATGAAGCTTATCAGTATTTTACTTAGAATTTACTTTCGAATTACAAAATGTTATCTCCTTTTCAGATGTTCAGTGTTTCCTCGGGGTCCTTAATCAAATAAAAAAAAAAAAATTAGGAAAATAGTCAGTGAGGTAAATTCTTAATTTAAAGCAGATCCCAGCCCAAGACATGAGGGTTTTTAAAGAAAATTTCCTTTCCTCGTATCATTGGGCTATGGTGACCAAGAATGCTCTACATTTTTTCAGGAAGTATACTTACTGCCAGGTAGCCAGGTTATCAGAAGGAATGAGCCCAATGTGTAACCTTAAATGTCATTATTTTCAGTAGGATCCCTTTAAAATTTGAGACCTAAGAAACGATTACAAATATTTTATACATTTAAATCTTTGCTTATTTAACTGGAAGAACATGATATTATGGACTCCACCATTATTCCCTCAAGCTTGCTAACGTGTCCAGAAGATCTATGTGTGGGTTTTTCTAACTGTTTAAAGGTTGCCTGCTATATTCATAACCATCTTTATTTTCAACCTATCTTTATTTTTAACCTATCACTTCTAATCAGTTTTGCTTTTATTTTTGTCTTACAAAATTGTTTGACTCTTTTACTGGTTAAAGAAAAAATGATAACCTTGTTTTCTAGAAATGCTGAACTAGAGGAAAAAGGTTATACCCCCAAATATAAGGTCCTCATCTCCAAGTTATAATGAATTAAGAGAAATTTCTTTTTGTCTTCCAAATTATCTTAGATGACTTATTTTGGTGCCAATACAGAGCCATTTATTTCAAGCTGAATATTTTGTCTGTGCGATGAATGCAATGCAATTTGCTGTGGGCAATTCTGGGTAGCTGCCTTATAGGGAATTTCCTAGTAAAATGAAATGTCTTCCTCTTGAGACCATTTCATGTTTTATTTTATATTATTTTAAAATTTAAAAGCAATAAAAATGCCTGGATATACTTGCCTTTGTGAAGTTAGCAGAAGAAGATAGCATTTTAAGTAATGAGTAAATACACATTTGGAGTGTCTTACATTGTTTAAACTCTGATTTAGCTTAGTGTATGTTTTAGATTTACTTTAAAATAAGTTTTCCAATTATCCATATTGCTCTGCTAAAATAAGTTTACCACCTTTACAGCTCTTTTATTATATCGGTCAAGAGCCAATGTGTTCTGTATTTATTAAAAGTCTTCTTTTTAATCACAAGTATGTAGTATATTTTATTATGGTGCTAATATTGCCTCGTCATGAAATTTGCATTAAAATTATAATGATACAGCAGAATTCCTCCTGGGCATCCCTAATTCCTGCTTTCACAGATGTTCCTGCTGCTGTGGAGGCAGGTTTGGACGGGTAAATTGGCAAAACCCAAGCTGTAATAATATGATGATGACTTCAAAATGACAGAGCAAAGTATGAAAAGGGAAATTGATGTTTTTACATTCAGTAACTTGGTTCCTAATTGAACTGTGCCGTTTTCCAGGTGAACATTGTTGCCTTAGGTTTCTAGGGAACCTATGTATAATGATTATTGCTATTTCTTGAAAATGGCAACTCATTTAAGATGAATCTTCCTTCAGTCTTACCTTAGAAGGCACAAAAATGAAGCAGCCTGAATCAGAAAAGATTTCTTGTGGTTGGATTTAAACAGGTGAAATATTAATAAAGTGAAAGAGTCACATTGAAATATCTTGTTTACAGGAAGACACTGGAAATGATATATAGGAAATACATATCAAAATGAGTAAGAATAGAATATACAAAACTGTAGCAGCACTCAAGCATAGAAATAAGTCATCATAGACATGCAAATTAATATAGAGTAGCAAAGCATGGAGAAGAATTAATATTTAGGATATGTTCAGATTTGTGGCTGACACTGTTATTAAAGACACATTTTTCTGTTTGACTATATGTTATGCCACAATTGAAGAACAGGAAGGATCTGTTTTAACATGTGTTATAGTTTTATGATGTACAGTAGTAATTCTGGTTACAATAGTACATGAAAACTAATCAATATAATTAGTGGTCACATTTTCACACTAGCAATCAGATCATATACAACGTAAGGGCCACATTGTGAGATTTTCAGTACAGAATTTGATAGCATTTTATCTTCCTGAAAAGGGATTTCTAGAACACAATGTTATGATTTTTGCACTTAAAGTTTAGCATTCTTACCCCCCTAACACACACAACACTTATTTAAGAATAGAAGTCGAGGAATGCTTGGACCTACCGTTCTTGCAGAATGCTCAAACCCACCATGTTGGTGCGCCATCAGACTCACCATCAGGGCTGGTCCCCGATCAATTTCGTCACTGTGGATGCCATATCTTGGCTCAGGAACCACCATCTTGGAGCTGGCTCTGCATTTTTCCCCCTCTTCATGGGAGACCAGAAGTATCAGCCAAATGATAAACCTGATTTTAGACAAGGCAAAAGTCTGGAATAGGAGATTCAACACAGCTGACTAGAGGATGAGTCACATCATAGAAGCTGAGGAAAGATCTACTGAGAAGGAACGATCTGGAAGATCCAAGGTGGCTGAGTAGGGGAGGCACCATGTAGGAGAGTCTCAAAATATCAACAAGAAACAGAGAGGAAGAGAATCTATCATAAAAGGAAAGAGATGGATTAGCCAAACACAATGTAGTGACTAAGTCTGAATTCTACTTTGAGGATTCCAAAAACAAAGAACACTATTTGAAGACAATTGCAGAACATTTCACAAGGAAGAGAGAACCACATGGGACTGAAAAAAACAGCACAGTTAAAACCTGCAAGGAAAATGTGGAATATTTCTTTCAGAATGACCTCCTACAGTAAACAGCTTCTGAGCAACCCTGGTCCAGCGCCTGCCACCACATTGTGAAACAAGAGCTGACAGTGTCACAGCTGTAGGGAAATGCTCAACATTCTAACCTGGATCCCAGAGCAGCTCTAAACCATACTCCATATTGTCAAATTCTCAGGCTGGATGAAGGAAGGACAGCCACCGGAGACAGCTGGTGGTGGAGACTGACTGGAAAGGGTTCTGCTGAGGGGCTGGAGCTGGTGAACATGGACCTGTCTCATCGGTCAGAGGCCAGATTCAGCCCCAGTTACCCAAGATTGGAAGATCATATTGGTGCCTTGCTCACACTGTGTGTGGATATCTGTACCCAGCACCATTCTGAAGGCAAACTGCCACCTTAGCCTTGTAGGATGAGCAGTCATGTCTTGGAATGATATCTGATGATTCCACCATCACATCCAGGGCAGAAAGAATTTCTTATTCAAGAATTCAGACTGAGTAAGACTCTGCAAAAATCCCTGCAACCTGGGGGGAAAAAGCCCTGAGTATGAGTTAGTTTCAGTATTGCAGTGGAAGATTCAGAGGAGGTACTGGAGAATGAACACCCAGACTCTCTGACAAAGAATCTAAGTGTTAATCTCGTATACAGTCTCACTGGAATATTTAATTTGTGCTCCCATTGGTTGTCTTATAGGTTTCAGTTTTTGTGTCTTGATTTATTTAGTGGTGTGGGATCATGCTATATTCTTTTATATATTTTTATATTTATTGTTTTTATTTTTGTGCCTTTCTCCTTTCATTAGCTCTGATTTAATAAGTGTCTAGGTTCTCTCTCTCTCTTCTCATCTCCTCTAGCTTCTTAACCTCAAACCCTCAAAACGATACTAATAAACTTAATTGGGGAAAAACAAAACTATTACTGTATTTCTTTAGTCTTTTTTGCAATACATAAACTCCTCCTCACAAGTTTTTAATTTCCCATACTTAGTTCTCCCAGTCACTCCTTTCTTCTCTAGTACTGACTCTTGATCCTCCTCATACTCTTGTTTTAAGGAGAAAAGGTTTATTTTACTTATAATTATTTTTTGCTTTTTAGCAAAATATTTATTGACACATGCAGTTATGCATAATGATAAAGCTCATCACAAGGAATCTGCACCTGTACATGATATGTCCTGCCTCCTCTTAAGCTTTTTGCGCTCCCACATCTTTTTAGACTATTGTCCTCTCTATCAGCAGGTTCTTACAACCACATAACTTCTCTCAATAACAACATGAATATCATTCCTCACATCGCCCTCTTGTTCTCACAAATGTCCGCTGAAATCTCTCAATATTAATCTTACAACTCAACCAAAATTACTGGTAGAATGAGACTCCACATCAAACTTCTCATTTGTCACCATATTTCCCTACAAACCTTACTTTCAGTGTCTTACACTGCTCATCCAACCACCTTCCACTCTCAGACCTCCATTTAACCTATCTCATTTCAGAACAATGAAAAATAATAAATAGTCACAATGTGCATAAAGGATAGACAAGGGGGGCAAGTGTAAATGCAAAGACCATCACATAGAAGTGGTGTGTGATTGAATCTGCTGATAGTGTTATACCATATAAAGTGTTATAATATATAACCATATAGTGTTACAATTCTTTCAGTAAAATATAGGGACAGAGTCCAAATCACTGAAACTAAATAACAGAAGAAGTAAATATTTGCACTGCAAATACACAGCTGAAAATTGTTCATAAGGAGGCAACATCCTAATAAAAAGTTTCTATATGCACCACGAATTCTCCTCTCTTTTCTAGTCCTCATCCTGCAGTACCCACTCCAAAAGGTGGAGAAATATACAAGGGGAAGCAAGGCAATGGAAGATCTCCAAATTCATCCCACTCTCACAAGGCAGAACAAAGGATTATAAAGAAAGAAGTTAATAAATACCAGGTAGCAGATGTCTCGGAATAGTTCATAAAAGAGATGAAGAAAATAGATGAGTTCAAAGAGGAAGTGAACAAAATGTTCACAGCAGTTTCGCCTACTCTGCCCAGAATGAATGTCAGGGAAATGGGTTAAAAAACTGGATGACCTATCCAAAATATTTCAAAATTTAAATGACAGATTCAACAAGGATATGGAATCTTCAAAAAAAGTCTCAAGCAGGAATATCTGAAATAAAAAAATGTATAAAATTCATGAATTTCAGAAATGACCAATATGAAGACAGAGTAATACTGAAGATAAAACACTGACCTATGTTGAAGAGCTTAAAGAAGGGGGGCGGATAAGAGAACAAGAGAGGATTATCCAGAAACCACTAGATTACAAAAATAAGACCAAGCTAAAGCTAATTAGATTTAGAGAAAACTAGAAGACAGCACAGATGGATTTACCAACATGTTCACAGAATAATTGAAGAAAATTTCCCAAATATAAGAAAATGGGTTAAAATATAAACAAGCACTATTTTTAGAACATCAAATAATTGTGAATATAAAAGAAATTCACCAAGGTATATCTTTATTAAAATCCCATATATTCAGGAAAAAAATTAAAAGCAACGAGAAAAAAATTAAAAAATCACATATAAAGGTAAATCAATTAGAATCACAGCAGACTTTTCACTACAAACTCTTAAAGCCAGGAGATCTCAGAAGACAGTATTGCAAGCCCTAAGGGTGAATGATTTCCAACTATGAATAACTTATCTAGCAAAGCTACCCTTTAAAATAGATAGAGAAATAATATATTTACATGAAAAAGCCCAGCTCAAAAGTTATATGAGTACCAAACCAGCTCTTGAGAAAATATTTAAGAATATTCTCAATTTTTAAGAATATTTCTCAGTATTCTCAAGAAATCACACAATGGACAGTTAAAAACAGAGAAGAAATAGTGAGATCAATGGATAAAGAGCAACAAAATATGACAGGAAGTGAAAAACCAAATGATTCACCAACAGATAAAGAAGGCAATGATAGTAAATAACCAACACATCACAGTAATTTATCTCAACATTAATGCTTCAGTTCTCTAATTAAAGGACATAGACTGGCAGACTGGCTCAACAAACAGAATTTAGTATTCTCTTGTATTCAAGAAATTCATCTCATCCAAAAAGATATTCATAGGTTAAAAATTAAAGAATGAAAAATAACATTTCATATACCAGGACCCCCAAATCAAGCAGGGGTAACAATTCTAGTATCAGACATAGTAAACTTCAAACAAAAACTGACTAGAAGAGATAAAGGTCACTACATATTAGTAAAGGGAACAATCCAAAAAGAAGAGATAACACTAATAAACATATGCAACAAATACTAAAAACTACTAAAATTAAAAGATCATGTGAACACTAGCACAATCATAGTAGGGAATTTTAGCATCCTGCTTTTGCAGAGATCAACTAAACAAACAACAACAAAAAAAAAACAATAAAAAACATCACAGGTGAACCAGACCCTTGAATATATGGATTTAATAAATATATACACAGTATCCCCCCCACAACAGGATATATACTGTTTTTCAGCAACACATGGTAATTTTTTTCAAAATATACCATATATTAATCCACAAAACAAGCTTAAGTAGATATAAAACAATTGAAATTATCCCCTTGAATACTACAAAATCACACTGCAATGAAAATAGAAATCAACAAGAGCAGAAATTTTAGAAAAGGCCAAAGCTCCTAGAAAACTGACAGCATACTCCTAAATAAAAAATGGGTCACAGAAGAAACTGAAAAAGAAATTTAAAAATTCCTAGAAGTTAATGAAAATGATTTTACAACCAAAAAAATCATCTGGAATACTATGAAAGCAATTCTAAGATAAAAATTCATTGCAACCAGTGCTGACATTAGGAAAACAGAGGCAGCTCACATATATAATTTTATGTGAAATCTTGAGAAATAGCAAAAAAAATGGCCTCAAAATGAAATTAAGGTGGGAAATTATAAACATGGGAGGGGGAATCAATGAAACTGAAACTAAAGACTGTAAAATAAATCAGTGAAGAGCTAGGTCTTCAGAAACTAAATCAAATAGATGGAGCCGTATCCAGATGCACCAATAGAGAGAAAAGACTCGCATCAATACAATTAGAAATGAAACTATGAAATCACAATGAACACTATTAAAATCCAGAATTTAGTACCTACTTCAAAAAATTATATTCCAACAAATTAGCAAATTGTGAAGAAATAGACAGATTCCTAGGTACATATAAACTACTAACACTAACTCAAGAAGACATAAATATGGTTAAAATCCCAATAACAAGCTAGGAAGTTAATGCAGTAATAAAGAATCTACCAACAAAAAAGTTTAGGAGCTAATGGTTTCACCAATTAAGTCTACAAAATATTTAAGGATGTTATATCACCAATACTCCTCAACCTCCTCGAAGAAATTAAATGAATGGAGTGTTCTTAAATTCATTTATGGAACTCAGTATCAAACATCCCAAAACTAGAGAAAGACCCAACTAAAAAAGAGAAGTATATGCTCCTGGAAAACCGATAGCATATCCCTAAATACCAAATGGGATACAGAAGAAATTTTTTTAATTCAAAAATTCCTGGAATTTAATAAAAATAACTGTACAACCAAAAAAAAAAAAAAAAAACTCTCCGAAACACTGTGAAAGAAATTCTAAGATGAAAATTCATTGCAATCAGTGATAACATTAGTAAAACAGAGCAAACTCAAATAAATAGCCTTATGAGAAATCTTAAGATATCTGAGAAATAATGACAAATCAGCCTCAAAATGAAGCTAAGGTGGGAATTTATAAACATAAGAGTGTAAATAAATGAAATTGAACCTAAAGACTATTTCAAAAATATTGAACACGGATGCAAAACTCCTGAAAAAAGACATTAGCAAATAGAATTCAATACATTAGCAAAAAGAAGATACACCATGGTCAAGCGTATTTCATCCTAGAGTAGCAAGGATGGTTCAACATACTTCAGTCATTAAATATAATACAACACATAAACAGGAGCAAGGAAAATAACCATATGTTCAAACAGGTAGAGAAAGACAATCCCTGAATAATAGTAAAGGTATAATAATATAAAGGTATTTATGACAAATTAATAGCCAGCGTCATACTGGAACAAAAACAGAAACGTGGATCAATGGAACAGAATTGAAGATACAGAAACTTTCCCAGATATATTCAACTATTTGATCTTTCATAAAGATGCCAAAAGCATATTTTGGAGGAAAGATAGACTATACAACAATTGGTTATTTCTTTGTAGAAGACTGATAGTGGACACTTTTTCCTCACTATATACTAATTGAATCACAGTGGATCAAAGATTGAAGCACTGAAACAGAAACATTAAACCTACTGGAAGGTAAAATAGGTAAAACACTTGAAGACATACGTATTGAAAAATATTTTCTACACAGAAACTTGTCACAAGAAATAGAACAAGAATTAATGGAACTAAAAAGATTCAGTACAGCAAAAGAATCAATCAGTAGAGTGAAGAGACAATCTACAGAATTAGAGCAAAATCTTGACAGTTACTCCCCAGAGCACTAAGATCTAGAATATACAAAGAACTAAAAATAAATAAATAAATAAATAAACCTCTTAATATTAAAGACAGATTCAAGAAATGGGCAAGAGAAATAAACAGACTTCTCTGAAGAAAAAATATAAACTGTCAAAAACACACGAAAAAAATTCAACCTATCTGGCCATTAGAGAAATGCAAATTAAAGCTACACTGGGTTTCTTTCTGACTCTAGAGAGAATAGTAATCATTCAAAAACAAACAGTAGCAAATACTGGCATGTCTGAGGTGAAAGGGGAACCTTCCTTCATTGTTGGTGGTAATGCAAACTAATAAAGCCATTATGGAAATCAGTTTTTGATATTTCTCAAAGAACTGAAATTAGAAATTTCTTTGGACCCCGCTATACCCCTAGTAGGTATCTTCCCCAAAGACCGTAAGTGACCATACTACAGTGATGCACGCATAGCAATATTCATAGCATCACAATTTATAACAGCTAAATCCAGGAAGTGGCCTGCATAGCCATCAGTAGATAACTGAATAAAGAAAATGTGGCACCTATATATAACGGAATACTACCAGGTTGTAAAGAATGACAAACTTGAAACATTTGTAAGAAAATGGATGCACCTGGGAAGTACAACGTTGACTGAAATAAACTGGACACGCGATCTTAAATACCATATGATATCCTCATTTGAGTGAGGTAAAGTACAAAGAGGATAAAAAAAAGAATGGACAGAAGGGGAAAAAGGGATGGATTTCTTTCAATAGGGAAATGATCCAAGGGAACAAGAGTGAGACCTGAGAGGAAGGGAAGCAGAAAGAAGAACAATAAAGAAATACCATGTACAGGAACCTAATAACCTCGGTTCATGTGAACGTTACAGGCCATAACATGAGCTAAGGCAAATAATATCAACAAAAATGAAACATGGGAAAGGGGCACGGGAGGAGGAATTTAAAATGCCATAATATATACATGTGACCATTTCCCAAGACAATTGCAAACTAGATGAACTACATATATATATTAATAGTTCTTATCCATAGTAGAGTAAAATTCAAATAGTTGCCTAAAGTTTAAGATTGGTGCTAAAATGAAAGCCATCCTGAATATCTTGTCAAATTCCTTCTTTAATTTTCAAGAAGTTGTCTATGGTTACATGGTTCCTCTCTTTGCTTAACTCATTACATTCGTACTCCCTCCATTCAATTAAAATTCTTGTTATAAAGATCATAGTGATGGAGTGGCTTCTTATCTCCTTCTCCTACCATTCTCCCCACTACAATATAAGTCCCACAGAAGAAGATATCCTTTTTTATACACTTCTCAACAAGTTGTTGATTGCTTGTTGGTCACATAGCAGTGACCAATAAATACTGAATCAATGCATAAAGTTTGAAAAAAATAACAGACTTTTAGTCAAACTTCACTCAAGAATGAAAGTCATCTTCGTTCAGGTCATATATTTCCAAATTAAGTTGGTCCATATATTAACCTCTTTCAAGAGATTCCCTATTTTCAAGTTTTCCTGACATCCAATGAGGATTCTCAATGAACTTTTAGTTTTGGCAATGATTGTTGGAGCAGTAAAACTATAGGAATCCCAGTCTTGACTAAGTCTTCACTAGTTGCTGTGTATGCCTTTGAAGGTTTCTTCAATTATGTGTACATAACTCATCTTTTTTTTTCTTTGTGCAATAATCATAATAACATGCAACAAACACTTTACTCATTTCAAACATTTACATACCCATTGGCAACTTTTAAAATTTGCTTTCTTCTTTTCCAATTCATCTGTCTTTCAAACATCCCTGATGCAGCTTCATTATTTATAGCACTTAAATTCAAGAGCCTTTGCTTAGTAGCTAAAATCTTCAATAAATGTCCTCAAACTACCTGTACTCCTACCTATGACAACAAGGATGTTTGTAAAGGATTAACAAACCCTCCATATTTATAACATACCAAAACATTTTCTAATTTGAAAAATAATTATGTTGGAAGTTGAAATGATTTTCACTGTGCAAACATTTACATTAAGAACCCGATCAATGATTTCGATCATTATAAGAAATTCATTGATCTGTGATTTATGTGGCATGATTAATTACTGAATTAATTCAATGTCTTGGCAAGTCAGTTAATACAGCTCATTAATTTTTTGTGATATGCTATCTTCTGTTCAAAGAAAAGACCAAACCTTGATTCAAAAAATTTTGCTAGTACTTCATTGCAATTCCTGCATTTTGTGTTTCAAATTATCACTTTATTTGTAATCTTAGCAATTAATACAGACAGATCGATTTTACCCAAATTCAAATAATTATTAATGGCCAGATTGTGAATGAGTAGATTTATTTCAAAGATCTTTGTTAACAAAATTGTGAATATTGTTCTACCAACCACATAATAGATATGATTTCTCTTTGCTAATTGGAATGTTATTACAAATAAACAGTGTGGAAATCATGACCATCTTCATTACCATAATTCTTCTCCTTGGGGGGAAAAGAACTCCTTAAGATATCAAAACTGAACAGGCAGTTCTGATGTGCAAGGGACTTGATTGCTGCTCCATATGTTCAGAAGTGCAGAAAGAATTAGATCTAAGCTGACAGCTCACACTGACTGAATGGAGTCTAACAGAGAAGATACATTGACAAAGTAGCACATCTATGACTCAGGTGCTGGGGTAGGAGCTTTTAGGAAAACAAGAGTATCAGGTTTTCCTAAGGAAGTCTAATAACAGAGGGTAATTGAATGTGATAGCATTTAGCAAGCTTCACCTAACCTTCCCACATCTCTCTCACTGGGAAGTACTAAGTACACCAATTCCGTAATGGATCTTTGTCAGCTGGAGCAAATGAGAAAGAAGCTTTGGTTTGACTCACAGAAACATTTTACAGATCAAAAGCTATTAAAGAACTGTTTAACATCCAAATGATTTACCTTCAGAGTGATCTAAATATAAAAGATTATTTGAGATCTGTGCAACACACCTACATGGCAGTTCCATTACAAGTATTTTCATAGTGTTACAGATGCCGGCTCAAAACAAAAAAAAAGGAATTGTTGAATTGATACATGCATGATACATTAATGTTATTTAGTCATCTGTAAATTAAAGAAGATAGGTGCATGGTAAATGTTCTTCTTTCCAACCTTCATACCTCTTTATAGGACCTGACAGATTCAAAGCAATCATGATAAAAAACTAATTTATGAAGTGTAAAGCAACCAATCAAAGGAAAGCACAACATACAACTTTTGAAGCTGGAAAAAAAAAAACAAAACAGGCTTACAAGATGGTTTAAATGCATTTAGTGTTTTCTCACATTTCTGGTGTCTCAAATATATTTATTGTCTCATTACACTTGACATCAACCCTGGGAGGTAGAGTATGTAAACACTGCTGTTCTCATTGTATACATTAGACAACTGGAAGTGATATGAATTATTCAGAGCTTACATTTAGTGAATAGCAGAGCTGGAGTTGTTAATTTTGCAGTACTTTGATGTTATGCGGGAGGAATGGTTTCCCTGGGAAGTCGGGGCTATAAGAGTTAAATTTAAAAATAGGAATTAGTGACCTTACCATAGATGTAGATCATTATTATGTAAAATAAATTACTTCTGTTCAAGGAAGCCTTAGCAACCGCATAAATAGATACACCTGAATATTCTCCCTAAAAATCAAAATAGATAACAATGGATTATGAAATCTTTGGTTATTTTCTCAAAGTCATTGATGGATAAAAATTTTTAGTCATAGCCAATAGAGAACCATATCTATACTAATGTGTTGTTCCATAAGTATTGTGACTTTAAGGATTGCTATTACATTTATTTTGTGTCTTATGAAAATTTCTAGTTAGCTAGAAATAATAGCAAAACATATTTCATTCTACATTTTTTTGTTCTTTTTACATCCTTTGGTTCTTCATGTGATATGAGCTATATTGAGTCATATTGTTTATACGTAACCACTGTGTCCTAAAAAATTGTAAAGTTAAAAAGGAAACACTATTCTTATATTCAGGAAATCAAGTGATTATATTTTCATAAAATAAATGTATTACAAAAATAATTATTATATAATACAAATATCCTAACAGACATAGAACATTTCTACACATAGCAGAAATAATGGATAAATATAGGCATTCGAAAATTACTCCAGAGGAAAGATTTCTGTCTTTGTCTTTAAAAATTTGTGATTAAGTACACAGAGAGCAGAGAGAATAAATGAAGACATAATGTAGAATAGTTGTATGTTACTAGTATGCAGGATGTACAGAAATACAGGAAGCTTGGAGCAATAGGCAAGAGTAACAGCTGGGGGAAGTGTTTGCTAATCTAAGTCATTTGGACATATTCATGTAGAGGTAGGAATTTTTTTAAAGATTATTTTAATTTTTAATTAGGAAAATCAACATAATCAGTCCTTAATTTTAGTAAAATTATGTTTGCCACTGAGTCAACAGAGACTCAGAAAAGTTTAGTAACTTCTTTAACATCTGTGATTAAACTTTTCATCTCACTGGGGCTGTACTGCGTCCCTTTCATATTTAAGGAACTATCCAAAAGTAGTTGAAGCCCTGATTTAAGGATTGTAAAAAGAGTTGCAGATAGAATTGGTGAACATTGTTTTGGGAATTAATTGAATGTAGGAATGAGGCAGTGGATAAATTAAAATAATAAATAAATAGAAGGTCTTTATTACAACAGAAAATGATCAGTCCTGGGAAACCAATTTAGTTACATGTGGATGAAATGTGCAAATAGAAACTCTTCATATGCATTTGAATAACCAAGATATCATACATGTATTTACATGTATGGACAGTGTTAGACCTGGCACAGTATATTCATATGACGAAAGAGTTGGGAAGAAACCTTCCTTAAAAGAGTAGAATTTTTTTTAAAGAGCAGAAAGAGGCCAGGGATAGATTCTGTGTATTAGTTTACTGAGGCTGCTTTATCAAGTACCAAGGAGTGGAGACTGAAAATCCACATATAAAAAGAAAATGTGCACACCCGTGCGCGTGTGCACGCACACACACACACACACACACACACACTCGGAGAACTATGTAGCCCCTACAACTGTGGCTGTCAGTTTGGCAACTCCAACAGGGGTTATTTATAATGGAGCCTTAGTCAAACACAGACTTGAGCCTGAATTTCTTCCTCCACACTCCTCAGAGCTGTCTTCTGTGTCACTGACTGATTGTATGAGGCTCACCTACGTGAGAAATCTGCTCTCCTCAAATTATATTGATTTCAAGGTAGTCACACTTTAAACAGTTCCTTCCCCACGCAGATAGAGTGGGGTTGGTTATACAGCTCAACAGGGACTGTAGCCCAGGCAAGCTGACACATAAGATTAACCATCACATCTGAGAACAGCAAAACTGAGGTAATAGGCAAAAGACAAAGAAAGGCAACTGCGAGTCATGAGTCATAGTTACGGAAATGTGGAGACAGCCGTGTGTGGTTAAAGCCTAAAGATTCAAGGTTGAAGGATTTTTAATTTTTGTCAAATTTATTAGAGTAGACAGAGATACCAAATGAGTTCTAGATTAGAATGTGTCTGTTATCTAAGAAGCCATCAATGTTCTTGAGAGTTTAATAAAGATAGGTACAAGATTTGCAGAGGAATAGATCAAGGAAAAAACCATTTCCTGCAACATGACCAAAAAGATAACCTGAACAAAACTCCTGATAAAAATAACTACTAAACTTGCCAAAATGTATTAAAACCAGTCATTCTAAATGCTTTGCCTAACTGAGAAGAAATGTAAAAATCAACATCCAAGGCCTCAAAACAAAGTGAAAGTAGAAATTCGGAGGGAGAAGCACGCTGGAGGTCAACTTTTACCCTGGAGTTTCCTACGCATTCTGACGACAGCGACCTTCTTATCGATGGTGATGCAGGGCAGAGGACCACTCTGTGGGTGTCGGTTAACAGAAGATGGTGCAGAAAGCATAGGTCCAAAGGTGAAAAAAGCATGGGTCCAAGGGTGGAAATAAACCATCACACAGGGAAGAGAATGCCCAATGTGACTTTGGCTTTAGGTAGAAGGAAACAGGAAAGAAGGGAAAAAACCTTGCATGAAATTTGAATGCATGATTTAATTTCATGAGGTATTTTTGCCTGAATTCCATCTATTATGTGGTCTGAAAATCCTTACTGTGAAAAATGGGACCTGAGATTCTTAGCGCCATCAAATATTGGCCCATTCAAATAGAAATTTTTAGAGAAAGCCAAAGAAGACCCAATAAACGAACTTTCACAAATGGAGGGATTTGAGGCCACAATAAGTAATTATGAAATATACAGGGACAGGAAGAATGGACAAGTGCCAAGAGTAGTAACAAAAGAGAAACAAATCCACAAAGACTTTAAATATTTTAATAATAATGAAAAAGAATTATGTTTAATGTGTTTAAAATGTTTTAAAAATTAGTTATAAAAATAAGAAATACTAAAAGCTGCCAAAATGTAAAGAAAGCACCCTTTGCATCCCACTCAAGCAAAAATGGTTACCATCAAGAAATCAAGTAATAACAAATGCTGGTGAGGCTGTGTAGAGAAAAGAATCCTTCTCCATTGTTGCTGGGACTTTAAAGTGATACAACCGTTATGGAAATCAGTATAAAGATTTCTCAAAAAACTAAAAGAAGACATTACACTTGACCCCTTCTCAAAAGAGTTAAAGACAGCACACCACAGGGAGGTATGCACATAATGCAATTTAAATAGCTAAATCTTTGAAACAGTCTGTATGTCTTTCAACAGATTAATGGATAAAAAATGATATTTATACCCAATATGTATGAATATGGTATTTATATATTTTACAATTTTACACTCTGCCATAAAAAGGGTAAACTTCAGTTGTTTATAGGAAAATGGATGTCCCTTGAGACCATAATGTTAAGTGAAGCTTAAATATTGCATGTTTCTCTTATATGTAAAACTCAATATATATAAAGTATGAAATACAAGATAGATAAAAGGAAAAAAGGGGAGGAACAAAGGTATTGTAATCCAGGGCAGACAATATATTTAAAAGTGTACCTTGACTTAGTACAATTGTCTTACGTGTTTTATATGTGCTTCAGGCTATTAGTCTGGTTTTCAATCAGCATGATTGGCTTTATTTACAATGATTGGCTTTATTAGCTCCTACAAGGTAAATAAATGAAGCTGATGCTGGAAAAATAAAAGGTGGGGAGGGAGGGAAGAAGGGAATTGAAATGTGTTATGTACGTGTAGCCATCACCACCAGTGAATGTACTTACCATGTTCTGTAAACATGTACTAATAAAAGTTAAAAAAAAGATATTTGACTTAATAGCATCAGAATCCAGAAAATAGATCATTAATATTTTCACTGATCTGAGAAATATAGATATCAATCTCAAATTATCTGCCTATTACAAAATCTTTCAAAAATGAATTAAAAACATTTTCAAAGATGTGATATCTGTCTGAGTTACATACCAATAGAAGCTTACTCTAGAGGTTGCTAATGGGTAAACTTCAGGAAGAAGAAAGCAATTCCAAAATTAATATCCAACATTGGATGAAAAACATTAAAATGACAGAGCACATATTCAGCAAAGATAAAACAGGGAACTCCATAAATCCACAGGAATTTGTATTACATAACAAAGTAAAAAAGAAAAAAGTCTTCTTTGCAAGAAATGTAATTTTGAAAAGATAGACATAGTTAAGTTGCCAGATGCTATTTCTTTTATCATGAACGACAATATATTTAGAAAAGTAGCAAATGAGGTTATTATACTATCATGACTCATTCGGCAGCCATTCTACAAATGTTTTTTGGGTTTTTTTTTTTTTTTCAGCTTTAATTGAGTTTATTGCAACCTAACCATTAGCTTAAGATTGCTGGACACCCTAACAGGCACCAGAGACACAACAGTGGTTGAATGACAATGCCTGTACTAAAGACATTTGCAAAGGCAACATCTCATTAAGCACTTGGCAGCTTTTGTAAGGAGATTGGATGTTATTTCAGGCAGAGGTAGATATGATAAAAAGCAAGGGGATGTGTGATGTAGTAAATCACTTTGGCTTAGGACAGAGAATGTATATCAAGACTTAAGAAGCTTTGCACCTGTCCAAGAAAGAAAAGCTCATTTTCTGGGCAAGGGACTAGTACTGGGTATTGAAAGCAATTACAGATTTGAATTTGAATAGGTGAGTACTTATCATCATAATGCTGATACAGAAATACTGATACAGAATTGATTTTTATTATCTGTGAGAAAATTTCAATCCTCCTTTGAGTGGGCACTAGAATTATATAAGTAAGTACATAAATTTATAATGGAATTTGTTATCCTATATGCAATCATGAATTGATGTCAATTGAGAACACTAGAACACAGAAGGAAAATAAGCTTGTAAGCTTCAAATTTTAATAAACCCAAACATGATAAGAGTGCTAATAAATCCCTCCAGAATTATTTTAGTGGAATCTTGGCCGATGACAGACATAACTTATAATACAATGATTAAGGAGGATATTTGCTGGAAATCATATTCTATGAAGAAACAAACTTTTTTAAAACTCAAAGAGTTCACTTTTGATTTTGAACTTTAAAATAATGATGGGAAAAGTTAAAAGTGTCAAGGTTTTAGAGTGCTGTAAGTTTTCTGCTTTAGAACTTTCTTTTGAAATGCTTTATGTGAAGCTGCATTAATGATGTCCTCAACTCTGCAAATTAATCCAATACTCTTACATCAATGAAAAGATCCATGGAGGGGGAGAAAGGCTGAGTCTCAAGAACTACACACTTCTCTCCCCATAACACGTTTCATCTCCAGTTTTAGATTTTGAAGGGTATGCCCAAAATGCGAAAGGAGAGATCAAAGAGAAAGTGCTTGGGTGAATCAAGATGGCAATCAAACTTCCTCTCCTCTCTCACCACTGAGATTTCCTGAATCTGGGAAGCCAGTCTGTCCTTATTTGTGCATCTGTCATGTAAAAAAAAAAGCTCCAGTTAAAAGAAGCACACAGGCAAATTAATATGCATAATTGGGTCGCATGATTTAAGAAAACAGGCAAACAAAGTAACTAACCTAGGAATACAGTAAAAAGTTCCATGCTTGAAAATTGATACTAGTTTGTAATATCAAAAGTCATTTGTATTCATTTCTGCCATACTTTTAAAAAGCTACAACACCAGAGCCATATTTAAGAAATCAGTTTACTATATACATGTTCGCTTAAATATTTCCAAAATATTCTTTTTTCCTTTTCCCCTTTAAATTATCATTTTTGATAGAGAAACTTTTATTTTTCTCTCAGGTTTGTGAAGGAGTTCACTGTTGGAGATCCTAAACCTGGTGTTTTTCAAATGGTTCAGAAATAGTCAACTTGCGGTTCTTCAGAGGGTTTCCATGTCAACATTGGGAAAATGTACAACATCCTGATAACTGTGATATCCTGGTCAAATTCAAATTTAACGGAGAAAATTTTCTACTATGGGAGAAAAAAACTATCAAACAAAAAGAGATTTAGTTGAAAAGCAAAATGTCTAAAATATGGGTGGCTTTTATCTGTCAAGGCTCGGTCCAGTTTCTGTCATCCATATCTGTGCATGACGCTGTATTTAGTAAGGCTTTCAATTTATAATGATGTCATTTGTAAAGGACAAGAATGTTGACAGACCCTAGAACAAACAGTTTTCCTTTGCTATGTTTACTAATAATGAGTAAGCAAAAATATTTCTACTTTGTTTACCCAGAAATTTCATTTTATAAAATCTCTCAATCCCGAAGTCAATCACTTGCTGAATAGCCTTTTTAAAAGCTGATTGTTATGAGTTTCATTGTGTCTTACTTACTATCCTAATGAGGCTTCGGCCATACTTACTTCATGCCATTATTTATTATATATCACTGAGCACTGAGAATGTGCAAAGCATCCTTCCACGCTCCGTGGACCCCAAAGGGGGAGCACAAGTAGATGCTGCAGTTAAAAAGTTCAGAGACCTTGAAATGAAGGAATGTGGCTGAGCTAAGGTTATATCACTTCCAGCTGGTTCTAGGAAAACAACAGCAAGAAAAAAATGAACAAAGATCAGGAAAGGACTTCTGAGAAAATAAGGTTCCATTTTTTCATTTTCAGATAAGGTAGTAAATTAACATAAGGTGGAAAACCAAGTAGGATGAAGATAAACTAAAAATAGGAGTGGTCCATGCAAAGAAAGGAGAATAATATGAGTTTCAAGACAGAGCCTGAGAAATGTAGACAGTACAATGTAGGCTTCGATTTAGGAAGAGAAAATACATATGTTGTCATTTTGGAGAGAGAGCAAGAGAGATACCACCTGGGAAGTGTGGATTTACCTTACAGTCACAGAGTAGACCTTGAAATTTTTTAAACAGGAAAGTGGCGGTGTCAAATATTTGTTGAAGAAAGATAAAATGAGGAACAGTGTCTTGGAAGTGTAAGGAATGGGAAAGAAAAAATGGCAGGACCGCCTTCTGTTTGTGAAATTTCAAGTGGTATCTGACAGGCAGAGAAAGGCTTAATTTCAACAAATGCTATCTTCTCACACAGGCTGTAAAGATACAGAGCTTTCTGATGTCAGAAATGCTTTGCAACACTTAACAGTGTTTAATTGCAGTCATTAATTATTCCATAGAGCTTATAGAATGCCAGTCCACATTTTCATTTGAGTTGGCAATAATACTCAAATTCACACGAAGAAAGACCATAGACTACAAATATTTATTTTCTGTTGTTATTTCAGTTATTAACCATTTTTATTATTTGCTATGAGGGAATGGATCTTGGAAGTAAAACCCGTATCTTAAACTAATATTGAAGTTATGTCTGTCTTTCTACTTGTGTCTTAATTACTGAGAAAAATTAGTATCAAACAATGGAAACAATGATATACAAATATATATATATGTGTGTGTGTGTGTGTATATGAATATATCAGTCTTATCAACAGATTGTAAAAGCAAAACTAGAATGCAACAGCAGAGGAAAGAAATTTCATGTGAAAAGGACAATTGATTAACATCTCACTGATTTATTCAGTGCTTTAATAAATAATTCGAATAATAAGTACTTCAATCATAAAAAGTTAAAAGAAAGAAAAGTTTCAAGTTACATTATAAAGCACAAGCGGATTTACCCTAGTGCAGCTGGTGAAAGAAATCTTTTGTGAATGGCTGGTCATGAAAGTGAGTAGAGTTTATTCATATATTCACAGAACAGTGGTTACTGTCAAATTAAAAAATCATCCAATTACTAAAACACATAGCATCATATTTGTTCTGCGATTAACTCATTGCATCACCAAAGAAAGCTTATGTGATAAGTCAAAAATTTAAATCAAGTGATCTATAGTCAAGACGATCTTTACAACTTTTGTTTTCATCTTGGGCCAGATCTACTATATGAGGCTTTAACAGATTGTTTATGTATTTCTATTATTCATTTTGAAGGAACAATTTTTTTCATCACTTGTAAGTCCAAGGGGAGGAATGTAGTATCTTAGTCTTTTATTTAAATTAAAATAGATACATTTTAAGTATTAAAATATCCACTTCGGAAATTGATTAAAAATATGTTAAAGTACCTTAGAATATTACATGAGGAAATAGATATTTGAGTATTCAGACATTTACCTTATTTTTCAGAAAATCATGAGTTTGAACTTTAATAACTACTGATCATATGATGACTTTTAAACACTAAACTCTCACTTATCTATGCTATTATCAGTTTTCATCTGACTATAATTTCTGTATCTTCAAAATTAGACATTTGAACAAATGATCTCAACATCCTGCCAGTTGTATGACTTCAACTTCCTGTAAAATATTTGTGAAATAATATTCTATTTCTTTTTTTAATACTTGATCAAGTTTATAAATTGTTTTTCCAAACTAGCAATGGGCATGATTAAAAAGTAGTCTCCTTTAATAACCAGAATAGGAGAATGAGACAACATGTCTATTTAGAAATGTTTCAGAGGCCATTTAACACATAGGATTATCTAGATTATGTTAGAAAGAATCCAACATCTCAATGGTCTATGATAACCAAAGACGAATTTCTCATTCATGTACTTCCAGAATGATCTGGTTGGTGAGCTTTGTTCCTCTGTCACTGGCCCTGAGGCTGATACAGGGTTTACTACATAAGATTGGGTGATGCACAGTGTACCACCTCCTTGTGCCTGGTGACAAGTTGATAGTACTCATGGTGTTACCATCTTGTGCTTCCAAATTCCCGTGCTTGTCAATGATTCTTTTCCCTCCACAGAGAGTCTGTTTACCAGAATTAGTCCCATGGTCCTGCCTAACAGCAAAGACATGGAAGACAAAAGGATCTCTATGAGGTGAACACTAGCCTTTGCTCCCACAGAAAAAGAGTATTAAAAAGTAGAAAGTGTCTCACATTATATTAAGTCTCACATTTTCCTGAAGGGGATCAGTCTGACCAAGAGAGATAAATTAATTCATTACTTCATATATAATAAATGCAAAGATGCAACAAATAAAATGAAATAGGCCTAGCTTCCTCTTTACTTTAATCTTAAAATGTTTATCTTAATAACTAAGAAAACATTTCACAAGACCAACTAAGAGACATGGGCAATTGTAGACCCTGTTTATTCACTCAATTCTATATCTTTAAGTATTGCATTTGAACCTAGAAATTTCTTGGGTGGGCTTTAATTATTATCCTTTGTGGGTATACCATTTAATATCATTTAATTTCAGGGTCATTGCCTACATATAGGCAAAGAGCTGAGACTAGCACAATCTGGATAAAATTGACAAAGATTTAATTTTTATTACCTTTTTTAATATATTGCACTACTAGCACAGCTGTCTTTTTTTTTTAACACCAGCCCACTAATTTTCAGTGGTGAAAGCCCCAACTTCACTATAGGTGCACATTTTCTAGCCAAGAGGTAGTGCCTGCTGCTTCTCTCGAAAGTCATCATATAAAAAGGACTATTGTACTTCCAAGCCCCGATACACTTTCAGTCTGCTCTCCCAAGGTATGACAGATGCTTCTAGACATAGAAGATAGTCTTCTGCTTCATTTTCCCAGTTATGCTTTCTTCTTTTTTTCTGACTAAAGAGAGCAAAGAAATAAATCATACCTAAGATTTTGTGAGCTTTTTTTTTTGGTTTCTTTGTGAATCTAATCCTAACATACCTCTTCTAGTGTAACCTGTTTTATCAATTCCACACATAACCACTCTTTGATCTACAAATTTTAGGCAGGAATATTCAAAAGGTATACTCTCTGAAGTTCTGGATAACACTATCAACTTTGGACACATCTGTACCCAGCCACATTTGCTTATAATATTAATAATTATAAAGTAAACCTTTACCTGCCTCTTGTCTATACTTAGCTACCCCTCTAAACCTTATTTCATAGTCTCTGTGTGTGATGGCTCCCTCCAACGCTTGCCTTATTCTGTCCTCTGTTTCGCCAAAGTATTTCAACACAGCACTCTTAAAAGTAGGTACATAGGGGACCAGCCCACAATCCTTTAGGAACCATTCCCTATTTCATTTCCCATTCTATTTGGGTTTCTAATTGCTTCAATCTAAATTTTTCAGGAATTGAAACTCTCTGAAGCATCCTGTAGCAATGAATTCAGGAAGTGTTTTCCCGTATGTTTATGACTTACAGGTGGGTATGGGAAGGTCTTCAAGGCCAGTTCAAATTATAATTGAGAGACCTATATTGTATAAACTTGGTGATCTATTTCTATGTTCTACCTCAGTGTAAATTTCTGTTATCTCCATGTCTCTAGAAACATTTTATTTCAGTGACCCATTTTAATATATCAGCTGTAGAATTATGGGAAAATTGTCAAGTATTGTTTAAGGCAGTGCATTAAAGGTGTAAAAACCCCCAAGATATGTGTGGTAGCAGTAACATTTCAAGTTAAAATATTCCAGGCACTCTTGTAATTTCTGCCGTCATTTTTCCCAGCAATGCTAACTGATGACAGTAGTGTTAGTAAACCACTAATAGAAGAGAAACTAAAAGCAAACAACTATTAAGTAACTTATTCAAGCTCACACAGACACTGATCAGTAGAGTCCAGAGCCTCAAGGGGAAGTGAAGTCTGTTTGGCAGCGATAGACTCCGCTATCCTTTCCTATCCATTGCTCCTCTTCCCTTTGTCTGTCTTGGCTATTGTACTTGATGATATCCAGGGAGACAAGTGGCCTTCAACACATCACAACCCTGCAGCTTACCAAGCTTGGCTTTTGGTACTTCCGTTGATCTCTGATGCCAATATAATAGTTTCCTCAACTCCTCTTAGTGATCATGTAATTACCACAAATTACAGAGTAACCACTATGAATATCAGAGTCTGCTTAGTTACATTAATGCTGGTTCTATGAATGCCTTACTTTTGCTAACTGGATTTTCTCTCAAACATCTTAGCGTGATGTAAGTAGACTTCGACTTTTCTTATACATCGAACCAGCTTTCATGTTGTCATGTAAAATGTGCCTCCTCTACAGTAATGATGAACATTTGCTTTGTTTACCTAGGCAGCTTCTTTCGAAGATCTGACATTCTCAACAAAATAAATAGAATAAATAAATCCTAATATTATCTAGTATATTTCACTTGCTCTACAAAAAAGAACAAAATTGATGGTGGTTTTATGTTACATAAATACAATGAGTAGAAGCTGATTAGAAATATTTGAGAGAAAATTGGTGTGTATTTAAAAAGTTGCATAGTTTTATTTTTCTCCTCTACTTAAGGCAGCTTGATGGTATACCTACTATCTGGCATCCTCCTGGTCTATTACAAGTATGCTTTTTTCATCCTATCCTCTAGAGAGAGAGAGCAGGCAATAGAGAAAAAAAAATCATGATTGAAAAAAGGACCTTCAGGCACTATCTAGAATTGGTGAAGTCAAGAAACAAGAACAAGGACAGCCTGTCTTTGTCATTCAGTCTGATTTGAATGAGGCAACAAAGAACTGGATAGGAAAAACCATCAGGAAATGAAAGCACAGATTACTTTTTGGTGTTCCGTTATGAAATTTTCAGAGAAATCTCCATTTTCAAACAATACTAAGGGATTAAGTAAATGCATCATTATGTTGCAGAGGAAACAATATGATAACCTCCTTACTTTTCTTATAAAATATTCTATGTTTTAAAAATAGTTTATTGATGATTACTAAGACTACATTTCAATATATATAATTTTCTCATTACTGCCCTGTTTGCATAATTTATTAATAAGGATACAGTATTTCTTCTATTTCAGTTCCTCAGAACTTAGTTATTAATTAATACATTGAGAATATATTTTGATGTTGCTGAAGTCACTGTAAGTATAGTGTATATGTCTATATTATTATTATCAGTATTGTTATTGCAGAGAAGTCTGAATTCAGGAACTGGTCATAGAAAGGATTGGCAGAAAGGATGTAGTACTGACCTTATGGGAAGGACTATTGCAAATTTGAAAACACAAAGAGTGGTCTAAAATGCTGATGTTTTTAAAGTTAATTTAATATTTTTTTCTCATTTTGTTTTCAAAAGGTTAGGGCCTAAATAGCCTTAAAACTCTATAACTGGGCCAGGGATTTAGCGCATTGGCAACGTGCCTGCCTTGCAATTGCAAGGTCCAGAGTTTGAACCCCAGTACAAAAAAAGAAAAAAAAATCTATGACTATATTCCAAATTCAGGCCAAGTTGATGGATTTTTATCACTGATAATGGGAAATTCTAGCATTGAAAGTTGTAGGTAAAGTTTCTGGCAAACATCTTTTCCTCCAGTACCTAGAAGCAAATCGACTTAGTGGTAATTTTAGTTTTATTGGCAAGAGAAGCTTTGTTTTGATTAGCAGCGTAAATGGGGAAAATGACAATAGAAGAGATAAATGTTCTTTCCATGACATCTCCTGGCTTTTTATGCCTACTACTCATCAAGGGAAGTTAAAAACAATAAGAAATATATATTAATCTGTTTTAACATGTAAATATGTAATGTTCATATTAAATGTGTCATATTTTAAGTATGTTGACCTAATAATGGAATATATATGAGCCTGTTTATGAAATTTCAGGACCACATGGTTGCAGAAAATTTTGTGTCCTATCTCTTTAAAGATTTTCATGTCTGCACTGTAGATTTGAATAAAATAATAATCATAATAAACAGATCTCTGTAAGCAAGCATAAACAAAGTAGAAAAAAATGGAAATAAATGAAAACCCAGTTTCTCATTTCAGAGGTATGGCATCAGAAGTTATTTTACCACACCATGTTACTGAATTCTACATCTTTTATTTTTTGTCTCCATTTCTTTTGTCCTCCAACATCCTTTTGTTGTCAGCATTAGCAAATCTTGCCATCTGGCATTATTTTCATTCTTTCTCTAAAAATAACTGTCTGTACTTCCCTCCCACTAGAATGTAAACTTTAAGAGACAGGAAACTTGCATGACTTGCTTCCCTATATACATATGGATCTTTGCATCTAAAGGATGGCCTGCAGCTATTGCTTGAATTAATGAATAAACATTTTAATATGATCCTAAAATGAAATTGAAATAAATACCTTTACAAATATAAAAAGAAAAATATCTATAGCAAAACAATCTTGCATACAAGTAAAAGTATTATTATAGGTATTGTCTGTTCTGGAGAGAGGATCTGTGAGTCAATTTTCTTGATATTTTCTTTGGAAGTTTATCTGCATGGAGAATTACAGGATTCTGCCTGCACATCCTATTGTGTCCACTGTTTCTGGATCAAAGAGATCAAAAAACCCGCAGAGCTCCATTTTTAAGAAGTATTTTATTTCTAAAACTAAGGAATGGAAAAAGAAAAGAACAAAGGGCCTCTGTATGTTTTTTTTTTCTATTCCTAATATTGAAATTCAATACCTAGGCTGCTATTTTAAACTTTTATTTGCCTTGTGTGCTATATTTGAAAGCCTCTCATGGGTTAGGGAAGAAATTGGTACTGAAAGTTTACTAAGAGCTCTAAGTTTTCATCTGTGCCTCACACCCGGCCCACCACATTACTGGGTCATATCTGGGATTACAAGATCTTTGAAGAGTGAGATTAGGTATGTCACTATGTGACTGAGACCCTGGTTTCCCAGATACATTTCTTTTTCAAAGAAGCAAGGACCACGCTAATGGGAATACGTGGATTTAATTTCAGTGCCATATTTTTTTTCTTTTTCAATGACTTTAGTTTTCTGATATTAGATTTAAGATATATTTTATTCAATGGTTTCTAGTTATAATGAAGTACAGTTCCTAAAATCTGATCATCTGGTGTCTATTACTGCCTTTCAAATGGTTGTTTTTATGAATATCTTCAATTTTATTGGGCAAGTTAAACCTTGGATGTTGGTTTTCTTCATCCTATCCTACTGCAGAATTTTTCTTTCTGTGATTACCTCATACTAAGAAGATACAGGGATTAATCAAGCAGGGTGTAATGCTAATCACACATTTGCCAACAAGGAAATATAAAAGCATGTACTAATTAAATCCTTCGATCTTCAGGTGAAGTTACAATGATTATATCTTCTAAGAATATACTGATCCTCATTTTCTTTCCTCAAAATTCACACATACTTTTCAAGTGGCTACATAAAAAGAGTTTGCCGTGTGTTAATGGGGGGAGTGTCAAATAGAGTATTCACATATTCATTGCTTTTGTCTTTCCTTTCTTTACTTGTCAGACATAGGAACATTTATCACCAAAGATTTGGTCAATGTCTTGGGAGAGGAAGTCTTTTATGAGACATCTTCAGGAATTCCTGACATTTAAACTTGCTGATTTCACTTTCTCTGAATTTTTAGTTAAATAACTTGATGCTGCTAGAAGTATTTATTTGATGTGTAGCTTTTATTTAAATAGAATCTTGAAAAAAGAAATATGCTTCCACTGTGGTATGAAGCTTTATATTTTATGGACAAAGGTAGTCTTAATTTAAATCTAGTCTTCATTTTTTTAAGCTTTTTTATTATTTTTACTGTTGGAAATCTTCGAAATACATAGTAATTATATACCTTATGGGGAATTGGTACATATAGCTATCACATTTCTATCATTTTTATTTTCACTCCTCCCACATCAGATCTAGTTTCTATGTCTTCATACTCAATAGCTGTCTTTGAATTCACCTTTAAATATCATGTCCTTCTTCAAAGACAAACTTTCCTGTTACCTCTCATGCAAGAATTCTTAACTTATTTTGTTCATTAGTTTTCTTCATGTAGAGAACCTCAGAAAATGGGAGAACAAGTAATTTTCATTTTTAAATTATTGATAAAAATCACCTGGATATTATGTTGATGCTCGTATATTTTAGTAAAACAATACTTGATTGTCATTATTCGAAGCCTTACACTTTAAAATCTTAATTTAAAAAAATCTTTAGAACTATCCCCATCTAAATTATACAGTCTACCCAATAAGTCCAGTACTTTGACATGATTTAGTTTTTGCTTAAAAATTTTTAGTGAATTTTTCTACTTTTTTCTCATGACAAGTTGATCTAGAAATTCCTACCATACTTTTGAAAAAGTCAACCTCAAATCTATTGGTCTTATTTTCATGTGTGTTCTATATAATTTGAACCAATTTCTATAATTATTCTTTTGCTCCTTTTATTTTGGGGGTAGGTACCAGGAATTGAACTCAGAGCCTTTCACTTGTTAGGCAGGCCATTGAGATAAATTCCAGGCCCCTGTTTGTTTAACTTTTAATAAAATATCTGAAATACAGATTTCTTTTGAGAAGCCAACACTTCTGCCTTTGTTTTTCTCTCAAAAAAACATTAGCAAGTAATTCAAACAAGAAACTTAGCCCTTAAGCATGATAATGGAAGAGCGCATGGGTATGTTGAAAAATCTCTATAGATGAATTTAATGCATACAGCAGTGCCTCAGTTCACAAGCAATTCAGTTTGCAAACAAAACTGTTCCACAAAATTTTGCTTCCATTCACAAACTCCACATCGGGTGACAAACAGTGACAGCTCTCTTCCCCGCACAGACACAAACACAATCATCTTCCCTCAAATTATGAAACAAATTAAGTTTGGGCTGGGAATTTAGCTCAGTGGTTCCACTGCCTGCCTTGCAAGCTCAACATTCCAAGTTCCATCCCTGGTACAAAAAAAATTTTTTTTAAATAAAAGAAAAATAAAAAATAAAAAAATAAATGAAACAAATTAAGTTCATAAACCAAGGCACCACTGTACTTTGTCCTTATTTGAAAACCATGGCTCCAAAACACCATAGTATAATGAAAGACTCCAGGTCATCTCCAATTTTTCTTCCTTGGTCAAGATTCATCTTGTCTTAAATGTATTCTAAGCATAACTATGAGCTAGCAAAGGAGAGAAAAAAACTTTCTAACTTTTTAAGTGAAAGAAATGCACTTTTTGCATTTTAGTTTCAAGTACTGTGAGAAAATCAGCAATCTTAAGACAACTGAGAGGAGATAGTCTTGAAATATAACAAGGTACAATTCTTTATATCCACATCTCAATTTCCAGTTTTACCTTTCATATTTTTTGCACTAAATGATACACACACACACACATACACCCAAATACACACACAGAAGTCAGCAGCTTCCTAGGATGATAGCAGTTTTCTTTCCCAATTCCACTGGAGATTTGCAAGCTTAGACCTCATGACTTTATCATGACACAATGGGACACATAAACACGTCATGTAATTTATTGCAACTGTGTACAAATCACTACACACTAGCATCGAAGTTTCAAAACTCTGTTCTACCACTTTGAAACATCATTATTCTTAAAGAAGTTTCTATATGGTATTTTAGATAATGACATTGCTGTTAAATTTACAGCCTTTCTTGCATTATTTCAAAAATGGTAATTTCTGATTTTCTATACAAAGATTTTTATTACACTGTGCAGGAACATCTCATTATTGCTTTGCATTTGCCACCACTAAATTTTCCTTGTCTCTTTCTTTCAAGTAGGTTGAATCTCCTGTCAATGCTGGTAATATAATTTTTGAAGAAAAATTTTGCTTGTTTTAGTTCAATCTTTCTTAGACGAATATTTTTAAAAGCAGTTTGTAACATTTTTCCCATATAAAATTTGTTTCAAGTGGGAAAGGAAAGAAGCCTTTATGGAGTGCTTTTTCACATTTCCCTTTTGCTGTCGTCAGCTTCAGAGACTTATATCTTCACATTGCAAATTAACTGTCACCGAAATTCGCAATCTAAAAGAGGAAAAAGTAAGCGAATGCGGGACCTAGAACCAGCCACAAGAGTTATGCTATTTGTGATGAGCCCCATGTTTTAGACTCGAAAAATAGTCCAATGTCTCAATTTCATTTCATGGAACCAAGAGGTAGTCAACAGATATGATGAAGGTTTAAATTGAAAATGAACCTATAGCAGTAAAAGACACATTGACACTAATACCCCTCAAAATACACTTTTTTTTTTTTTTTCCTGAAACACACTATCCCATCATTCTTGCAACTTTCTGAAGCAGTTCTGGAAGTCCAGTTCAGTGAATGCTTTATGAGGTGTGATAAAAATATATCCAGTGAATTCTGCTGCCAAGTGCAGTCCAACTGAAAGGCAGGTTCCCAAGAGCATTACATTGTGCAGTGTCCTCATTCACCTTATTCACCTGATGTTGCACTGTGCAACTGCTGGCTCTTCCCCAATGTTGAAATGACCATGAAATGTAAACACTTTAAACTGATGCATAAAGGCAACCATGACAAAGGATTTCCATAACTAGTTCAGAAAGAGGCAAGTATGACAGAATAAGTTTTTTTTCAAAAGGGAAGTGTTTTAAGGACGACTAATGTCATGTGTCTTTTATTGCAGTACATTTTAAAATATTTAAACATTCACCATATGTTTTGATCACACCTTGTATATTCTCCCCTCATATGCCTGAACCTTTAATTAACATCACTGGTGTACATGTTCTTAAGTAATCTTAACAATTCCTTCTTCAAACCAAATGTTTCCTTTCCCTCCAGGTTTCTTGGCTTTGTGGCAGTCTTTCCTAATCACCAGCACTCAAAGAATACTTACTTCTTCAAATTCTTTCAGAACCTATACATTGTCAGATTATCTACACATAGCATTAAAAATCTAGTTTGGATAATTAACTCAAGTGTAAATCCTTCATCTGTAGTCCTGTTGATCTTTGTTAGCACATTGTGAGTGGCCATTATCCCATAAAAGCTGTGAACCTGATCTATCTGGTTAAAGTACTTCCCAACATTATTTTCAGAGTAAAATCAAAGAGTTTAAAACATTTTATATCATTTATAATTCTCAGTTAATAGGCTAGAAGCTTTCTAAAAAGCAATGAGAAATGGAAAAGGTGAATAAGATGTCTTAAAACTTTTCGAGTATCAAGTGCTTTTCTAGTGTTAATAGGACATCCTTTAAACTGTGGTTTGTGAAATTCTATACCATCAAGGAACATAGCCCTCACTACATGGTTTCTATTTGATAACATGGATATGATAAGTGCTGATAGCTCAAAAGAATTCTGTAAGAAAGACAATAACTATTAATGGCTCCATTTTTCAAAGAGAAAAGAAAGATGGTCAAAGGAAAGAGAAAGTATGGTAGAATATTATGAATCTGACTCCAAAGATTTTGAAATCTCATCATTTATACAGTGATACAGAACATAAGTAAAATGATTACCAGTGGTTGATAGGACTACTATGTACCAGAAACTTTAAAGACTGAATTCCCTTAAGAATCCTGAATGGATGAAGAATAGATGCTCAAATATAACTTCCCAAGTCCAAAGTCACAACTAAGATTAAACAACTAAGTATACAGCTAAAAGTAAACAAATTTCACCTTATTCTCAGTTTCATAGTTTCCCCATTATAAAAAAAAAACTCATTATTCAAGTAAAATCTGAACTGCAAGGATATTTTACTTCCACTACAGTCTCTGCAGAATTAAAATAAATAAAATAGAAATTTGCAACACACTATAAAAACATCAAATTGACTACTCTGAAATTTTCTTTTTCCATTGGTAATGATTATGATTTTCCAGTGAATAAAGAAAGTCCAAATACATACAAGTGAGACAGACTGGCAAGAAAAGAGTAGGCAGATAGCCAATGCTTAGAAGAGTAAATGAACACAATCACCCCAGATGTGCATATATAAAGCAGGTACTGGATTTGGCTAAACTTGGCTAGGTTGCACATGCAAATGCATATTCATCAAAGCACAAGAATTTTAATGAATTACAATCATAAAAGAAAAGAAAGGATTCTATTTGATAAATGATACTTATAATAGTTAAATACATGATGAATGAAATGCACCTAAATATTAAGATATCAGTATTTCTTTTTGTAGTTTTCTTATTTCTTATTCCAGTAAAGGAAAGGATTTCCTAGGCAGCTACGTAGTCACTTGCATGATACTCCAGGGTGATGTTTCACCTTTATGTGTTACTACAGACCTAGTATAATTATAGCATTCGGAGATGGACGTTATGGATCTATTGGGTTACATTTCATTACTTGAAACCAAATCATTAGAGGTACTTAAGCATTTGAATTATAAATTATAAGTGTTGAGTCAGATTACTCATATCTCTAAACTGGAAAGCTACCAAAAACTCCAGTATCACACTTATCAACACTTATCCCCACTTTGCCTCCCTATACACCTGCTCCAGTCGTCTTGTGTGTGTTTCTCTGCTGCTTCCCAGGCTGCAAGGCAAAACACTGCAACTAATGACACATATATGTATCATGGACACTATTTTCCCTCTTACCTTTCCTGTTTTACACAGAAATTATGAGGAAAGGTTCTGACTCAAGATTTAAAATTTATTATAGTTTCTCGGCTTTTTGGCTAAGATCAAATGAAAAATCCACTTATACCCTTTTTAAAAAGTTCTGTGAGTACATGTTTGCAGTATACAATGATCACATTCATTACAAGGGATTTGTGCATGTCAGTTCTCTTTACAGCACTCTTGAAGATCATGTGATACAGACATAACTGCAGATTTCTGAAGCACAAATTAGTGTTCTATTAATGCAGGGAGAAAGCAATGGATGGGATGCAGGAAGCACACACGTTGTACTTCAGAAATGTTTATAAGGTTATATTTCCTAAATTGATAATTATTAAGTGACTATTCAGACATCCCTTGGTGATAACTGAAATTGCTCAGGCAGACTTTATACAAGATATAACAGATTGCTTAAAAATGAAAATAATTTCAATAAAATGTACGAATTTATAAAATAATTTAAATCTTACCTTGCTGATACGTTTCAAATCCAGAGGTGTCAGGTGTCCATGATCTACCCTAAAATGACTCAAAAACAGCTTCTTTCAAATGACCTTGAAATGTCTTGCCACTATCACCCGGGTAGTCTCCTGATTTCAGGTATGTGATAACAATCATGCTGCCTCATGTTCTTTTTCTAGATTTCTCTAGATTATCAGAGAATTTGGGGAGGTCAAATGCACCAGGAGGCCAATTTGTATATCCTGAAATCATTCCCAATCACGTTAATAAAATCAACATGTAAATAAGCACAAGGTGCTCACTGAAGTACATGAAGGCATTTCACATAGGATCAAATGGAAATTCTATATTCATAATTCTAATCTGAAATACATGTCCTAACAGATATCTGTCTACTTTTCAAAAACATAATTTTAATAATCAGACATTATCTCTTGCCCAGAAATACAAAAATTCCAACTGTACACCTGCTTTTCATACCTCTGTGAGAACTAGTTACATTCTCCAGTCCTACATTCTCTAGTTCCACATTAAATAAATGATAAAAAGCCCGTAAGTGTGTGCACACACACACATATCTGCATGTGAGTTCAGGTTTTGAAGTTAGCTCATGATTGATCCTGTCAAGTACCCAGGCAGTTATTATTAAGTATTTAAGATACATTTAACTATTTTATTGTACATGTTGGGAATAGAGAAGAGCTAAAGGTCATTTTCTAAGCTTGCACACTTGTTCACAAATTTGAATTCAGCCCTCTTGTGTACAGTGGTTTTGCAAAGCAATAGCAAGTGGATAAATTGTCAGGGAGAAGTATTTGCTCTAAGGGTGAAAGGATTTTAATTTGATCATTCATCATTCTCTTCTGCTGATCCTTTGCTCGTGTGTTTTGTGATAGACTAGCTGCGTTACTGAGGACATAGAAACAGTTAGCTTTCTTATTGCTAACATTTATAATCCTTCCAGAAACAAATTCTGACAAGCAGAAGCTTAGTGAGATACCAGCTATTCATTTCTTTGAAGTGTTTCATGTATACATTACTTACATCTTATTATATGTGTTAACAAATGCAATAAAACTGAATAGCTGATGGCAAAGCTGAGCTGCCTTCTCACAAATCAATAATAATTAAGACAAATCATTTCTATTTCAATAGATTATGCATGTTCAGAAAACTTGGAAAAAGATAAAGAATTAATATGTATGGTTAAAATGATGAAACAACATTGTGTCGATTAAATTAACAAATATATTTAGAACAATAAAAGTATTGAGTGGTGAATTTCCTCCATGTGCATGTTGGAAGAAGGAACAAAGGATCCTCAAAGAAGATAAACCTTTCATACTAATGCTTAATTGTGGCTCAGTTCAGAGAACAGTCTAGTCTCTGGGTAAGTATTTCTTCCCTATCCACCCTTTCCATAAAAACTTGATGAGAGGAAGTGACTCTGTACATGATTATAGTCAATAAAGTTCTATTGCTGATGAAAATATCATGTAGAGTATAAGATGTAATTACAACTGCAAAGATAATTACATAGGTGTGGCATTTTTTTAGGCAGACCACGTAAATAATTACATGAAACACATCCTCCATGATAGATAAAGAATATAGGAGAGATTGCTTCCCGAATGACTCATTATTATAAAAAAAAGTTACTTTCCCCTCGGATTTATTTCTGGAATATACAAAAATGTACAATCCATAGAAATGTTGATGATGATTCATAAAGCGGAGGTGATCATATAATGGAAAAATCATTGTAGAATCTCTGCACTCCACAAAAGCATAAATTGATGACTGTAGAAATAAACAGATATGCTCTGGGCCCTACACTCACACTGCAGCATCAAGCAAAGTCAGCACTGGGATTTCTGTAGTTCCACTGAGTATTTTTTTTCTTCTTTTTCTTCCCTTTTTCCTTCCTATTCCCTTTACTCTTTTCTATCATCCTTTTCCTTAATTTTCTGTTTGAATTGTAGTTCACATTTTTCTATTTTGCCTCCCCTCATCTTTTCTCTCTCTTGCTTTTCTTCCAATCTTTTACTTCTTTTTTTAAAGGAAAGATGGCTTAGCATTAGACAAGTATCTAGTGTTGAGGACTAGAATATAAAACACCAGAGTTTGAGTAATAAATGCCCAACCTGAAGCAAGATGTAATACTGTTTTGCGTTATAGAAATGAAGAGAAAATATACAAATCAGAAGGTAAGAAGCTGGATTACTCTTGAGAAATTATAGGGGTAATTATTCAAGGCAAAGTGAAAGAAGATTCTATGAAATAAGACATAATTAAAAAATCTCTTCTTCATAGGTCAGGAATGCAGGTGTGGCTTCAGTGAGATAAAAAATATAGTAAAATTTTAAAAACAGCATATTAAATTTTATTTCACTGTAAAATAATACAAAATGGCAAGTGTGTTGTATTTGTCTCTGGACATATAGACCTGATACCACTCCCAGACACTTCATATTTCTATAAGTAGGTATATATTTGTGCTACTGATTGGATCAAAGGCTGTCATGATTTGTCCAACCAGAGGATAAAGTTCCAATTAACTGTTCTAACAGCAGTGTCTCTAATGTTCCTTTTAGCACTTAGCACACATCACACGGTAACAACCACCACCACTTCATGTATAGATGTCATCTCCCCAATTACACCAATCTAAGCCAAGAGTTTTGTCTTAAACCCCTTTACAACTCCTGCAGTGTGGAGCAATGTTTTTTCTGGCACCTGGGATCAAACTCACGACCTTGCACTTGTCAGGCAGGTGCATCACCACTCAGCTACACCCCTAGCCCTATAGCAGACTTTCTGACACAGAGTACATACTCGGTGAAGGGCACAGAAGTCTCACTCTAGCAGTGAAGCAACCTTAGTGACCTGCGATATTCTCAAGAGAAAGAAGCCACTCATTGGGTTAAATTCATACAAATATAGAAGCGGTATCATGGTTTTACGAAATATACTGAATTCCACTCTTACGGGCATTTCACATAGGTTTTAGAAGTGCCTAAACCAGCCTAATGTTTTTTATTGCAAGTAATACTGGTTTTTGATGTGTTTTATTTATGGCCTAACCAGGGAAAAGCATACAGAATCTATCCCATTCGCATATATGCAGCATAGTAGGTTGACAATTAACTTTATAGTACGGAACATGTTCATATGCCATGAAACATTTCCTGGCATCTGGGATAAAATGAATAAAAAATGAATCATTTTTCTTGCCACCCTAAGGATGATTTTGTCCCAAAATTTCCTTTAAAAAGTATTTTTTTGAAAATGCACCATCTGATATATTAATTTATACAAAATTAGGCTACATTCCCTTATACTTTCTTTTCTACATTCTATTACACCATTTCTTAAAATACACATACAATACTACATAAAATATGAATCTTGAAAAATATTTAAAACAAACATCAGTTTCATGTTAAAATAAATATAAAAATTATATACGTGAAATGTTACAATTCCCCTCAAAATCTTTCAGAAGACTTGTGGTATAGAACCTTGCTTAATTTTTAAAATAAGTTTTCTAAACATAAATTTCAAATCCATTATGTGTAATACTATTCCCAAGAGGATTTGTTGAAGAAATATCTATTAAATCCCTCACACTGCCCTGGGTGCTGAGGCATAGGCTGAGATCTCAGTCACTGTAAATCGAGCTCTGCCTTCTTTTGCCTGCCCTTTCAGCCATATCTGACTGCTCATGCATCCTTGAACCTGTCATCATCTTAGAAACTTCAATCCCTTTATTCATATTTTCAACATTGGTGAGTGCTTTACCTCTTCACATCATATTGTACTTCAAGTCCTAGATCAAAGCATCTACTTCTGTAAGGCTTAGGCCAAAATTCCTTCTCAATACCCAGAATTTAACTTTGCCCGTCTCTCATTTTTCTTGGTGCAGTATTTTACTCAAACACATTGGATAACATTGCCTGTTTTCTTTTTCCCTCCCTGGGTTATAGATCCTTGAAGGTACATCTTTAGTACTTTTGCATATACACACAGTTATCATTTATACAATGCCAAGCACATTGTCAATGTGGGGACAAAGTGACTTTTATAATGAATGAAATACTTTGAACTCTTTTGTTGGGACTGGTATGAGATTTTCAGTTTTCTTAGCATAGCCTTCTGCTTTAATTGCTGCTTTAGCATCTAGAACTTTCTTTTTTTAAAGAAGTTTCAGATAAAATTTTTTAAACCACCCTGAATCATATCTAGGAAGAGCCTCCTGCCTGTCACAGAGGTACAGCCCTAACCCCCAGAGGGAAACCCCACATGTTCCCTTGGAAGCATCAGCTCATGAGATTAAACCGAATTGGGGCCACTTGATAAACTCTTTCCTTTTTTCAATCCACACTTCATAGAGTTTCATGAAGCTTATCTGTGGATGGTACCATGAGCTTGAGCAATACATTATTCTCTGTATAAAGTGACTTGAGAATATTTCTGTGTCCTGTCTCCCTCCATCCCTCCTTTACTTCCCTGATCCTGTATTGCTATCCCCCTGCCTTATACCTCCAGTAAAGTCAACTGCTGTAGAACTTGATTTGAGAAAAAATAGAGACTAGGGTTTTGGTTAACATCAAATTATTTTCATTTGCTCCTATGTGACAGTCTTTAGAACAGTGAAAATTGTTCTAAAATAAAAAAGGTGACCTTGGGAAAGTTCCAGCCAACTTTCGTGAAGAAATTGGTGTTAAAGAACCCAATCCTCGTTTTCTCCCTTCCTCTCACAAGTGCATGTATCATCTTGTAATTCTATATTTTGCATCTCTCTCTGCTTAGTTATGGAACATGCTCTCTCTGATATACTATCGCTCTTATAATCATTGCTATTATTATACTTCTGTAAGCTATCGTGGACCCAAGGGTACCTTGTCACAGCTCTCATCGGTTTGGCTGTTGGTAATGACAAATAACAGGTTCATACAGAACCTACATCTGCCGTTTTGCGCATGGGTTAAATAAGACTAGACTGTGCCTCTTTTTGACACTTTGCTATTTTTAAAGCTTTATAATATTGGTATAAAAGGGTAACGACTCTGTAAAAGGAAATTTAACCAAATAATCTTAACCTTGAAGACAAGAGAGAATGATGGATGAATGATGGAAGACCAAAGAGAAGGTGGCACTGGAAATGATACCAAAGGCGAGGATAGTTCTAAGCCAAAAAGAAATCTCCAAGTGGCACAGTTCCAGTTTTTTATTTTAATGCTTTGCTATGTTGTTAAATGTGTTTTTTAATCAGAAATTGAATTAAAATACAGAAATTCCTGCTCAACTTTTGAAAGGTAAAATATGAGAATGAGAACAAGTATACTGAATAACAGAATCACTATGCTAAAAACAGACCAAGACGGCTGAAACGCTGAGACAAAATAAGATGAAAATTTTAGAGCTGCTAGCCAAAAAAAAGGAAAGATATTCAAAGTTGACTCTGTGCCTACGTAACTGACGCTAATATAGCCACTCATATCAAGCGTATCGCGGGAGTGAACTGGTCGCTATTACATTGATTAAATTATATCTGAATATAGCATTGGTTTTATACTGCTGAGTGGTCTGGTCTTGTGAATTCTTCAGAAGTTCAAGGTAAGATGTTTGCTCGTCACAATGAGAAGAAATCAGTAAAATTAATAAGTTTACTTATTTATATTCATGCAATGAATGCTTCTTTGAATAATATTCTATTTCAGTCTCTAGGAAATCACTGTTGAGGCAGAGTTCCTGCTTTCATAACTGAGCATACAATATAGAAAATGAATATTAAGTGATAAACAGTAACATAAATACAAACTCAATATATGTTCTAAAATTAAATTTTGACAATACTGACATAGGAACAAGGAAGGACAGGCTGATCCATACCATTCAATAATAAAAGGAATGGAACATTGCTTTACAGAGAAACTTGAATGTTGATAGCTCTGATGCATTAAAACACTTGAAGAGTATGTTTGTCTATCATTCTCTTATAATTCTACATCGTTATACCTCTGAGTAGTTGTGGAGTCATGGAGAACGCTGGAGAGCAGATGTTTAGAATAGGGTGGAAACACTGACAGGATGGAAATATTATTCTCTTCTCTAACAATTCACTGTCAAAATAGGTCCAAGTTGTGGCCTGACAATTAATTTGAATTATTAATTTAAGAAAGCTTTCTAAGTCAGCAAATTCTATGCCACATACCCACAGACACACCTGTGCCCTGCACACACACGTAAATACTATAGCATGATTTTTCTTTGCATTTAATCGGATTCAATCTTAGTCCTGAATTTGAACGTAGCGTGGACTCTACAGAAGTGGTAAACAATGTCTGTGGTGAAGATTATTAGTGTGTCGCATCCTCTTGTCTATTGTTATCTAACATGTAGTGTCACCTGTACTGAGAGCAAAGTGGTTAGAAGCAGACAGTGAAGAATCAGATCCTCTGATTGCCAAACCCTGTCCCATTGCTGTGCGCTAGGACAAGATATTCATCCACTGTGACTGTTTCGACATCTGTGAAGGAAATGTAACTTCCGAGTTTAAATGAGATAAAATATGCCAAAATTCTCAGCTATCACCAACATGTGCAATTATTATTATTATTATCATTATTATTAGTAGTAGTAGAAGTAGTAGTAGTAGTAGTAGTATCATGTTATCCAAGATGCTGGCCCCAACATCCTGGAATGGCACACAAACTGTTATCACCACTGAATCAAAACTAGTATCATTTGCTTCTGCCAGTTGTGTGTTTATTGAGATAAAGTTTGATTAATATTACTATCATACAAAACTAGTATTAAATCATAAAAATAAATAATGCAACTTTGAAAGCTATTGATCTCCATCTATAGACATACATTTGCACAGGAATTTGAATGCAACACATTTGAAGGAAACGTGCCAGAAGTCAGACTTAGATGTACTTCTAATTGCAGGAATTAAGTAATTCCAAATGTAAGGGGACTAGAGACAGAGGAACATGACAAACACCATGAGACTGTGGGGGATTGCCAGAGAAACGACTCGGTGTCTTCAACAAGAGAAAGCAGACATTAAGAGTGGGAAAAAGCAAGAGAGACAAAGAGGAATACTGCATAGCAAGATACTTAGGAAATTATCAATCATGAGCCTTATCTTGATCTTAGTGAAAATAATACAACAAATAAAACATAAATAGAAGACAATTGGAAATTTGGGAAGATTAACTGTTTCTGAGTATTGTGGAATTAGTAAGTGGTATTCAGATCACAATGTAACATGGGCGTGCTGCTGCTGGGTCTTTCCCCAATCCCCTCCCTTCACTGCCTCCCTTCCTCCCCTCCTTATTTACAAAAGATTTGTTTCCATTTTTTCTTTTATTCTTTTTTGTCTCTCCCCCCCCCTTTCCTCTTTCCATTAGAACATTTTATCCCCACTTCCCAATATCTATTATACAATTTGGTCCTCATTTACACTTTCATTTTTCTTACACCAGAAAAACAACACAAAATTTAAACACGTGTGTCCAATTTATTTTACTTTAGAGTATAGTCTCAAGGTGCATCCATTTTCCTATAAATGCCTGAACTTTATACTTCTTTATGGCAGACTAGTGAGCACTCCATTGTATTTAAAACACACACACACACACACACACACACACACACACACATTTTCTTTATCTATTCATCCGCTGATGGGCATTTAGGCTATTTTCAAGATTTTGCTGCTACAAATTATACTGCACTAAACATAGTGTGCTTATATTATTGAAGTACGATGCTTATAATTCTTTCAGAAAGATATCAAGAAAGAGAATAGCTGGGTCAAATGGAACCTCTAGTTTTAGTTTTCTGAGGAATCATCACACTGATTTCCATCTGTTAGTGTTTTTTTAATTTTCATAATACAAAAAAGTTTTAGAGAACCATTAGCAAATTAGGAAATTAAGAAATCATACAAATGGTCTAGAAAAGTATATTCTTCACATCAATTCCAAACTATAGACTTGCAGAGCTTATTCTAAGAGAAAGATAGAGATGAAATTGTGATTGCTATATTCTCTTCTAATGTATTCCCACATTATTACATTTATTATTTTCAGTTAGTCAGAGCCCAAACAACCCATTTCTTTTGACTATGACGGAAATGATTTTATTTTTTATGAAATATCCAGATAATTTCCCCCAAACATTCTAAATTTCTCTGTGTGTACAGTCAGAAAAGGACTAGGCTAGGCATTTTTTATCAGTGCTGCAAATTAAAAACATTGTCTTCCAGCTATACGAGGAAGGAATAGCAACGTTTTGTGAAAAGAAAAATGTATCTGCTGTAGAAAGCTGGTTAGTAAGCTTAACAAGACAATTGATTTTTCTGGAGAGAATTTTAAATCAAATGTGCCGGTTATAGCCAATGTACCCAGTATGACATATGAAGGGATCAGAAGATGAAAATCTTAAGGAGAGGCTAGGCTTCGACAACTTTCCATTACGGTCTATGTCACAGAGACGGATACATTTCATACCTATTTTCTTCAGTACACATTTTTCATAATAGGTAATATAGGTAAAAGTGCATTTTTGCTTTTAGAAATGCTGTGTTATAACACATATATTAATGCATTATCTTAACCCAATATAAAAAATATCTGTTAGACATCAGAAGTTACTCAAAGCATTATCCTTGAGCAGCTAAGCTGTGAAAAGTACTGTCATGTGTACTAGGTCGTAGCACACCTGGATTCGACTCTCACAGTGTTCATAAATACACATCACTGAGCACAGTGCATGCTTCAGAGGCCTTCTTCATTTCCATTCTTGCCTCTTCATTTATTAATGGCTGTGTCTGGATAAAATGCTTCTCCAGAATTCTCTGCAGACAGTGACAGTTTTTTGTTCTGAGATATGAATAGAAGTCATGGTTAGTTCTTCTGGGAAAGCAGTTTTGAAAAAGAGAAACATTACCATCCACATTTCATTCCTTAAAGTTTCACTTTCACCTTCCCAGGAATAAAAGAACAATACCGGGGACTGGTACAGCCCTTCTGTAACCAAGACAGAAACCACACATTAGAGAAGTAAAGCAGGAAGTGTGACACAGTGGACCCTTGAGTTAAAGCCAGCCTGACATACAAACAACTTGAGTTATGACTGGAACTTTAGTTTTAACTTACAAAGAAAGTCCTGAGTTACAACCTGAGTGCCAGCCACTTGTGCTTCCAGATGATTCTAGATATAGACATAACCCTTAAAGAGTTCTGGAAGGAAAATTACAACGTCCTTTCCTGTGTGGGAATGAAAAATCCTGGGCCAATATCTCTCTAAGGACTCTGAGGTCTGACTGGATACAGGAGCAAGATATTGAGAGCTGCACAGAGGAGCCTGAGCCTTCAATTAACCAACCTGAGTTACAACCAGCACTCACAAATTAATTGAGTTTGCAAGTTTTCACTGTATTTCAGTTCTACAGGGTCTTTGAATTGTTACATTATATGAGATGCAAACTGTCTCTGTATTTTACATCACAGAGGATTAACATAGCTCTAACCTTTGGGATACTATTTTAGAGTAAGAAGGGTCTTTAATAACTCTAACAAATTGAATTTATCAAACCTTAAAATAAATTATATATAAAATCTTGAATATATAATGCAACTTTATGAAATTTATAATATTAAGGGCTAATGTCTGTCATTTTTTAAACTATATATCTCCATTTAAATCTTAAATTAGGATGATATATACATGCATCTGTATTTTTATTAGATATCTACATAAATGCACAAAACTGAGATTACTTTATGACAGTTTATGGATATAGTCTTTGTAACTGCCCCTCACCTCCAACTTCTGTATATAGACCCTCTACCCTATTCAGCATTCTACAGAAGAAGATTTTTCATGTTATGTTATCAAATCAGGAAACTTCCTTCATCATCCAATGTGAAATTTGTCATTAGAAAAATATATTGGATTAACTAATGGTCACCTTCGAACACCCAGCTGAATTGAATCAGTGTGGTTCTAGATGTGAAAGATTCACCTGAGGATTGTTGCCCAACAGCATGAAAAGAGAATGGAGGGGAAGATTGTATGCTGTGGATTTTCTGGAGGAGGCTTGTCATGGCTGATTTTCCTAATATGCACACGGCTCTTCTAGTCGGAGGAGGAGCTCATAACCTCCCTGGCTCCTGGGAGGGCGGCTGGTCTCATCAGAGGAGCTCTGGGCTTCCCTGTGAGCATCACTTACCAGGCTCCAGGGCAGATCCCTCAGAGCCTTGTGGCTCAGATCCTCTGCCTCAGAAGCACAGCCTTTCTAGATTCCACCACTGGCCTTTGGTGCTTCCTGATGCAGATCTTCAATTCAGACTTTCATGAGTCATTGCTGTGGGATCCAGACTCTGGCCAGACTCAAGGAGGACATTGCTTTGGGCTCTAGCCTTTAGCTGGACTTGTAGAGGACATTGCCGTGAGATTCAGGCCCTTGGCTGGATTCTAGTGTGTGGAAAGATCTCTTGCACTCCTCTGCATTTGACTTTTTGAGTGACTGTTATAAAATAATCCTATAAATTATGTGTCGTATATTAAGTATATTCCCTTGCAAATCTGGACTATAAAAAATCAATCAAAATAGGTGCGTATTTTAAGAATAGCTTACGAGTGCTACTGACATACAACAATACCAGTTTTTATTACAGAAGGACAATAATTGAGTACATAAAAGTGGGACTGGTTGAATAAATTATAATGCATCCATACTGTAAATACTATGTTGTTATTCAAGCAAGTAGGTTAGATACATGGAGACATGTATACTCATTATCTTAGGAGTCCATGTTCCATCTTGCATGTATATGTACTTGTGAATATATATGTATAAAAAAATCTGTATTAGCATAGGAAAATAAGGATGCTTACAATACTAAAATTGGCAAGTTTTAGACATCGGTATTAGGTGTGGAGGTGAAGTAGTCATGCAAAATTATTTTATTACACATTTATCATTTTTACCATATTGAACTTGCATGAATATGTCATATGTATGTATATATGTTTGAAAGGAAGAAGATGCAGCCCATACTGGAGAGACAAAGAGAGAGATTCTAAAACACAGTCCAGTGGTGGAATTTCAGGACATGTGGTTCCTGAAAGCAGTAAATTCCTTATAGATGACAGACTGCTATAGGAAAGGGGTGTGTGTGTTTGATGTAATGAGATGAGATGTGTTTAATAATCTATATTAAAGTATAAATGCCACAGGGAAGGATGCATGATGAAGAATCATTGGGTGAAATTCTCAGCACATGCTCTATTATTTTTTTTTGTTCTTTCTTTATATGACAGAAACTAATCCTAAATTTGGTTTTAGAAAGCTAGTCTTCTGCCTTGATGCATATACTTACTATATGAGATATGAAATTCTCTAATTTAAAGAGCCAGCATGAGTCCAGAAGCTGTTATTATTATTATTATTATTATTATTTTATACTTTCTTCAATTAAGAATGCCTACTTTGCCTCAGGGACTGATTGGCATATTCTGTTCTCCTGCACTACTCAAATCCCTTGGTTATAGAATATCAAATGTTATCTTCTTTCCTATATCCTCTTCACAGTGAGAAAGTCTTGAGAGAAAGGGTTTGGGAAGTTGAGTACAGGGTTCACTGTAGGAGCCTTTTCAATGGAAACCCCTTTTAGGCCTTACTTAGTTTCACTGTGCTTCTCCAAGAGTAAAAATCCTTTTCTCTTTCAATAGCTCTAAATAATGAACTTTTAAACAGTTGAAACTGGTGGAAAACACCTTTAATCCTAGCATTTGGGAGGTTGAGGCTAGAGGATTGGGACTTTGAGACCAGCCTGGGCTACATAGTGAGGTGAAGTCTGTTCTGAATTCCATAGCAGGAACTGTCTGAAAAAAAATTAACCAAAACTAAACTAAACTTAGTAAAAGCCAAATGAATTCCCCCCAAAACTTCATTGTTAATTATGAAAGTACACTATGAAAGTTGCAGTGCACCCTGATAGCTCTGACAGAGGCTGAGGCAGGAGGACCAAATGTTTAAGTCCTGCCTAGGTAGTTTAAGCCCCTGCCTCAAAAAAATTTTTAAAAAGTTTTTATAAAGATAGCTGGGCAATTGAATGCCCATGAGTTCAACACCTAGTATCAGAAAGGAAAAAAAATTAAAAGACATAGCCCTTGGTTTACAGCAAACCTAAACATCTAGCTGTCTGGAGAACCTACACAAATAACAACTGACTAATGACAATATCACTAACACGGTGGCAAGTGCTGAACTTCTGGATTGAGCCAAACTCTAGTTTGTAGATTTACCATCTTCATGAATCGGGGAAAAAGGAAAAGAACTCATCTACTCAAAGGTTCAGAGCTCTTCTCAGATTTCAGCCTTGGACTCAGTTTGTAAGCCCAGACTGGTCCCAAAATAATAGTAGCTACATAGTTCCAAGATTGCTTGGGAATCAAATTAGGTACATGGCTAAAATATTGAATTAATATTTAACACTGGTACATGTATATATGATTTTCCAAGTACTTACTATATTATAATGTTTGATAATTATTTAAAAAGCTGTTATGCTGTTACACTAAGTGTTTGGTATGTGTTAATTGTTGGTCTTCAAAAATATCCTAAAAAGAATGGGTGAGTATTAGCAACATTTACACACACACACACACACACACACACACACACACACACACGCATGCATGCCAAGGCACAGAGAGGCCAGGCACCAGTCCTTCCTGGAGCAGGGACTCAGACCTTGGCAGAATATATTTTGGCAGCTGTGCCCCAAACCTGGACTATGACAGGGTCCTCCTTTGCCTGGAGCTCATCATTCTCTCTTTAAAAAGCATCCATCACACTCAAAGCTTTTCAGCTAAGCAGCTTTGTTGAAATTACATTTCCTGTGAAGCTTCTGCTTATTACAGGGCAACCTGCCCTGTAATTTCAAATATAATGCTGTATATTTTTCCCAATCTTCTAATCTGGTCTCATTTTCACATTTGTCTTAATAACCTAAGGCGCACTCTCTGTTACCAACTGGATCTTGCTGGCATCTTCCCTATTTATAGACACATCCCTTACCAAAAAAAAAAAAAAAAAAAAAAAAAGTGCCATCTTTTTCTACTTCATCCTTTTGGGGCTGTAATTACCCTTCCCTCCCTCATTCTTCCTACACAACTTTTGAAGATGCAGATAAATCTCTTTCCCTGTACACGAATATGGCATCATTAAGAGGAGGCTGACACACTGTGTTAAGGAGGGAGGCAGAAATGATTTGCTACGATGGACACACAAAATCCCTAAATTTATTAGGATGTTTCCTTTGTAGTTTATTCTCAGCATGAATGTCACTGCATGTGAATGTTAATTAATTTGAGGCAAGAGAGTCTTATTTAAATTCAGTTATAAAAAGGACATGATATCACAAAAATTCTGGACTTCATGCATAAAAAGTCCACAAATTTCTGTAGGAAAACATTTGAATTAATAAAGCATTCTCATTCAATTCCCCTTCAAAATATCACAATCCGTTTCATTTTCTCAAATATAAAATAAAGTAAATAATGACTTCTAATAAGCCTGAAATGGGAGTGTTTGAGCATCTGTGGTAGAATTACTGGTAGAAATTATTTTATATGTAAACACATACATAAACACACATGTGTGAATAAGGGGAAATACCTCAAACATTTGGATGACAGTGTAAATATTTTAAAGATATAAATTACTCAACAAAATAATTTATAATCCCAGTGAAAATGTCATCAGTATATTTTTAGCAAATTTGCTTATGTGAGTCTATAACTCATGTATAATTTATTGTAAAATATGAGTAAGCAACTTATAAGAAAACAATTAAAGAATACATTTCTTGTGGGATTTCAAAACATATTAAAAAGTATAGTAATTACCACATGGTAGCATCAAAATAGGAATAGGTGGTAAAAATCCACTGACAAGATTAGAGCCTATAAATAGAATACTATATTTGTGGAAATTTAGAGTTAAAATGCCATTTCAGATTAGTAGGAAAATAATGAACCATTGCTTAAGTGGTGTAGGAAAAAATGCTTATCTGTTGGAATAATACATAATTCAAAATATGCATTAAAATAATTCCAGATTAAAAACCAAATAGCATTATTAAATTATTAGAAAGTATATAAACATATATTAATTTTCTTTCTAAAAATATTAACAACCATGAAAAAAGAAAAAGTATAATATATATATATATATATAAAACTGTCAATTACAATAACACTACCCACAGGAAGAAACTACCCAAATCTTTCAGTAGAATAAGATAGTAATACTCCTTTCTCATTTAACAACCCACTTATATCCTTCCCAGAGATCTCAACTAAAATGAATTAGAATAGTAAAGTATATGGATAGCTTAAGTACACGAGAAATTTAAATTATAAGAAAAAATCCGATGACAAAAGCAAAATGCCAGGGAAATATATTTTTTAAGAACATATAAGTTTTTACCTTTTACATTTTCAAGAGTGACTAAATCTAGGTTATAGTCAAGGTATGGTACCATTATAATGACTAACATCAAAATAAATAAAATATAAACAGTCTAATTAATGATTGAAATGTATCATGTTAGCAGTCCAGTCTAATCCTACTTCCACCTGAGTCCCAGTTACTGAAAACAGAGAGAATAAAATATGCAATATTTGTATGTGTAAAAAGAAATAGGCTGCCGCTCTGTGTATAAATTGGAATTGTCGGTTTGGAAGGCAGACAGCGGCCATCAAATTAAAAAAATGCATCCTGCATCAAACAAACCCACCGTATGGTTGTAGTGCATTGATGGTGTAAGATTCAGAAATCAGAAAACATCTAACTTCCTAAATACAATGTGTTGTATTCACTTTCAGGATTCCTATGTAAAAAAGTAAATAGTTTGTGTTTACATTCCTGAGAAGACAATTTCAGTGCACAGTAAACTGGCAATAGTAATTACTTTTGACAACAAAAGTAGATGCAAAAAACATCATCAATAAATATATTTATATGTTTTATTCTTTAATTTTTAAACTGAGCAAATATTAATACTTTGTCATACCATTGCTTCAGTAAGAAAAGGCAGTAAAATGTATCAAATTAAATTGAAAAGCTACAGGAAAAGTAAAAAATAACCCTATTTGTATATATCATAAAAATCCTATAAAATTAATTAAAATAGCATTCGAATTTTAGGTAATTTACTCAAATAACAGGGTAGAAGGTTATGCAAAAAGTTGTGCATTTCATATATACTTATATAGTTTTAATTGAAAGTATTAATCTTGTCACTTTCTGTTAGTTCATAATATTCACTCTTGTTCATCCCCCAAGGCTCATTTCTCTTCCCAGCCCCATCAAAATTTGTAGAAAGGATCTATCTATCTTAACTCTTCACAGACCTGATACAACACAGGGCCTCCTGAGGGCAAGAGAAGATGACGGCTGACTGGAATGGAAGGCCCTGGGCTTAGTGCAAGGACAAGGGGGAGACATCAGAATTTACCACCACATAGGAAAGAAACTTTAATCAGGGAGGGAAATTGCATGACCTCCAACACACCTAAAATGACTGAAAATAACTACTGGAAATGTAAATTTTAAAAAATTTTGACACTATAATAAAAATTTCAAAACTGGGGGCCGGGGATTTAGCTCAGAGTTTCGGTGGCCTGACTGGCAAGCACAAGGACGTGAGTTCAATCCCTGGTACCAAAAAAAAAAAAAAAAAAAAAAATAAAAAACCTTT
>NW_022900914.1:29726525-29769703 GCF_012274545.1 Fukomys damarensis | reverse complement strand
AAAAAAAAAAAAAAAAAAAAAAAAATTCAAAACTGCTTTGAAGGTTTAAAGAAATTAGGGGCATGGTTCTTGTTTTCAGATGAGATTGGGCGCATTCAGGATGGTATGTCCATAGACATCATTTTCTTAGAGAATTGAGCATTATAAAAAGGATATTTGACTTTAAATTGAATTGATTTATTTAAAGGTGTTTGAATTAAAAAGTAATGTTGTGTGACATAGTAATCATACACACACACACACCAGATTTACTGATAAAATGGTCATCGAGCAAGCTTTGACACTATAATACATTAACATGCAGTAGTGTAAACTTCCTAACAAATGTCCTCAGTGATCAAACTTTGAAAATTAAAATACAGTAAAGAGATACTTTCTTATTTCTACATGGGATGTTGGCCGCTTGACATTGAGACATGTTCCTGTTCTTGCTTTCGGGCTGCCCATGCCCAGGGTCTGTTACAAGAATCCTGAGCAAACATGCTTAGCTGCATCACAACCCATTCATCTTCCACCTCTTGTTGTCCTCCTTGGCAACAAATACACACTCGAGGACTCCTTCCTGCTTCTATTTGGACCATTTTAATTCCCTGTCAAATCAGCAGGGATATCTAGTTTCTAACTTACAAAAGCTTAATATAATTAATGATTTTATAACTCTTAAGGCATCAAATTGCATAGTGCCTGAGGAAATAAGATTCTGCCTAAATCTTGTTTCCAGTTTTGTTGCAATTGCCAGCATTTTTAAAGATAAATAGTTCTCAAATGACCTATCTTTAGAGGTTAAGATTTTACATTTCTTTCATAACTAGTGACTGCTGATCTTGTAGATCAAAGAAGGCTAATAATCCCAAAGCAAACCAAATAGTCCCAAATCAAATGCCATCAAGTTTGCCTCTGATTACTATTTCTGTAACATGTGGAACACCTATCCTATAAGCATTTCACAATAATATAGCCATCAATTTCAACCAACTATAATGATCACTTCTTTTTAAAATCAATGTTTATATTTGAAAGATTTTTAACACCATCTCTAATAATATAATCTTTAAGATATATACTGATAGTGAAAGGGAGAATTCCAGCCATGGAAGTTCTCCCTGTTTACCCTTGAAATTTATGACAAGAAGCCAGTTTTTTTCAGCATCTGATGTTAACAGTCAGCCATGAAGGTATATGATACTGACACAATGTGCTCTCAGCAAACTACACACCCTTTGACAATGAAATTTTGGCTACGACAATCCCCTTCAGTTTTCTATGCTACCTACATAAACTTCTTAAAAACAGAATTTATCTGTAGACATTAAATTAAGCACTTTGCCATTATGAAGCTCAAATCTGAGCTACATTCAAATTTAGTTATGAAAATATTTCCTACTCATCCCAAGATGCTACTGATCACCATCACCCATAACAGTTCAGAATTGATCTAAAAGAATATAGTAACATTTTAAGAAATTCCTTGTCCAAGTCTTAAAAACTCAGGGAAAGTCCAGTGTATTTTCTACACAGAGACACTGTCTCCTCCTCAGAACACCTTCTTGACTCTTCACCTCTACCGAAGCTGTCTTTGTTTCAGTCTTGTGCACTTCATTGAGCCTACATTAATCTACTCAACATCCTGAATTAGCATTTCATTATAATCAGTAAGGCTTAGGCTTTTTATCTCAAAGAAGGAAGGTAAAATATTCTTCCTAAAATAATTTTCCTCATGAAGAGCTTAGCTTGTCTAACATCTTGAGCAATGTATTTTTTCCTTCTTTCTACCTGGTAAATTATGCAAAACCATAAGCCCATTCTATTCTTGGGATAATTTCATTTTCCACAATTATGTATGTTTACTTTATCTAATTATTTAGCAGTATGCTAGATTTGTGGGGGGGCATTCAGTGAATAAAAGGAAAGGAATAATAAAACATGTCTTCAATGAAGTTTAGCAACTACACTTTTCTTTGTTACTGAATGCATATACCTATATAAACTAATTTTGAGATTATTTACCTCTTAAATATTTGGCCTCTAACTATTTCATAACTTTATATAAACTGTACATTCTTCATAGTATACATAGTGTAAAGGTATGTTTACTCTTGCATTTTCATTTGTGACTCTTTCACCTTATATTTCATTTAAAGCACGTTACATAATGAAATTTTTGATTGGCAACAAAGAGGAACCACAGCTTCTTCTGATGTTGACTGTAGACCACAGATGGTCCACTTCAGGGAGCTACAGCTGCTTGATGATGTTGTAGCTGTGTATATGGGTGAACTAATATGTGGGACACAATTGTCCCCTTGAACAGCATGTCAGTGGACTTTTACTCACATGACTCATCCCTTGTGCAGGGGCTGGAAGGTCCACAGCTAGATTACTGGTGTCTCATATTGAGCAAAGATTTTTCCTGAATATTCTCTATGTCTCCTTTGATTTGCTTGTCTCTCTGTCAGTGAATAAAAACACTCAATCTTCATTGATTCATGAGAGAAATCTTAGTGGTTTTAGCTGAAAATGACCTTAAATGTCAATTATTTTACCTTGTTACTTTATGTATATTAAAAAAAACAAGATTCAGGAGGACTAAGAGATTATTCCAATTTTAAAAAATAAAAATTGCTCCACCTACAGCTAATAGGTAGGATTTTTATTTGTAGTCCAGTATATTTTCTATTGTTCTTTATTATAACAAGGGTATCTCAAGAGAGATGTCTAAATGTATTAATAAAATTAATTCCAATCTTGCTATCACCATACATTTATTCCAGAAAATTCAATCAATAGTGAAGAAAAGAAAACCATCTCAATTTCTGGAAAAGGTTTTGATTTTTTTTTACCATGGAGAAATATTTTATTAATTATAGAATTGTGTGCTTAAACAATCGCAAGTAATTATTGATGTTTTAACTGGAGACGGGCAGCAAATGTAAGTTGCACAAAATCAAAAATTAAAATATGACAGCCACTAAATAAAGCGTTGATCTTGAGCCCAAGATAGAAGGAATTTAAAATCAGGAATCAACTCAGAACTCAACATTAAAAGTCTTTATGTTTTAACAAGTGGCTCAGAAAATTAGTCCCCTGATCACATTCACAAAAAAGCTTGAAGCTGCAGCTAGAGACTGAGCCCCCTAACTCTGGATCCAGCTTTTTTCCTACTCTACCCTTCAGAGTAAGAGTTTTAAACAGTAGTCATTGTAGTAGAACAGATTAAGCAACATTCCATCAAGGTTTTACATTCTTTGGAAATGTTTTACATACAACCTGCTTCAATCATTCCAATATAAACTTAAGAAAGGATGCCCCTCTTGAAATCTGCATCAATCATCTGGTTAAATTCTAAGGCAGCCAGCAGGGACTGCCAACACAGGCATTTGAAGTTTTGACAGGTTCCTGAATAGAGCTCACCCTTTTCTCCTTCCGAAACGAGAATAAATATTTACAATTTGCTAATAGTTGAAGCCTTAGGTTAAAAAATGAAGCCACAATGATCTGTTGTTGGCAATAGAGTGTAAATGTGATGACTGAAATAATGTTAACTCCTGTTCTGATGGTGGGTCAGAAATAGAAAACAATGGGCTTTGGATGAAAAAACGAGGCAGTTTATAGCATTCTGAGGAACACAGGTGTTCTTAGCTTCCATCTGGTTCCTGGGCCGGAGTAGCAACATTAGGTGCGAAGTGACAGATGCTGCCTCCTCTCTGCTGCTTTGAAATATTACTTTCCTCTTTTTCAGAAGAGTTTGAATTCTTGAACTGACTAAATGTAGTCCTTTTGTCAAAGTTTAATTTAACACAAAAATCTAAAGAAACACCTGTGACCACGAGACTACCACATCCATTGAATCTTTCTGTGTGTCTCTAGCCTCATCACAGAATCCTGCTAATGTTTTTTTGAGTTTCTTTGCTTGTTTTGATACTTAATATTTTCCGAAGTCAAATATGCTCTCATGCCTATGGTAAAATGCAGCTTCTTATCATTATCATTCCCACTTTTGTCTCTTTTATTCTTATTTTTCTTAAAGTGATAAATGTTGAACTCGGGGTCTTTTACATTAACACTCTGCCATTGAACTACATTCTCTCTCTCTCTCTCTCTCTCTCTCTCTCTCTCTCTCTCTCTCTCCTGTTAGTTTTGATATAGGGTCTTGCTAAATTGCCCATGCTGGGGTCCAAATTATGATCTTCCTTCCTGAGTGTCCCCAGTACCTCGGATTACAAACATGTACCACAACATACAGGTAATTCCTCTAACGTGACAAGTTTTATGGCTGCCCAGTCCAAATTTCTGTGTTGTCTTAACTGCATGCTGTAGCAGCTGCACTTTTTTTTTTAATTGAGCTTATTGGTACATTTTTAGGGATACAGTACAGTTACATTCATTGTTGGGATCTTGTACCTCTACATGACAGGTCTTGGTTCTCATTTTCCCCTTGTCCCTGCCCTCCCTTTACCCTCTCCTCCCCATTTACAAACACTTTAATTCCATCTTTTCATTTTCTCACATTTTTTTCTTTTCCCTTATTACCTTTCCCCTACCCTTCCCACTCCCCTACATCTTTAGCCCTTTTCTTCCCCTTTCACAATGTCAGTTATCTCATTAGGATCTTATGTACTATTATAGTTTATTCACAACAGAGAAACTATTCGGTATTTACAAATGTGTGACTTATTTATTTCACTTAGGAGTATATCCTCAATATTATACACTCTTACTGACCTGCAGATAGCTGATGTTGAGATGAAACTTGATCGACGTTTTAGACCATTATTTATTATTTATTATCTATTGTCATGCAGATTTATAGTATATTTGCAATGTAAATTTTTTTGGGGGGTACTGGGACCTTGCACTTGCAAAACAGGTGAAGGAACCACTGAGCTAAATTTCCAGCCCTTAAAAATAAATTCTTATAACTTTAGAAACCGTACAATCACAAACCAAACTTATCTCAGAGTGCATAGGTTCTTGGACACAGAGTAATTTTCATTCAGGAGTTATCTTCAACCTGCTCACATGTAGTTCTGGAAAACAGCAAGGAAAATGCCATCCTTTTATCCTATCTAGTTTTTCCAGTGTAGAATATTACAATTTCTCAGCATTCCGGGAAAAGGAACCTGAGGACTTGTTCTACACGTTAACATATTACCTGTGCAAAGCAGAGCCTTTCAGTGTTCTCCACTATATTATTATACAGATATTGAATGATGCTTGGGATAAATGCTTTTAACAAAATAAGCTAACCCCTTCTTATAAAGAATAAAATACAACAACTAGAAAATGTTAAGAGAGCAAATTCCAAAATACTTAGTTAACTGAAAAGAACTTGAAAGCATAGTGGAACTCCAAAGAAAGGCAAAGAAAACTGACGCAAATATAATTCTGAGCCAGACTCTTCCTCCTCTGATTCAAAAGACTGGAGAACATAGAGCTGAGATGTTGGAAAGATGATTGCATAGGAATATAGAAATATTACTTTCAACTAAATGTATATGTTACTAATAAAATACTTCAAATAAAACATAATTTTAGTAAAAAAATAGCAACCCACGCACTGTGATTCTCTTAATTAACTTTTATTTTTAACAATTCTATGAAGGTAATTCCTGCTACTCTCTCCTCCTACTCTAGCCTTTCCCATTAGTGTTAGAGGAAATTTCCTTTTTGATTAACCACACTGAAAGTGGGATAGAAAACACAATTTCACTCAATCTTCATCATGTTTTCAAAGATTAGAAACACCCCCAACCAAAGAACTGGAGTTTGACACCAGCCCCTCCGCAGAACCTGTCCTAGATCCAGCCAAGTAGAGATCTCTTTATGCTGCAAAGGGCCAAATGGTAGTGTTTTCACACAGATCCTCTATCATCTGTGAAATAACAATACTAAGCCAAACTCAATATTCAATATATTTGAGGTAAAAATAAAAAAGAAGAAAATCTATGACTTGTGAAAATATTTTGTAGCAAAAGAAAATGAAAACATACATTCATTGGGAGGAAAGATAAAAACATGTTGACTAAAATGTCTATATAGTAAGTGTGAATAATTATGAAATGCCTGTAAAACTGCTGAAGAGCAAAGAGACTATAGCATTACCTAAATAAGAAATATAGGCTGTAATAAAACTGCAGCATGCCAAATCCTTGTCACTGAAAGAAGCAAAATGCAAAATCAACTTTGCAGATATTGAAATTACAATGATAGATGAGCAATATTCCATTATAATGAGAAAAGAGCACATGATTTTCTGGGAGACACAGATGATGGAAGAGAGAAATATAACTTTTCAATACTAGTTATTTCAAAAGAAGAAAACAAACAAACGAGTAATGGCAATCCTAGGTGGGAAAGAAAACATTTGCTCATGAAATTAGAAATTGAATGGCTTGATCAATCAATACTAAAATTAATGTTCAGAAGTTAGTAGCAGTTCATATATTTTTAAATATTTATTTCAAGATAAGAAGTAATACAAGTTTCTAAGAAGAGGAAAGGGTTAATTATAATAATTTTAGCATGAATTAGCTTCAGATTTATCATCTAAAAAAATAAATGCCAGATAAAATAAGTCAAGTTTAGGACAATAGAAGGTAACTGAAATCTAATAGTCAGCTGTGATTTTTTTTCACAACATTTTGAAATAAACACTTTTAGCAAATTTAGTGACTCATTTTTAATATTTATATCTTTAATCCACTTGGATTTTAGTTTAGTGCAAGGTGAGAGATAAGGGTCTAGTTTTAATCTTTGGCAGGTTGAAATCCAGTTTTTCCAACCCCATTTATTAAAGAGGCTATCTTTCCTCCAGTGAGGATGGTTGGCACCTTTGTCAAAGATGAGGTAGCTAAGTACATCTGGAGTTGTTTCTGTATCTTCTAATCTATCCACTGATCCTCAGGTCTCTTTCTTTGCCAGTACCATGCTGTTTTTATCACAGTGGCTTTGTAGCACAGTTTCAAATTGGGAACTTTTTACCAGCTGCCATGTCTCTGGTTGCCTGGGATGGCTTTTGCTATTCTAGGTCTCTTCTGATTCCAAATGAATTTTTGGATTATTTTTTCTAGTTCTGTGAAATATACCACTGGAATTTCAATCAGCATTGCATTGAATCTGTGTAGCAGTTTTGGTAGTATGGCCATTTTCACTACTCAGCCATAAAGAATGAGAAATTAGAGTCATTCATAGGAAAATGGATACATATTGAGGATATACTCCTAAATGAAACAAATAAGTCACACATGTGTAAACACCGAATAGTTTCTCTGGTATGAAAATCTATAATGGTACATAAGATCCTAATGAGATAATTAACAATGTGAAATAGGAAGAAAAGGGCTAAAGGTGTAGGGGAAGTGGGAAGGGTAGGGAAAAGGAAATAGGGAGAAAAAACATGAGAACATGAAAAAGTGGAAATAAATTTGTAAATAGAGAAGGGAGGAGGGCATGAAGGGAGGGCAGGGATAAGGGGAATAAATGAGAACCAAGACCTATCATGTAAAGGTACAAGATCCCAATGATGAATATAACTGTACTGTATACCTAAAATGTACCAATGAGGAAATAAATAAATAAATAAAACACTTTTTTATCTTACTAAGAAAATTATATAGGTCATGAAATTGAATGTTATAATGCTGAAACTTTGAACATAAAATATTTTAAAGGGAGAATTTTGCAGAATATATTAAAATGTTAATGAATTTGAATAAACATACTTTTCCTCAATATCTAAAGTTTCTATAAGAAGTAAATTTTCTTCTTGTGCCCACATTTAACTGAATAAAGTCTAATATTCACAATGAGGAAGTTTAAGTATTAGTGTTGAGAGCTAGACAGACAGTACACTGGTTTCAGATATTTGTGTTTCAGTAAAAGTCAACATTCAATCATGTGAGTGACCTGGCAGTATTTAGATTTCATCCTTGTTAAAACCAGCTAAAATTGTGAGTCTTGCCTATAGTTTTAGCCATCTTCTTGTAGACAAATTTACCTTACCATTAATTAACCATCTTAATAGTTGATATAATTTGGAAAAGGATAAAAATGTAGTTGGCATTGAAGAAAGATGCTTAGAGATGAAAAAAATTTATGTATACATGTTGCTAAATAATGAACTAAATGTTACTTTGACCTAATGGGAAGACTTTGTTTTGTTATTAGTGTCTGCTTAGTGACTTAATAAAAGATTGGCTAACAATTTGACAATGTATCCCAATATGAATTTTACATTGTAAGGAGTAATGGATGCTTGTAGGTTCATTTGTTTCAAAAATTAGGCTTATAACATTTTTGTGCATTATTTATTCTTAAGAATGGCATTCTTGCAACAAAATGTTCCACAATATATCCATAAACCTTAGAACCATCATAAGGTAATATCTAATATTGTAAAAAATGAGCACAAGTTTCAACTACTAAATAGGTATGCTTGCATTTCAAATAAATCTAAATATATTTCATGGAAATCATACAGAATGTTATATCCTTAGATATATGAACCTTTTTTTCCCCTCATTGAGTTCATTGGTACATTTTAGGTATACAGTACAGTTACATTCATCATTGGGATTTTGTACCTTTACATGACAGGTCTTGGGTCTCATTTTTTCCCCTTGTCCCTGCCCTCCCTTCACAGATTTATGAACCTTTAACACATTCCCAAATTTCCTCATTAGTCCACTTTTTGCCATTGTGACAAAATAACTAAGATAATAACTTATAGGGAGAGGAGATTTATTTTTGGCTTGTGGTTTAAACACATAGAAACAATCTTAAAATGGAGACCTTCCACTACAGTTATTCTTTTTATAAGAATTTTTCATATCATAAAAAAGAAAGATCCAAACATACAAACAGCAGTATTCATCAAAGTTATTTAAACAATAAAAATTGAAAGCAAGCTAAAGCTCTAGCAATGGACATATCTAAATTATAATTAATACTAATACACTATAATATTGTGAAAAAATAGTTTAGAACACATAACATATGTTTAAATCACTTCATTAAATAGAAAAAATTCTATAAACTATAAGTTAAAATATTAAAAATGATTAGCTTTTGGTCAGGGAGAGGAAGGGATTCTATGAGACCATATTATTGTCTGCTTTATCTCTCATCTGCATGCCTGTGAAATTTAAAAGAAAAGAAAATCAAGAAAGCATGAGAAGGAGTGTGGAAGGGACTCAGAATCATGATGCTCTTGTTTCTAGATACGAGGGTGCATGTTGAACATACGTGTGTGACATTAAGTGAACTTTTGTATGCAAACATATACATAGTTTTTCTTCTTTGCTAACATTACAACTCTTAGATATGTTTCCAATGCATTTATCCTATTTATTATTTTCAAAAAATCCTATTTTAAAAGTAAATTTCAAGTAAATGCTTAAGCTAAATATATGCTCTTCCAATAGGGATGACTTCATTAGGAGAGAATTCCAAGAACATGTTCTTTTTGTTGTTAGACTGATATTACATTACTGACATTATATTTCATGAAAATCATTCAGAGTGTTATATCTTCAGATCTATGAACCTTTAACCTATTCCCAAACCAAAGCTTTTCTCATTGGGCCACATTATGTCATTGTGACAAAATAACTAAGATAATAACTTATAAGGAGAGAAGATGTATTTCGGCTTGTAGTTTAAAACTTTCAGTTTTCTGGCGCCATTGCTTTGGGCCTGGAGTAGAAGGCACAATGGGCACATAATTCTGGGGAAGGCTGTTTACCTCATGGTAGTAGGGAAGCGGGGGCGGGCAGGCACAGGGCCCACTATTCCCTTAAAGGGCATCTCCGAGTGGTCTAACTTCCTTTCTCTAGGTGCCACCTGCTAAAGGTTCCACCCACTCCCCAGTAGATTTTATTGTATGGGCCTTTGAGGGACTCAAGAGAGAAATGATAACTATCCTGTGTCTCCGGCTCTCTTTTTAGAAGATAAGTGTAAGTCCAATCTAAAAGTTCATGATGTTTCTTATCTTGGTTGAGTATCAATACATAAATCTAGCAGGAATCTCAGGGTATGAATCTCAAGTTTTAAAAACATATTTAATATATAAGTTGATAATAGGATAAGATGTTCACCCCAGAATTCTAGAAACAATCTTTTAAACTAATCTCTCAATTTTTACATGGAAATGAAATGTGAATTTTTAGCCACAGATCCAATAGAGGAGTGATATTTGGAGATTATTATTCCAGTCTAATTAATTTATATCATTCCCTTTACTGTTAACACAAGACATACAATTTACTTCCTAAATTTAAACATTCTAATTTTATGAATTTATTCTGATAAAATTATGAACCTGCCAAATTGATTTCTGTCTCTAATATAATTTTGTAGTGTAATTTTCTAGTGTAAACGTACTATTTTTCGGAAGCTTTCTACTATCTCAAGAAAGTTGTCTATTATGTTTAATCTTAAATAATAATGTAAGGTAAAAAAATAATGTAAGGCAAATTAAAAGATGCACATAATATCACAAAACAATGTCAATGGAGAGGGCAGTAGAGATACCCATGTAAAAATGTTACTGTTCCTAACGATTAAAACTGAAGTTGATTTTGTTTTCACCTTGAATATTGCTTTCACTACCTGGAGCAATGCTGCCTGTCAATTAAGGTTGTGAATAAAGCTCACGTCCACTCTCAAGATAACCCCAACCACCAAAATCCAAATTAATTATGGCACTCTGTGTTTTAACACTTTGTAGAATGGTACTGAACAACAGTAGACACTTTTGTCTTTATGAAATCTTTAGCAATGAGCTCTTTAGATGGTAAGGAGCAAAGAGCTTTTTCATCTTTATGTTCTCAGTGTCTAAGAGCACCAGCATTCAGTAAACATTTAGTAATATTGAAAGAATCTCTGAAAGAATAAAGTGATCATTATTTTAGGAAAATTGGTTTAGTATTCATTGCAGTAAGGGAGCACACACTATGGAAAAGCATGGAGTAAGTCAGAATGTTAAAAATAGTGTGTGTGTGTGTGTGTGTGTGTGTGTGTGTGCGTGTGTAGCTTCAATGATATGGGAGGACTTTCTGAAGATGTTTCATTTAGAGTGAACGCTCTCCAAACATGTGAGCAAGTCTATAGTTCTGTACTGCATCAATGTATCTGTAGGAAAGGGACACTAGTGTAGGAATAAAGTAGCTGGTAAAGGAAGAGTAGGCATTCATTTTGACGGAATGATAGGGAAAATGGTATTTTGGGGAGTGACAGGGTAAACTTAGTTTATTTCTGCATAGAGAAAATTATGAAGTGGCCTTACTTTACCTCACTATATCATGGTCTCAGAGCAACCTTTGCTGACATTAAATTCGATAAGATTATTTGTGTCTCATACAGAATAGCATGCCCTTTCTCTGAGTTTCAGGCCAGCTCCAGAATGTCAGGAATTGCTCTTTTGTTCTTTGCATTTACCTCTATCTATCATTTTAAGACTGAGATAATCGTAAAATGAATTTTAAACTACTTAGAATGAAAATTTTAAATTAATGAGCCTATAAAATATTTTACAGACTACGTTGTTGAACAATGTATAAAATAAAAGAGAAGATTTTTAGTAAGTGTTGCCTCTGCCTACTTTAAATAAAAATATGGGATGTTATTAACAGAAGACTTCAGATGAAAAATTATGTACATGGTTTACATGCCTCTTCAAATGCATTTATACATAGAATAAAAAGCTAGAACAAAAAATGCTTAAAAGAAACATTCGGTATTATTGTATTACCGCTTTAGGGAGCTTTTCTTTATAAATTCATCTTTTGTTGTCCTGTAAATTTGTATCTAAATGAAAAATGGCATAGCCTTCCAGTTTGTCCAGTTTCTTGTTTCTAAATATTCTAAAATTTATTTTCCTAGTGCACTCACTGATACATACTGAAATCCCAATGGATTGAATGTTTATTCTCAGTGAAAGAAAATCCAACCCATCACATCTCTACAAATATCTATCTATCCAGTATTACTGTTTCCAGTAGTTCTCTTTATCATATAGAAGAATGCTGATTTTAAATGTATATTCTAAACAAATAACTATAAAAATTTAAATACCACCCTTAATTACATTATAATAATTCCAGTTGGCCCAGGATAAGTTGATGAAAATTTCAGTTGACATGCATGTGTGTGTGTTTTCCCTACTCAGCAATAGACTTTTAGCCAGTCATATTGACTCATATATCAGAGTATTTAAGAACATAATCTGGAGTCTGTCCAGATTTGACTGCTAATGTTTAAATTGCAGCTCCATCAGTTACCGCCTTTCTGAGCTCTCTCTCCTTGAGCAGAATACCTGAAAAAATTAGGAATAGTCATATCTCTCTTTGAGAATGTATGACAGGGGTAATTGGAGTATGATAAGTAAAGCACTTAAAATAGAGCTGGGAAGCAATAGACCCTCAAGAATGTCCCCAATATTGTTGTATAATTTTAGTTTATGTTTATTGTAGACCTCCAGTACTTATCATGGTGTGATCAGTAATTTTAGTCTCTACGTTCTCCTGCATTTTATCTCAATTTTTCAGTGTCTCTTTGTGCTCTATTTATTTCCTTTTCTTCATCCAGCATAATTTCACTTAAGTTTTCATCATTTAATACTGGCCAAAGATAAATGATTCAATTGTGGGCTTACTGAAAAGAACTTTACTTACTTCCCTTCCCAATAAAATACTTAATAATGAGTGACTTTGATGTTCCAGGGTTCAAAGAGTTTCACTCCATTTATCTATTCATTAATGTAGTCACTCTTTGAGTTATTTATTTAATAAGTATTTATGGAACACCTAGTACATGAGCACTTCTATCTTACAACGCTCATTATTTCCAAAATACTCCATGTGCTTTCCACATGGTGGTATTCCTTATCTATAAAAATCCTACCTTTTTTCTTTTATAATTGTCCAGTTTGTTTGTAGTGCCTTTCAAGCATAATGTGGGATGTAAACTCATCTTCTACTGCATTTTATTTGCATTAGCTTTCCCCTCCTAACCATTCTGTGATGAACTTATTGAAGCAAATACAGTCTTGCACAACTATTAGATTAGTTTTGAATTTTATGTATCAAATTAATTAACTTTATTTCCTACAGTCTGATTTCAAAGTTTAAAAATTAAGTAAATGTCAGAACAAGTTCTGCCAATGATAGAGGTATTTTTAAACAAGGATTTATTAGTAAGCACTCATGACATATTTCTTGAAACACATATTGAGTAAACTTAATCTAATTCTAGTTATACTTTTAGATAGAATAAACATCACCTTATATGAAATATTCATGTCAGGTCTAAGTAGCAATGCTTCAGAAGCAGAATTTTTTTCTGTACTAACTGATAGTGACTCAGAATCACTCTTGAGAATTGGACATAGGATCCTTTAATGTCTAAACTTCAGGTGCCACTCCTACGGAAGCAGTGAAGACGACTAGATTCTGATTCCCAAAACAGTTCAGTAACAATACACACTTCTCAAATGTTTTTAGTTCCAAACACAAACATATGTTTGGACTTGTAATTATACTCCTTAATATGTTTCGGGTTTCAAAAATAATGTCAATATTAGCTTCAAATTTTATACGGTTGCATAAGTACGAAATGAAGATATGGAAATGTAAAATGCTTATAGCAGCCTTCTATTCAATGGAAATAAAACTTAACATTCTAGGTATCCATCCATGGACTTTACATTTTCAAATAGAACAACAGACTTCTAAAGTAGTAAAATATACTGACATGTACTTAATATTATAGCTTGATATTCCTTGAACTAAATTATTGACATTGAAATACTTCTCATTGTAAAAAATTACATTTGTAAGTAGTTGAGGCAGTATGTTCCTCAGATTGTATATGATGTTGTTATTACCAAATAGAAGATATTCCCTAAGTAGGTATTTATCTATTCATTGAAAGAAAAAGAAAAATATTGTCATAAAACTCTAATGAGAAGAATTCAGCTATGCTATCCAGACTAAAGTTGGTACTGATATTTTAATTATAAAACAATGTACGTGAAACAATTAACTTGAAGACCTGAATGACTATTAAAGGAATATACCTAATAATAGATGTTTGTTTTAAAGGGTCATTTTAAAAAATCTACCCTATTGAATTCATTTTTATTTCCATTTTTAGTTTATTTTTTCCTTATAATTTACTTTTCCCCAAAAAATTTTATAGTCATAATTTTAGAAGATTCTTAAGACTTAAACTCAAACAGAAAAAGTTCTCCTCAGCTTCCATTGTCCTAGCTTTGAATAAACAATTTTCAGAGGAAAAAGGAATTCTAAATATTAGGTTCACTTTTTTAGATTTTCCTTATTTTGGAGGGAGGAGAAGGCTCTTGATTTTTCAATTTTTTACTGGCTGAGTGGTTTTCTGATATATTGTTGTCCTTATTATTATTTGTACAGATTCAGTTCTGCTTAGTGGGATACTTGGCCTCAAAACTTTCTAGCACAGGATTGCTAAAATTAGAAAGTTCCATTTAAAATTTTTTTCAGTAAGACAAAGCTGTACATAAGGAAGTTTTTATTGCAATTATTCTAGCAAAATTCACTATAATCATGAAGATAAAATATGGCAAAATTTTATTCTCCTCTCCGTCTTGAGCAATTCATTGGAATTCATCTAATACTGATTAATACAAAATATATGCAAATATAGAGAAATCCTATTTAAATCCATTTTTTTTATAGAAAGGCATATGTTTGACTCCTTTTATTTTTCTGGTTTATCACTTCCGAGAAATGTGACCATGTGAAAATTGCTTAAATTGTATCTTATTTTTGTCATCTGAAATTGAGGAAGAAGTAAATGTCTCTAAAATATCTTGGACTAAAAAGAAAAGGCATAATTTTAGAAATTTTAAAATTCTTTAACTTCAAATAAATAGATAAATAAACAAGGACAGAGACTTTTTCAGAATAATTTGTTGTTTACATGTTGATTGTATATATTATAGTCACATTCTGAAACTATATGCTATTTTTAATAGTCCCTAAAATATTATATTACATCAACACATTTTCAAAGATACTTTTGTTAAACTGAGAAGCATATTTATAGATTAATCCATTCTTAATAACTAAGGTGATTTAAATATAATTTTATACTTTCATGTGCAGCCTAAGAGACTACAATTTCAATATATAAGAGTTAATAATATAAAAATATGCTTTACTTTAAAAATTGAATACTAAATGGGAAAATTCAGATGGATAGTGATAATTACATGTTTCTATTTCAAAGTTAAAGTCATATTGAAAATTTTTAATCTAAGAGTAGCTATTAAGTATGTGCCTAGTAATTATCCAATTTGAAAATAAAAGTGTAAATTATAATATACAGAAAGTGTATTTTCTTTGAAATGCTTTTATCTCTAAGTGTGGAAACAAGTTAAAGACACACTACCTAAACACAATTAACATTTCAAAATGCACTTCAAAATAAATGGAAAAATTGAGGTTGGTATTTGGAAGTTGTACAAATTATATAATTGGAAAGAAGTCAAAACATTACCTATGGTATGATTATGTTATTGAAATTTTTACTTTTAACTCTATGAGGAAAAAACATATATGAGAAACTAGTAGTCAAGAATACTGATTATCACATAACTTATTTGCTTTTGTTGATCTCTTTTCATTGTAAAACTGATTAAAGAAAAAAATCAAAGCAAAACTATTTAATTTATTCCAAATCATAGACACAAGCCTAAGATTAATTCAATGATAATTATAATTAACCAAAAGAAAGTATATCAATATTATTCTCTACACTCACAGAATATAACAATGCTTTTATTTAAGGCTTAAAATTTTTCCTAACCTAATCCCTTAAACCTTTTTCAAAGAACAAATTACCACATGTCCATGGAGTAGATATTATTCAGCAATAAAAAGAAATTCATAATCAAACCAGGAAATGACATGAATGACATGAATCTGAAATAGATTTGCCAAAAGAATCTAGTTAAAAAGACTACATAATTAGAGCTAAGAGCCAAATCTCTCATTAAGATTAATCTCAAAAAAATCATGTAAATATTTCACCCAGAAAGAAATAAAGTACAGCTTCCAGTTCATAAATGTCTCTGTGCATAGCATCTCCTTCCACTGAGTGCAACAACAAGAAGAAAAGAATCAAAGTAATCTCATCAAGGTGAAACATGTCATTAACTACCTCAGCTGGATCTGATAGGTATATGTTAATATTTACATTTATGAGTCTTACTGAGACAGCTTCATCTTGATAGGACAAAAATGGGACTTTGCTTTGGTGGTCTTCTTCTCTTGAATACAAAACTTCAGTATAATTATGAGAACAATGTCAGAGAAGTCTCAACTGAGGAATATTCTAAAAAAATAGCTTCTCAGTACTCCTCGAAATTGTCAAGGCCATGAAAAACAGAGAAGTCTGAGAAACTGTCACAGGCAAGACATATCTGAGGAGGCATGAGGACTAAGTGTAATATAATACTCTAGCTGGGATTCTGGAAGAGTTCTCAGCAGTGAGAAACATATATATTACTTATTTATATAAACAAAGTCCATCAAAGATTGATGATCATTAGAATAAAAGCAGCTTCACCAAAAACATTGTAATTATTTGTCCATCTTGCAGGTTTGTCAGTTTTCAGACTCACAACCTACTACATGATTTAGAAATCAACTCCTAGGATCACAAATTTTATAAAACTACAGCAAAATATTAAATAGTGGTGTGTCCAGTCCTTCAACCCAGGGACCTAAGGGACAATTTACTTACATAAGTGGATAGTAAATAAAAAGAATATCAATATCTTTTGAAGATCATCAGAAACAAGGAGTGGATTAGTATTGAAATCCAAGGAACCAAAGCATCAAACATAATTCTTCTGCTGTTGCTAAAATTAGGGAAGATGATAACCAGATAGTAAATGTAGTCTGGTCTGGGCTCAGCTCATAATGTACTTGCCTAGTTAACAGATCATTTCCTCAGTTTCCAAGTTCTCATTTGATTAGACAAGCTTGGTGTATAGCAGAACTCTTACAATGATTGCTTCTTTGGGCAGAAAAGGCTATTGCAGTAAGGAAAGCAAAATAAAACCCTCTGAAACTCTTCACCGGGTCTATTAAGTCTATCAATAACAGTATTGCCTTCTATTCTGATAAAGGAATGCAATACCTCTCCTTAGAAAACAACTATAAAACTAAACAATATGTTAAAAAGTCAATTTAGCACTATGAAAGAAAGGCCATGCTATAATTTGGATACTATCTATTCAGAAAAATGTACTAAGATTTAGGTGATACAGATCAAATCATTCAATATTAACAATAGAGAAAAAAATCAAAGTCAAAAGAAATGAAACAGATATGTGGTACAAACTCTTGCTCATAATTGTATGTAATATAGTGAGATTAAATTTCAGAAAAGAAAAAGAGGGACAGAAATGTAAGAAAAACACTTTTTAAGTAATTATCAAACACAATGCAAATATTAATCAACTAAGAACCTAAAAAAATTAAATGAAAAAAATACTCAGACATCTACATAGAAATCAAAAACCCTAATGGTTAGAAAAAGCCAGAAGTCCTAGAAGTAGAAGGATGAAAATTATACATCACATATAGAAGAATAATACATCTGACTTCTTATTAGCCAAGATGAAAGTATATTGGTAGTCAAAAAATAGTTTGTAAAGTTAAAGAAAATAAAACTTTAATGAAACAATTCTATATCTAGGAAAGTACCCATTCAAAAATGAGAGCTACACAGAGACATTTCCAAGTGAACACAAACTAGAAAATAAGTTGATATCAAACAGGTCTTCCACTAAATAACACAGCAATCCGATGAATTGAAAGGAATAACACCAAGTGGTAAAACTTAAAAATAAAAGAAGTGGGGGGAAAAGCAGAAAAAGTAAATAGATGGGTGAAAATAAAAGCTTCTTTAAAAATTTATTTTCTCTCCTCTCAATTTTGAACATATAAATTCACACAATGTTTTACTGTTATAAGAATTTTGTAGTTTTGTCTTTAGAATCCAATAGACATAATATGTAAGGAAATTACAGCACAAAGAATACCCTGGAAAGAAAACTGAACTTCTTTAAAGTTCCTATATTTAAACAGAAATAACGTTAAATTAATTTAAACAAGCTCGCATTAAGAAAATAACTAAAGCCTGTAATCCCAGCACTCGGGAGGCTGAGGAGGGAGGATTGCTGCGAGTTCAAGGCTACACATTGAGTTCCACAGCAGTCTGAACTACATAGTGAGACCCTGTCTCCAAAAAAAAGAAAAGAAAAAATTACTAAAAACTTGAAATGAGTAAAAACCAAGAGTTATTAAAAATGGTACATTACTTTTTTTTTTCTCCTTGAGTTTATTGGTACATTTTAGGTATACAGTACAGTTACATTCATCATTGGGATCTTGTACATTTACAGGACAGGTCTTGGTTCTCATTTTTTCTCCATACCCCTGCCCTCCCTTCACCCCCTCCTCCCTTCCCTATATACAAATACTTTATTTCCATTTTTTCATTTTCTCATATTTTTAAATTTCATTTCCTTTCCCCTACCCTTCCCACTTCCCCTACACCTTTAGCTCTTTTCTTCCTATTTCACATGGTCAATTATACCATTAGGATCTTATGTACAATTATAGTTTTTCACATCAAAGAAAATATTCGGTATTTACACATGTGTGCCTTATTTATCTCACTTAAGTGTATATTCATATTGAAGATATACTCCTAAGTGAAATAAATAAGGCACACATGTGTAAATACTGAATAGCTTCTTTGGTGTGAAAACTCTGCAATAATACAGAAGATCCTAATAAGATTACTGACATTGAGAAATGGGAAGAAAGGAGCTAAAGGTGTAGGGAAGGTGGGATGGGTAGGGGAAGGGTAATAAGGGAAAAGAAAAAAATGTGAGATAATGAAAAGATGGAAATAAAGTGGTTGTAGATGGGGAGGGAAGGAGGGGGTAAAGGGAGGGCAGGGACAAGAGGAAAAAATGAGAAGCAAGAACTGTCATGTAAAGGTACAAGATCCCAACAATGAATGTAACTGTACTGTATCCCTAAAATGTACCAGTAAACTAAATTAAAGCTGAAAAAAAGAGTACATACTCAATATGAATCCATTCTCATATGGTACATTAAAATAATATAAAAGGAGACAGTAAAAATGGAAGAGAAAAACAGATTATGGAATAGAGAAGCAAAAATCACATAACAAAAATATATATTAAAATAGCCATAGGAACATTTAATATTAATGAATTAAATGCACCAGTGAAATGGCAGAGATCATCAAAGTGAATTTCTAAGAATTGGATGGGGTTTTAGCTCAGTGGTTCCAGTGCCTGCCTCACAAGCACCAAGGGCCTGAGTCTGATCCCCAGCACCCCCAAAAAATGCATCTATATTTTTCTATAAGACACATATTTTAAATTGAAAGTGGAAATAAATCCATTGAAAGGAAATATATAAATTGAAATCAATCACTTTAAGACAGGTGGTATGACTACATTAGTGTCAGACAACACTTTAGAAACTATAACTTGAAAAAGTGACATTTCATACTGAGGAAAAAGCCAATGCATCTGAAAGCTACTAAAAATACCAAAAGCAAGAACTGACAAAAGTGAAAGGATAAGTGGAAAATCAGTAATAATAATTGGATATCTAATAGACTAATCTGAGTATCAAAGTAGACAGAAATAAAGCATAAATATAGATTGAGCAATAGTAAGATTTAAACAGCTCTAAGAGCCAGCTTGAGGGTCAGGACACTCCACCAACTGTGAGAGCAACTCACTTCCCTTTGAGGCTCAAAGAAATCCATAAATTGCAGTTCAGTTTTCTACATCTACATTCCAGTATTGACCAGAGTTGAATTCCTAAAAATCCCAATACATTTAAACTGACTGAAATCACACAAAGTATATTTCCCAATGGCAAAAGGCATAAATTAGAAAAACACACACCAAAATAAGGGAAATAACCAAGTATTTGGAAATTAAACATAATTGTGGCTAACCCATCAAGCAAAGAAAAATTCAGGACAGAAATTAAAAATAACATTGAAGAAAGGAAAATAGAGATAAAACATACAAACATAGTAAGATACTGCTAATATAGCAGGTAGAAAAATGTTTCTCAATTTTAAATGTCTCAGAAAAAAGTTTTGAAATCAATCATCTCAAACACACACAAACACACACACACACACATACACACACAAAATGGAGATGAAACTAAACTAAAAGCAAAACAAAACAAAGGAAATAATAGAGTAAAAATCAGTAAAATAGCAGAAAAACACTGAGGGAAATTAATGAAAACAAAAGTTTATTCTTTCAAAAGATGGATAAAATTACAAATCTTTTGGTAGTCCAAGCAAACATGAGCATTTAAGGAAGAGAAAGATCACTAAAATCAGGAGTAGACAAGATATCACTACCAACTTCAGAAATTAAAAATATAAGGGAATACTAGGAACAACTGTGTGCCTGTGAATTGAATAATTTAAATTAAATGGATTCATCTCTACAAAGTCACAATTCTCAAAAGTAATTCAGGAAGAATTAGAATATTAAATTACTAAATATCTTCTGATAAGGATAAGTCAAGCCTAGATAATTACTCTGGTAAATATTTTTAAATATTGCCAAAAAATATACAATAATCCTTCACAAAGTTTTCAGAAAATAAAGGATAGTCCACAACCCAGGTTATTTCCTCAGGTCAAAATCATTCGGATATCCAAGCAGAAGACACAAGAATAAAGGAAATTATCTAATATCTTGCCAAAGTAAATCTTTACAAAATATTAGCTAACTGAATTTAGCAATATATTAAAAAGGTTATAAATTGTCATTATTTGGCACATATATAAAAATATACAATTATATTGACATCCAAAAGCATTTTTTCATATGATATTGATACGATAAGGAAGAAAATATGCAATATCATATAAATAGACACAAATAAAGTAATTGACAAATTCAACATCTATTTCTGATAAAATATTCAGCACACTAGGAATGAAGAGAATTTTCTCAAACAATTAAAGACCTTTAACAGGATGTCTATTCTCATATTCAAAACATGCTACAGCTTCTAGCTACTGATGTTAGGGAAGAAAAATAAAAATATCCAAATACACAAGAAATAATTTAAATTACATTTATTCACATACTATATAATACTCTATGAGAAAGAAAATCCTGAGGAAGCCACTCATACAAACACATACATGCACACACACACACACACACACACACACACACACCTCTACTACAGCTAAGAGAAACATTTAATATGATCATAGATTATGGAAGAAAAAAATAAATTGCAAATGCAATTGCAAATGCAAAAAATTAATTGTATTTCTATAAACTCATAATCAAAACTCTAGTTACATAATTTTTAAAAATTCCCTTTACAAAAGGGACAAATAATATTCAGCAATTAATTCAACCACAGAATTTAGGAATTTCATGATAGAAACTATAAGTGTTTGCTAGGAAATATTTACAATAATCTAAATAAGTTTCTAAGAATTCCATGTTTATAAATTGGAAGTTTCAATGACATTTTTTAAGATTCAATAACTTTTATTCTGGCAACAAATTTATCTACAAATTCCCCAAATCGCCAATAATATGTGTGAAATTTTTTTCATAGAAATTTACAAACTAATTTCTAAAATATGAAAATACAACGGCTTTTAAGAACCGAAATGATTTTTAAAATAATAAAGTTGGAAGACACAGTCTGAGTTTTAAATTAAGTAATAGGTTACAAAACTAAAGACAGTATGATTATATTATACCAGTGTCCATATAAACTAATAGAAAAAATTTCAAAGTCTACAAATATACTCTTAAATTTGATTAATGTAATTAATTCCAAATCAAAGGCTGGATTTAGCTCAGTGGTGCCACCGCCTGGTTCACAAGTGCAGGATCCCGAGCTCCATACCCTGGTACCAAAAAAAAAAAAAAAAAAGAATCAATAGGGAGAGGATGGTGTTTTCAACAAATAATCTTGGGACAATTACATATTCCTTTAAAAATTGACAATGTGAAATAGAAAGAAAAGGACTAAAGGTGTAGGGAAAGTGGGAAAGATTGAGGAAAGGTAATAAGGGAAAAGAAAAAAATGTGAAAAAATTATAAAATGGAAATAAAGTGTTTGTAAATGGGGAGGGTAGAAGAGGGTGAAGGGAGGGCAGCGACAAGGGGGAAAAATGAGAACCAAGACCTGTCATGTAAAGGTACAAGATCCCAACAATGAATGTAACTGTACTGTGTGCCTAAAATGTATCAATAAACTCAATGAGGAAAATAAATAAATAAATAAATATTCCTTTAAAAAAACCAAAACAGAATATAGCACCATACCTCACACCATATAGAAATTATTTAAAATGTGCTACACATGTAAATAGGAGAGCCAATTGTACTACATTTATCAAAGAAAACAGAGGTCAAAATATGATTCATAAAGAAACACCCATGTTAAATTTAACTTCATGAACATCAAAGTCTTGCACTTCAAAACATATTCTTTATAAGGTGAAGACAAACTACATTGGTGTCATACATTTGAAATACGATTTGTATCTAGAAAATATAAATGATATTTAAAAATCAGTATTTAAGGCAACAAATGCAACTAATAGGCAAAATATTTGGGTACATATTTCACCATAAATCTATGAATGCATAATATGCTCATGAAAAGATGCACAAAAATTTTAGTAATTAGGGAAATGCACTGAAAAACAATACACTGCACAAACAATAATGGTTATAATTAAAAAGGTATAAAATAAGTTTTGCAAAAATGTGAAAAAAATAGGTGCCCTCATTTACTGCTGATGGGAATAAAAATGGCTCAGCCACTTTGGAAAAGTTTAGCATTTTCAAAGAAACAAAAGAAAGAGGAGGAAGGAAAGAAAGAAAAGACTAGAGGGAGAGAAGGAAGGAAGAGCAACACAGATCTGCCATATGGCTCTTCCCTCTTCTAGGTGTTTATTCAAGAAAAAGAAAAGCATATGTCCACAAAGAGATGTGCATATGAATGTTCACACTAACATCATTCTTAACAACACAAAACTGGAAACAACCCAAATGTGTCTCAGCCAATAAGGGAGCAAACAGAACGTGTTTGTGTATACCACATTTCCAGATGCAAAGAACTATGCAGCATGTGATTATACTTATCTGAAATGTTCTGAATTAGCAAAGACACAAAAATTGAAAGCAGATTATCATGTAGGGTTGGTTATGGAATGAAGGAACTATTGGAGTAACGAAATCATTTTCTTATTGCTCATTAATATTTTCACATTAAATAGTGATTTCTACTTGTTGGTGTTTCTTTGTAATTTGTCTTATATTCTGCCTCATGCCCAGTAATCACTTGGAAAGAGCTCTGGCCAGAGGGTGGGAGAGTAATGGTGTTAGGTTTGTGTAAGGAAGTAAAATAAAAATACATGACACAGAAGAAAATAATTATTCACAGGTCCCTGAGGAGTTAAGGATAACAATGGGAGAGCTACGGGAAGTCTGGAGGTCGTAGCACTGGTACAGGAAGATGGAAAAGAACGGAGGGGAGTTGGAGAGTAAGAGGTGGAGAGAATGGACAGAGAACGGACCTGTGGGGCTATGCGATCATTCAAGTCCCACGCTTCATCCCCTTTGCTTTTCCTTGCAGTGTGTGGATTGAGTCTAAAATAAACCCTCAGGAAAGTAGGACGATGTTTATAGGAATTTTATGTTGACCGTGGGGCTTTATTAGGGTCAGCACCTGGGAATATGTTGTTTTGAGGCATAGGGATGAGGCTGTATATCAAATAATCATAAGGGAGGGCAAATTCTAACTGGGCCTAAAGGGAAGGGTTACTATTATGTTTCAAAACATGGGTCAGTCCTAAAAAGAGACGCTGTGAGCACAACCAAATCAAACATATTTATGACAAAGCCTGAGTGGGGGTGTCTATAGGATTGACTTCTCATTGCTATGTATTAAGTCCTATTCCCTTTTGAGTGACAGAAGTCTAATTAGTTGCTGTTCATAACTCATAGCTATCAGATATTGGCTTTCATATGATTCGAGTCAACAGTTAATAAAATTTGCAAATCTTGCAGGGAGGTCATGAATCTGAGAAGCTCTGCTCTTTTTGCTTAATTTTCCCCTTTGTGAAATATGGGTAACTTGCTCATATTCATCTTTTTACCCTTTCTAATTTAATGAACTTTTATTAAGCATAATCAGGAAATCTTGCAATGTATTTGGCAAAAAGTACACTTTTATTACTGAATGGTAGTGTAGGAGATTTAAAATTAGACCTGAAAGAGAACCTAAAGTGAAGCCTTTGTGTCTGGCAATCTGTTGAGAGAAAAGTAGATTTCAGTGACCTCATTCTATATCCAAGGAAATGAAGCCTTGAAAGTTTCCATGACCCCACGGTACTCAGCTAGTCGGGCAAAGGCAGGATGAGAACCCAGGTCTAACACTATTTCCAATAAAAGAATCTTTAAAAACAGAAAGGAAGGTGGCGAGGAAATCAGGAATATTCAAAATATAAAAAGAGATTTGCCCTTCTGTTGTTGGCTTGATGATAGTGGGGTGGTACATTGAAAATGCTGGAAGGAAATGAATTCAGCTTACAACCAGTGATTCAGGAAAAAACTCCCAGCCCCTAACAAGAACTGCAACCAGGCTGACATGTTGATTTGAGCCACAGGAGGCCCCAGTCAATAACATCATGCTGGACTTCTAACTAATGAAAAGTGAGATCATAAATGGGTTTTTGTTATAATAAACTAAGGTTATGATAATTTGAATTATGGCAAAAGAAAACATAGATGTATTTGTTCTGTTATTTCCTCTGTAACTAGAAGGAAAGCCATTTTCCTTGGTGTTTTCTGATTCCTGTGCTTATAGATGGGGCCATGTAGAAATGTGGAAGGAAAGAACCTTCTATGTATGCCATCCTGCTTGAAGATCGACCTGATGGGGGAATGAAAGTGGAACTGGGCTTGGACAAACTGCTTTTGGGTTCGGATTTGGAGACACTCTCGCTATGATCTCGACCAAGTCAATTTTTATATCCACTTTGATCATCTGTTAGAGTTGTTATGAAAATAAGTTAAAAACATTTATGAAAGGGAAATGCATGTTATATTCAAACAGAAAATGCATTCTAAACAGAGAATTTCGGAAAGAAATGGGATCACCCCCCATACACAGGCACAGAGAAATGATTTATACCACGCAATGAGAGTAGGTAGGGTGAGAATAGAGGCCAGAATTATGATTATTTAAAGAATACCAGATAGACACAGAAACAGTGGCCAGAGAGGTACAAAGAAAGTCAGGAGAACTTTTTATGGAAGCTAACAGAGAAAAGAGTTTCCTTTTTTTTGTGTGCCGGGGGATTGAACTTGGGTCCTTGCGCTTGCAAGGCAGGCCACTGAACCACTGAGCTAAATCCCCGGCTATATCTGAATCTAGCTCCAACAAGTTGGGTATTCCTCAGCCACACTCACTAATGAGAACTACATTCGGCAAACTTTCTGTTTCCAACATACTCTAATGAATGTGCAGCATGCTCAGTCCGGTATCAAGGTCTATTTCATTGAACTTGGGTCCTTGCGCTTGCAAGGCAGGCCACTGAACCACTGAGCTAAATCCCCGGCTATATCTGAATCTAGCTCCAACAAGTTGGGTATTCCTCAGCCACACTCACTAATGAGAACTACATTCGGCAAACTTTCTGTTTCCAACATACTCTAATGAATGTGCAGCATGCTCAGTCCGGTATCAAGGTCTATTTCTACGTTGCTAAGGGATAGTTAGTTGGAAGCTTGGTGAAATATCCACTGATCATACAGAAATCCAAATACTACTCATTCTGAAAGAAGTTCATACATGTTTTTAGGAGATAACCTCTACATTTGTTAGTCTGTGTACAGTTACTTTTCTGGCAGTTAGAAACAGACTACACCATAAATAAGGAATTTAACTTTCTAAACCCTTTATTGTTTTATTACAGGTATGGTAATATGACACCAGACAGTCAGGGCTTAGTGATGTGTATTGGATTTATTGCTAGGAATGGGCTTATACAATTGTGGGAGGGTAGGCAAGTATGATTACCATAGAGAAGACCAACTCTCTGACGTGGGTTGTAACTGCTAACTATGAGTGTAATTTCTCCACCAGAGCACTGATTTAACACTATGAAGCACCTTGTGAGCACCACCTAGACGGTGTCCAATTGAGTAATGAGGAATCACCCATCAGAACATCATCACTGCATCTAAATCCTGATCCTTTTTTGGATGGCAAAGTGAAATTATGCAAATGGTGTGTGCGTGTGTGAGTTTGTGTGTGTGTGTGTATGTGTGAGAGAGAGTATGTGTGTGTGTGATGCCTGACATAGTATAAATGCTTTATAGTTTAACAGGAAGTATTATCATTGCTTCCTGATGATCACAAAAGTAGTCATTACTGTAAAATAAGGTTGCTTTTGTGCCTTTCTGAACTGAGATATATTTTGAGAAATTTTCTTCCTCAAAAATAACTGCTTTTCCATCTACCTGGTGAATGTACCAGTTTTGCTTGCCAATAGGAGGAGCAATTCTAAATCATTTTAATTTTGAAGTAATTTTAAAAATAGTTCCTTATTCCCTTTGTACAATGATGCTTCCATAGTGATTACTTTGTCAAGTATTACCCCATAAAGTACTAAATTAAAATGTGGTACTTTGAAGATTCTATGTGTAAAAATCCCAAATGTTTAAAATTTAATAAAGCATTAGAAAAGTGCCAAATCATATAATAATTATTATGAGTATCATTATCATAATAAATAACTCAACAGGCTGTCCTAATGCTTGTCAATTATCATAGCTTCCAAAGTATTCTGGATACTTTTCGATCTGGGGTATTATAATCCATAGTAGTTGTGATTCACATACTAGTATATACTTATTTTTATCAATTCCTCAAATCTAGACAAGAATTATATAGTCCATTACTTCTCAAATTATCTAGACTGTATGATTTCTTTTAAATACCAGTCTGTAATGCAGCAATATAAATACAGATAAATGCTCCAGTCTTCTCACTTTAGGAAAATAATTCTGAGAGATAAGATTTATCATTCTCAGGAAGTGTGATGAAAGAGTCCCAATTACACAAAGGAATGACCTTGCTAATTTGCTTTGTATTCCTTTTTTCTTCTGACCCATTACTCATCTTCTTCATCACTATCACTCCTGTGTCCTGGAATCATCTCCCAAATAAAATGTATAAACCCACATCCTTGGCTCAAGCTCTGATTTAGATGGATATCAAAGACCACCCCTATCTTATACCTGACATCTTCTGGTCCTAATTGCCCTTCACTTGAATTTTGCCATAATGGGCTCTAGTACTTATAGTCCCAAGTGATTTTTCTCACTCATATAAACTGTACTACTTTACACTCACACGTCCTCAGGAAAAACTAGGGTGTTTAGCACCATCTCCTTGAAATGCCTCTTTTGAGTTCTCAAAACTCTTGCCAAGTCAAGGGGATATTCTAAGCAGACAGCGTCCCAACTGTCTGGATAAACATTATCTGAGGAACACTGGGAAGTGGGCAGATTATTATCTCAGGAGCAGCCATGAAACAAAGCCAGCTAATGATGTCGCTGCTCTTAACGGGTTGCAGAAAAGAGCACAGTTCCACTGGCTGCAGCTGGATTCTTGTTTTTTCTCCTAGGAACATTTTTCTGGGCACAATAAGCAAAATACCCTACATGTGAAGCTACTGATCTTTGCTGATGAACAAACATTCCCAGATATTTAGCAGCACTGTACTCAAATAGTTACATTTCTTTCTCATGTCACACTGACAGCCTTGTTTCCATCGTCATTTGCTGTAAAACTACCTATTATGAAATTACAGCTCTGAATCAAATCTAGCACGTTGGAAATTCATTATTATTTTATTCACTCACATATTCATTGATTCAACATGTAGTCATGTTTGTTTTGTGTGTCTGAGATCGTAGTAACCATTGAGAATACAATAGCTAAATAAGACATTGCCTATGCATGTAAAAACCCAGACGAGAGATTCAGATGATGGAATGAGTCAGAGGATTTATTTGTGCAACTGTTCTCTATACGAACGAAAGGCTTAGAGTCTAGACATAAGATAAGGAATGATGATGTTGCTTAATATTTATTGAGAGGTTATTCTCAAGTGTCTAGAGAGTGTACGAGAATTTATCAAAGTAGTCAGATGATGGACAATACAGGCACAATTTAAATGAGAGAGAACATAAGGTCATGTAGTTGTTAATAATTGATAAAATGACACTATTATGTTTTGCTTTTAAAGTAGGTTTTTTTCAAAATATGAGTCACACAACTTGCCAAACTATTTCAGTCTGTTCACACATGCAACCTGGAATTTTACAAAGTGTTGTATCTCGGTGGATGTGTATTTTTAAAACTTGCAAATGCCATTGTATGGCATAAAAACTATGTATCTAATGCCAAAAGAAAGCCACTGCTTCAGCAGGGACGGTTTATTTGATATTTGTAATACGTATTTGCATTGAATGCTGATACTACCAGATTTCCACTATTTTTGTTGTTATCAGAAAAAAGCAAGTCACCTTACTCAAGGTCATGCCCCCTTCTTCAGGATAGTTTGCATAGGAAGAGTGCTTCATGCAAGGACAGAAAGGCCAGGATTCTTGCTTCAATTTAGAGTGTCTGCAGGGGCATCTCAGCTGCCAATCCCCTTGTGGCATGGGCAGAGACCTTTAGTGAGCCCACAAGAGGGATCAACTTTTTCCTCTGCCAAAATTATCTTGTGTATATTAACCTCTCAACCAGGGTATGAAATTTGCTTTTACCCTACTTTTAAGATAACAAGTTAGTTTGTTAATCTTTATGAGTGTTGGCAAAAGATATGACTTGTGGTTCAGAGGCAAATGATAGTATTCGTCATGGCACAACAATCAACATGAGAATAAAACTTGAATCTGTTTTCCCATCTGCTTAGTGCCCAGTAGAAGCAAATGGAAGGGCACAGATGGATGGCTGAACATACACACGTTACATCACAGAGCTTATCCAATTGTCACTAAGGAGACATGAAGTGTGCCTCAGCATTAGTCGCCACCCACACAAGCCTGTCTAACACCTTCTTTAAATAATACTCAGGGATAGAGCTGGGAATTTAGCTCAGTGACGCCAGGCCTGCCTCACAAGCGCAAGGTCCTGAGTTCAATCCCCAGTAGCAAAATGAATAATAAAAATAAATTAATAATAATAATAATAATAATAATCAGAACTGCACACTGCATAAAAGTGCAAAATTGCTCAAGAGCAGTGGTAAGTTTCCTCTCCCAATACTCTATCAAAACTTCCCCAAAGAAATCAATTTGTAACAATAAAACCTACCAAAGAGTGGACATTTATCATCTTCCAACAGATAGCATGAATGATAAACCAGGACTTACATTTCTTTAAAATTATGCATTGTGATATTATATATTGATAAGAATGGCCTTAATGCTCATTGCTAGAAAAATACATATATAGATAGATAGATAATATTTACATATATAATTAATGAATACATGGGGAAATTAATAACATACTAAATAATTTGTTAATAACTTTAAATATATGACTAGAACCTGCAAAGGTTCTATAATTCAATAGGTTAAATATTCAAAATTATACAATTTATTTGGATTTGAATGCAAAAAAGGAAAAAGTCAGTATTTTCTATTACACTTGTTATTTTCTCAATTTAATCATAAGGTTTGATAACACCACTGTTGTGGAATGTTTTAAAATTTGGGTGAAAATTGGAGGAAATAATAACACTCTGAAAAATATTAAAGAAGGAGAATAGGGATGAATAGGCAGGATAGGTAAAGAAGAATAAAACCTGCTAAAATATTTTCAAACTTCTTAAGTGATAAAGTAAAGGACATCTTTGACACTACTTTATATCTTCTCAAAACTCAGATATTTGCCTAAGCGCCTTCTACAAATTAGAGAAATCTCATATTTTGGTCTTGCTTCTAAAGTTATTTATACTTATGACAAAATTGTTCTCATATGAAGAGGAGGAAAAAATTGTGAGCTTTCTTTATTTTTTCCTAGGAATGTGGATTTCTATTTCCCAAACTAAGAAAACAATGGAATGAATATTTTTGTATGATACATGAAAATAATTCACAAATGTCCTTGAATTTTCCAGTGTATGTTAAAACTAAGTGTAAAGAAATGTATTCCTTAAAATATATGCATGTGATAATTTATCTTGACTGTCTACTTGGTTGGCTTGAAGGGCATCTAGAAACACACATCTGGGTGTCTGAGTGACTCATGGGAATGTAACCTTGCACACTGTTTCTGGTCTCTGGCTCCATCTTCCCCTGATCTCTGCTTCTCTCTGCTACTATAAGGTGAGCAGTTTTCCTTCACTACCCATTTCTCATGATGATTCTGCCTTTGAGGCAGGTGACCATGGACTGATACCTCTGAAAACATTAGCCAAATTTCTCTTGTCAGCTATACATGTCTGCAATTTTCAGAAAAAAAAAATGTCAAGGTGACAAATACAGCAGGTTTTCAATTCTTTTAAAATATTGTTCAATAAAAATACTATCGCACCCAAAGTGCTTTCTAGTATATGGAAATTTTTTTCATGATATTATATAGGAATAAAAAAGAATAGTATATAGTAGATCAATGATTAGGATTTTACAGTGAGAAGAAATGTTTATGAAAATATACTTTGAATAGAATGAAAGAGACAATGGACAATTATACATATTCTCACATTGATTAAGTTTACTTTCTCCTTTTTTATCTACATATAATAACTGGAACTAAAAATATTTAAAGAAAAAATCAGTAGCATAATTTTATACTTTGACTTTGATACTCTTCAATATCGTAACAGGTAATTTGGGTTAGCAAAGCACTCACAATATGTAATGCATTAGAATTAAAACCAGGGTTCAGTCTACTGTTTTATTCTGAATTGATGATATAAAAGCTAGGATCAGATCCACCTACAGTCATAAAAGGACGCAGGCAGGGACCACATTCCTGCCACTCTTCACATAGTTCCCTTGTAACAGATTCTTTGAGGCTTTTTGTCATTGCCCTAACTGACTAGGAAATCTAGAGGTGAGATCAAAAAGACTTTAGCATTTGATAGAGATGTACTAACTAGATCCAGAGCCTCCTTTTTTGCCCCTCATTGAGTTTATTGGTACATTTTAGGTATACAGTACAGTTACATTCATCATTGGGATCTTGTACCTCTACATGACAGGTCTTGGTTCTCATTTTTCCCCCTTGTCCCTGCCCTCCCTTCACCCCCTCCTCCCTTCCCTATTTACAAAAACTTTATTTCCATTTTTTCATTTTCTCATATTTTTCTTTTGCCTTACTTCCTTTCCCCTACCCTTCCCACTTTCCCTACACCTTTAGCACTTTTCTTCCTATTTCACATTGTCTGGAGGCCACTCTGACATGGAAGACCCAGTCCCACCACAATCACATAACACTGAGTTCTCAGTTTTAGGAAGAAGGCTTTAAAACCTGGTGATTTTTGAGTGCACACATCGAATTTGGTACAATCCTGAACCCCAGTTCCAGAGATGAGGACTGAGGGGTCTGTGCTACAGCATCCAGAGTGAGTATCCCTGAGGGCACTGAGTGGTGTAGCAGCCTCTTATTATCTTGACATTTTGAGATATCTAACCCTCTGAGAACATTGGAGCAAGACCTACGTCCTCAAGATCTGAGCTTGACAGGCCTGGAGCAAATCCCCTGTCTTATGGGAATGATTTCTGTATATCCAAAACACAATTCTCGGACTCTACCTGGTTATTTCTTTTTTTCCTATAATTTTACCAAGCATGATGTGTGTTTCTTTGGAACTAGCTCTACAGAGCACCTCAAGATGCCATTCTTTTTTTGTGGATTTGATAAAGGAATTCATGATAAAGTTGTTATAGAAAATTCCATATCTGGAGGGATAGCTGATCTATCAAGTATATTAATGAGCAATAAGTGAGCCAACCCAAAACAAATATTTAGATTTCTAAAACTTTTAAGAGTGATCCCTGCTTAGTCCAACAGACCATTCCTGGATGAGTCCAACTGAACATTGCCAAATGCAATATATATTGGCTCTCTTATAATAATTTTCATGTATGGCCCTGTTATTTCTTGTATACAGATGTCCTCCCAAAACCTCATGTGGTTCTAAATTAGGGCTTTTCAGAGGTGGCTGGAACTATGATGTGTGAATATGGATTAAGGGTATGATTCTCAGATTAAAGGTGTGTGGTACTGGATTAGTGCACTAATTGATTTATCATAGTTCTGGGTGTGGCTAATGGGAAGGCTCACCCTGTGTGTGGGTAACATCACTAGAAAGACATGCAGCCTAGATGGAATAAAAGGAAAAAGGAGGCTTTTTACTGCTGTTTCAGCCATTTCTGCTGCTGCCTTATTGCCTCCCCTGCCATAAACTGTTTCTCCACTGCTATGTCATGGTGCCTTGGAAACAGCTGACTAAGGACGGAAACCTCTACAGACTGTGAGTAGAAATAAATCTTTCCTCTTTAACTTTGGGTGCCTTTATTATTTTGTCTCAACAATGAGAAATGTAACTAAGATAGGCCCCACTGCCTAGTCTATAGCTAATGAAGCTAATCCACAGTTGTAGAGAGACAGAGAGAAACAGAGAGATAGAGACAAAGGGGAGAGGGGGGTGAGAGGGAGAGAGAGAGAGACAGAGAGAGAGAGAGAGAGAGAGAGAGAGAGAGAATATTATCTGCAAACCAGGTAGCACAAAAGGGAATTGTTATAATATATTACCAGTTATTTGGGGACTAGGGAACAACTTTTCTCTTGGTCTTTGCCTTACTTCTATTATCTGAGTGACATTGTGTGCATATTCTTTCAGATATCATATCTTTATCTGGAACTTGAAATTTGCCTAAATGATCTCTAGGTCAATGCAGCTCTAATACCCTTCTATTCTATAAGATAATAGCCTGACATCCAAGTTAAAATGTTGGAGAGTTAGAGATAAGGAAGTAGATGCTAACTGAATGTTCAGAAATAGAGATTTATACTAAAGACTGATTGTTATTGATTTTGTATTTTAAAAAAAGGAAAGACAACAATAGGTTAGCCCCTTGTAAAAGAACAAATGAAAGAAGAAAATCCACAAAATAAAGATAGATATAGGAAGAATTAAAAGTGAGGCATTTTAGAACTTCTGAGCTTAAAGATAAAAAGTTTCAAGAAAGAAACCTGATCAATAATATCAAGAGACAAAATTATCCACGATGTGTTTGGGAAAAAAGACTTCAACTTGCCACTTTTTAAAGCATATCATATCTGATTGGAACCATGGTGGAGAGGGTAGCATATGTATGAAACAATAGAAAAGAGAATAAAGAAAAATAAAATTTAGCACATAAAATTAAGACAAATGGTAAAAAAGTAGGTATAGGAGTTTAGGTTACATAGAAGCGGGCAGGGAATTAATAACTACTTAAAATGTAATAATCATTTCTCTCTGAACTGTACATTGAATATTCCTTTGTTTATCCTCTTTTGTATGTTAGAACCTAGTATTTATATCATTCTTGGATTTGGTGTGTAAATTTAGTTTACCATGATCATGTTTTCATTGTTAAATACAATTCTATCATACATCATTATTCTTTATATTTTAGAGTGTGACTTAATGTCTTAATGTGTGTAAATTGTATTCTTATTTTGGCCCATCTTTTTATTCCTCACTTTAGAATTTAACTATACCCCATCTGTTGGTAGACTACAACACTCCTACAATTTCCTCAACCTTTTTCTTGGCAAAATTTATTGTAAAAGCATATATTGATACTAGACTGCTAAATAACTTTACTGATTGTTCTTCTTTTTTAGTGAAACAACATCGTTTATTCTGTAACTTTGTCCTATTTTAAGTTGCTTATCCAATGAAAATATAATATTTTTGTGGCTCTAATTTTTGTATCTTTTCTAACCTAGAGAAAAATTATGTGAGAAAGGTAAAAGATCTGTCTCTAAGCATTTGAAGGGCTCTCAGCTGGACATGGGTGTACATGTTTTCAGAGGCAGAACTGAGACCAATCAATGGAATTTGCAATATTTTGACTGAGTTAAGGAGCTTCACAGCAATAGAACAAATATCTTTCAGGAAGTCTGCTCTTTCTGAATGAAGCTGAGTGATCATTTATTGTGGGAGAACTGCTCCCACTAATCGAAAAGTACCTGAAGGAGAGAGTGAGGATTAAAGAAAGGACAGCACACTCAGAAGTGCGGAGACAAGAGGGCTGGTTTATTCCAGGCTCTCCATACTTTTATATCTTACAATTACATAACCATCATCTTTCAGGCGTAGAAGTTATTTACCAAGTCACATAAGCGAACAGGTAAAAAGCAAGGTTCCCACAGAAGCCACGCTGGGTTTCAAAGCATTCCAGAAAGATAAGGAAGTATTTATTTTTCACACAAGGTACAGCTAGCTGCTCTGCCTTGAACCAAATGTTCTCTTATTATCAGAGTTCACTCCTTCTTTTTTGGAACAACCCTCCACAATTTATCAAGTGTTCTCTAGAAGAAATTCTTGCAAATGGCAAGACATTATATTGAATCTAAAATATGTAATCCAAAACTCATTTTATGAATAATCTGAAGTGAACTTTCTATTTTACAAATGAAGTTTAATAAATCTCCAATTTGGCCAGTTATCGGAATCACCCACATAATTCTGTGTGTCTGTAACGTGAGAGGGAGAGGCTGGATAATCATCTTCTGTAACAAGGCATCCTCTTGAAAGACCTTGTTCAAGCAGAGATATCAGATTATCATTATAATGTAGTAGTTGACAAGTACCTTGCTATAATTTCAGTAGTAAATGTCCCCAAAAATCCCACATGTTGAAGACTTGGACCCTAGCCTGTGAGAATATTGGAAAGTGGTAAACTGCTGCAAGGTGGGGACATACTAGAAGGAAATAACATCACTGAAGGCATGGGTTTGAAAGAGGGACTGGTTTTCCTTCCTCATTCTCTCTCTGCTTTCAGATTGTCATGTGGTGAACATTTTGTTTGCTTGTTTGTTTGTTTGAGACAGGGTCTCACTATGTAGTTGAGACTGACCTGGAACTCACTATGTAGCTCAGGCTGGTCTCGAACTCACAGTGATTCTCCTGCCTCAGCCTCCCGAGTGCTAAGATTACAGGCGTGCTCCACCACGCCCAGCTGGTGAGCATTTTTTAATCACGTGGTCCTGCCATGATAAGAGGCTTCACCACCAGCCAAAAAGCAAAAGAGCAAATGATCCCTGGGCCAAAACTTCTAAAATCATGAACCAAAGCAAGCTCCTTTTTTCTTGTAAATTGGTTATCTCAGCCATTTTTGTCACCATGACAGGAGGATAACTAACAAAATTTATACTGAAAACTAGGGTCGGTGTTGTAATTATGGCTGATGATGTGATTTCAAGTTTTTGGAATTGGTTTCTGGGTGGAATCTGGAACAGTTGGGGGAAGCCTAGAATGCACTGAAAAGAGGTTAGTAGGGAATTCTGATGAGGACTTATAGGACCAGAATGCTGACAGGGATGCAGATACTAAAGGTTATGCTTGTGAAGTTTCAAGTAGAAATAAGGAATGTCAAAATTAGACTACACACCATCCTTGTTACTTCATGGAAAATAATTACATTTTATTTGTCTCTTTCCTGAGACTTTATGTAAAATACTGAGCTTATAGGTAAAAAAATTCTTTATCTCCTGCAGTAAAGTTCAAGGTAGCAAAACACTCAGGTAACAGCATTGGATACTGTTCACTTGTTGTAGCCAAATTTTTGATGAGAATTACGTAGTAAAGGCAGAGTGGAAAGTTTTTTTTTTTGTTGCTGTTGTTGTTTTTTAATCTTAGCTTTGCAAGAACAGAAAACATGCTTAAAGCTATGGCTAAGAAGAGGAAAGAGATTAGTGCTGTTAAAATAAACTGAGCTCTTTGCACTGGAACAATACAAAACATTCCTGGAGGGCTTCTCAGGAATTGAGAAGGCCCCATTCATTGCAGGTTCAAAGGTATAAAAGCACAACCTATTTTAAAGACTTTAATTTACCAACAGGGTCTCAAGGCACTCTGTTCACTGAGGAACACCAGGAAATTATTTCCCTAGGATTCATATTTCTGTGTTCAGTCACCAAGGCACTTAAAGGCTACCTTTACCTGCTTCAAGTAGGTCAGTTATTGTTTATTCTGGTGGCAGATATTGGTGTTGTTCGTGTGATCCTAGTTTCACAGGTATTCTGTGTAAAAGGCTAATGGAGTTTTTCACTGTAATTTTTGAAACAGAATGTTTACCCTATGTCTGTACCACCATTGTACATTCAATGTCTATAATTTATAATTTAATTTTTACAGGGGCTCACACTTGATTTTACCTTGAGTTTGGGAGAAGTCCAGTCTTTTGAGCAATGCTGAATCAATAAAGATGGGAAACTCTTGGAGAATGAATGCATTTTGCATTCTGAGATGGACGTGAGACTCTGAGCTAGGGACAGAACACTATATTTTGCATTTTGAATGTGTCTCAAAAGCTCAAGCTTAAAGCTTGTTTCCCAGCCTGAGGCACTATTGAGAGGTGATGGAAACATAGGAGATAGTGCCCATTGGAAAGAAATTAGGTCATTACAGGTAAAATGCTTATGGACTAAAACATGTGAAACCATGGGCAAAAATAAAACTTTCCTCCTTATAAATTGGTTATCTAGTGTATTTTGTCACAGTGACAGAATCCTGACTTATGTATTTCTCAGTAAGGAATTCAAGTATGGCGTATTCTTTAATGGATTTTAAATTAGAAAACCATGACATCACTATGTTTTAATATCATGCATTCATTTCTTTCAACCTATTTTGTCACATCTATGTGCCACATCTTTTATCTGCCATTAAAATTCTTTCAGTTGTTCAAAACAGTTCTACACGAAATAAACTTTAGAGGCCCACTGTACCATCAGTAGGAGTGTACAGATCCCAGGGAGCAGCTGTATGGACCAGAGTAACATGGCTGCATGCAGGTCCCAGCCAGAGCTGGTCACAGGCCATAGCCAAAGCCCCACCTGGAAAAGAGCTGCACAGCAACAGCCAGAGGTTCATATTGACACCAATGATAAGTGTGCAGAAACCCTAGCCAGAAGCCTGTGCAAGCAACAGGAACTGGGGTGCATAGCCCCCAGGCAAAGGCCCTCACAAACAACAGCTACATAGGGGCACTAGCAAGAGGCATACCTAGATCCCATCCAAAAGTGTTCATAGGCTCCAGCTAGAAGCCTGTCCAGTCAACAAGTCAGCTCAGGAATCCAGAAGGCCACCATTCTGAACCCAGGAATTGGTGTTCTGGTGAGCAGCAGAGAAAAGGCTGCTCCATGGCTTGCTGAGAACTAAAGACCACTGGGTGAGCGAAAGATTGCCTTACCAAAAGCACAGTGGGCTGCATCTGTTGAAATGAGAAGACACATAAACAAGTCTCAAAACCAGACTTCCAGATCACCTAAGGCAACCCCAAAGGGAAACAAGATGGAACAAACTGATTTACCCAACCACCTAGAGTCCCTGAACTGGCAACAAAAGAGAAAATGGAAAAAAATAAAATCAGAAATAAATTTCTCAAATAATAGTAGAGATTGTGTCTATAGTGCGAGTCACGATTAATAAATTTAGACACAGATAAAAAAATAGAGGACCTGATGTACGTGATAGAATCCCAACATAGGAAATAAGTGGAATCCATAAAACAGAGAGAAACAGATTTCCAGGAGATCAAAAACTCCATTGAAAGTATGTACAGCAGAATGAGCCAATGTGAGGACAGAATTTCAGATATAGAAGATAGGATTGAAATTAGTGATCAGGAAAAGAAAAAAATCTTAAAAATACTAAGGGACCACAAGAAATCAATCCAGCATCTTCTAGATGATGTGAAGAAGACTAACAAAAGACTGATCAGAATCAATGAAGGAACAGAAGAGAGTGCAGACTACATTTAAAAAAAAAAAAGCAGAACTAATAGCAAAAAAATTCCCAAGTAGGGGAAAAGAAATTGACATACAGATAAGTGAGGCATATAGAACCCCAACTAGCCATGATGAAAAAAACAAAGGCATATAATAGTTAAGATTCCAGAAACTCAAAAGAAGAAAATTCTACAAACAGTTAGAGAAAAGAAACAAATCACATACACACATAGGAAAGTCCATCAGAATCACAGCAGAATTCTCAACACAAACTCTCAAATCAAGAAGAACTTGGAGTGATGTATTCTAAGCCCTAAAGGAGAAGAACCTCCAACCCAGATTGATTTACCCTGCAAATTACCTTTCAAAATTGATGGAGAAATAAGATATTTTCATGACAAAGAGCACATTTGGAACTTCATGAATACCAAATCAGCACTCCAAAAAATTTCATACAATATTTTAGGGAAAGACAATGAGAATCACAATCCCAGGAATCCCAGCAGAATGAATCCATCAGGCATGACAAATTCAAGACAAAGGTGGAGAAACCAACAAGAAAAGGCCATGACAGGATAAGTCAATACATATCAGTTATAACAATCAATGTTAATAGTCTCAATTCACCAATCAAAAAAAAAAAAAAAGACTGGCAGAAATGGGTCAAGAAGCATGATCCAACAGTATGCTGCATACAAGAAACACATTTAATTAAAAAGGAAACTCAAAGTTGACCGAAAGTTAAAGGGTGGAAAACAATACTCCATGCAATAAGAACCCAAAAAAGAGCAGGAATACCTGTCCTCTATAGATCAAGGGGATTTCGAACCAACACTGATTAAGAGAGGCAAAGTAGGACACTACATCCTTGTGAAGGGAGCAATCCAAGAGGAAGAGATGATAGTCATTAATCTATATATAATATTGTATATTATATTATTATATATTATTTTATAGTATGTTAGATATATTAAACACTAGTGCACCTAACTATATAAAACAAATAATAACAGACATGAAAAATCAAATAAGCACTAACACCATAGTAGTGGGGACCTCAATACCCCACTGTCATAGATAGATCAATTAGACAAAAGAATTTAAAAATGAAATACTATAACTCACTCAAATTCTTGAGCAAATGAACTTAACAGATGTTTACAGAGTGACCTGCACCACAAAATCAGAAGATACATTCCTTTCAGCTGCACATAGGTCATTATCCAAAATACACCACATATTCACTCATAGTACATGTTTAAGTAAATGCAAAGGAATTGAAGTGAGCCCCTCTATATTATCAGACCACAGTGTGATGAAATTGGAGATCAATAACAAAAGAAACTGCAAGAATTACATAAGCCAAGGAAATTGAACAACACACTTCTGAATAACCAATGGGTCACAGAGGAAATTAAAGAAGAAATCAGACAGTTCCTACACTTAAAAGACAATACAACATATCAGAATTGATGGAACACACTGAAAGCACTCTTACAAGGGAAATTCATAGCAGTGAATACTCATATTAGGAAAAAAGAGTGAGCTCAATTACACAAGCTGATACTAAACCTCAAGCTTCTAGAAAAAGAAGAACAGGACAAACCCAAAGCTCATACAAGGTAGGCAATTATAAAGATCAGGGCAGAAATTAGTGCAACAATACCAAAAAAAACAAGCCAAGAGTTGGTTCTTCAAAAAAATAGAAATAATTGACAAACACTTAATCAACCTTAAGGTAAGGGGAAAAAATGAGAATCAAGACTTGCCATGTAGAGATACATGATCCCAACAATGAATGTAACTGTACTGTATCCTAAAATGTACCAATAAACTCAATAAAATTAAAAAAAAAATAGGGGAAGATGGCCAGGAATTTGGCTCAGTGGTTCTGCTGCCTGCTTCACAAATTTGAGGTCTTGAGTTCAATCCCCAGTACCAAAAAAATTTTTAAAAAGGAATAAGGTCAAAATCCATGTGATTAGAAATGAAAAGGGTGAAGTTACTACAGATCCAGCAAAAATCCAGAGGATTATCAATACCTACTTTGAGAAGCTACATACCAATAAGATGGAAAATACAGAAGAAAGGAATAGATTCCTGGATATATATGAATTATAAAGTTGAAAGAAAATGACCAAAAATTCTAAACAACCCAATATCAATGAAATTGGAAACATAATTAAAAATGTACCAACTAAGAAAAGCTCAGGTCCTGATGGCTTCACTGCTAAATTCTACAAGACATTTAGAGAGGAACTACTGCCACATTTTTTTTCCTTTGTTGAGTTTATTGGTAAATTTTAGGTATACAGTACAATTATGTTCATTATTGGAATCTTGTACCTTTACATGACAGGTCTTGGTTCTCATTGTTTTCCCCTTGCTCATGCCCTCCCTTCACCCGCTCTTCCCCTACCCATTTACAAACACTTTATTTCCATTTTTCATTGTGTCATATTATTTTTCTTTTCCCTTATTACCTTTCCCCTACCATTCCCATTTTTCCTATATTTTTAGCCCTTCTCTTCCTATTTCACATAGTCAATTATCTCATTAGGATCTTATGTACTATTATAGCTTTTCACACCAGAGAAACTATTCGGTATTTACACATGTGTGACTTATTTCACTTAGAAGTATATCCTCAATATGTATCCATTTTCCTATGAATGAATCTAATTTCTCATTCTTTATGGCAACTTTTCATCACAGGGAGGCAGGGATGGTTCAAGGTATACAAATCAATAAATGTAATACACTATATTAATAGAGCCAAGGACAAAAACCATATGGTCATCTCAATAGAAACAGAGAAAGCATTTGACAAAATCCAACATGAATTTATGATAAAAATCCTCCAAAAGTTTGGAATAGATGGTCTCTACCTCAATCTGATAAGAGCCATCTGTGAAAAAACCAACAGCCAATATCATATTAAAAGGTTAAAAATTGAAATCTTTTACTTTAAACTCAGAAACAAGACAATGATGTGTACTACCACCACACTCTTTAATATAGTTTTGTAAACATTAGCCAGAGCAATTACACAGAGAAATAAATAAAAGGAATAAAGATAAGAATAAGAAGTCAAATTGTCATTGTTTGGAGATGACATGATATTCTATATAGAAGACCCCAATAACTCCACAAAAAGTTTTCTAGACTAAATAACCAAATTCCATAAAGTAGCTGGATACAAGGTCAACACACAAAAATAATAGCTGTTCTGTACACAGAAAACAGACTCACTGAGAGAGAAATGGGGCAATCAATTCCTTTCACAATTGCATCCAAAAAATTGAAATACCCAGAAATCAACCTTACTAAAGAAATCAAGAAAACCTACTCTGAAAACTACAGCATTTTGAAAAAAGAGATTGAAGAGAATATTCCAAAATGGAAAAACATCATCCCTTGCTCCTGGGTAAGAAAAATCAACATGGTGGAAATGGTCGTACTTCCGAAACTGCTACATAGATTCAATGTAATCCCTATTCAAATACCAGCAGAATACTTCACCAACCTTGAGAAAACAATCCAAAAATTCATGGAACAAGAAGAGACCTAAAATAGCAAAAGCAATTCTAGGTAATAAAACAAGGTAGGGCATACCACAATTCCCAATTTGAAACTATACTACAAAGCCACTTGATAAAAAAAAAAAAAAAAAAAAAAAAAAAAGCATGGTACTGGCAAAGATACAGACCTGAGGACCAGTGGAACCAATTAAAAGAGGCAGAAACAAGTCCGGACACACTCAGCCACCTCAACTTCAACAAAGGAGGCAAACTCCCTCAATGGAGGAAAGATAGCCTCTTTAATAAATGGTGTAGGAAAAACTGGGTTTCAACTTGCCAAAGATTAAAACTAGACTACTAGACTTATATCTCTCACCATTCACTAAATTAAAACTGAAATGGATTAAAGATCCAAATATTAAAACAGAAACATTACACTGTCTGGAAGACAGATTAGGTAGAACTCTTGAAGACAGTGGTGTAGGAAAAGATTTTATGAACAAAACCTCAGTTGCCCATGAGCTAGCACAAACAATGGACAAGTGGGATGTCTTCATATTAAAAAGGAGGGCAGGGACAATGGGAAAAAATGAGAACCAAGACCTGTCATGTAAAGGTATAAGTTCCCAATAATGAATGTAACTGTACTGTATACCTAAAATGTACCAATAAACTCAATGTTAAAAAAATAAATGCACTACGAAAAAAAGCTTCTGCACAACAAGAGAAACAGCCAACATTTTCACCAGCTGTTCTTCAGACAAAGATCTACTGTCTATGATATATAAAGAACTCAAAAAGAACAGACTCCCTAAATTTATACACCCAATTAAAAAATGGGCAAATGAAATAAATAGACATGTCTCAAAGAAGTAAAATCAGCAAATAAACATGAAAAAATGTTCAGCCTCACTGTTCATTGGAGAGAAGCAGATGAAAACACCACTGAGATTCCATCTCACACCAGAAAGAATTGCTGGGCATGGTGGTGCACGCCTGTAATCCCAGCACTTGGGAGGCTGAGCCAGGAGGATTGCTATGAGTTTGAGACTAACTTGGGCTACATAGTGAGTTTCAGGTCAGCCTCAACTACCTAGTGAGACCCTGTCTCAAACAAACAAACAAACAAACAAAAAAGAATGGCTGTTATCATGAAAGCAACCAATAACAAATGCTTGCAGGGCTGGTGGAAAGAGGAGCCCTGTACACTGCTAGTGGGAGTGTAGACTGAAACAACCACTGTGGAAATCAGTATAAAGACACTTTAAAGAACTAGAATGGAAAGTCCCATTTCACCCAGCCATTCCCCTGCTGGTTATCTCTCCAAAATAATTAAAAGAATCAGTGATGTATTGCTCACCCATGTTCATAGAAGCACAATTTATAATAGCTAAAACTTGGAAGCAGCCTAATTTCCCATCATCGTGAGACTAAAGGTGTAGGGAAGGTGGGATGGGTAGGGGAAGAGTAAAAAAGGAAAAGAAAAAAATGTGAGATAATGAAAAAC
>NW_022900914.1:29718426-29726364 GCF_012274545.1 Fukomys damarensis | reverse complement strand
TATATATATATATATATATATATATATAAAATGGAGTACCACTCAGCCATAAAGAACAAGAAACTAGAGACATTTATAGCTAAATGGATGCACATCGAGATGATACTGTTAAGTGAAATAAATAGGATATATGTTTGCAAACATTGAGCAGTTTCTCTAGTGTGAGAAACTGAAAGTGTAAATAAGGACTAAAAGTTTTAACAGATAATGTGAAATAGCCAGAAAAGGTGCAAGGGGAAGGGGAAGTGGGAGACGTAGGAAAAAAGAAAGGGAATGGAGTTAATATGAGAAAATGAAAAAACTGAGACAAAATATTTGTAATTAGGAAGGGGTGAAAGGGTTAAAGGGAGGGCAGGGGAATAGGGAAAAAATAAGAATCAAAATAGATTATGTCAAGGTGCAAATTTCCAATGATGAATATCATTATATTGTACCAATGTACAAATAAAATTAATTTTAAAATAAACAAAAAATGAATAATAATTAAATAGGCCATCTCATCTGGTCAAAACAGGCTGCTATCAGGTTTTCCTTTCAATAATTTGAAATTGTCCAAATTGTTCTTAATGTCCTTGATCTTAATTATCTCCTCAGTCATTTGGTTTAGAATCTCAATGACATTCAAATCTGTATATTTGAAACATTTCCTCCTAGGGTTGAATATTGCTGTTTCACTCCCACAAACTTCAATTACTTGCTCTCTGATTGCCAGGTGTCCTCGTGTGTCAAAGAGAACCATTTACACTTTTTACACCACCTGTCAGTCCATCCTGACAGAGCTGCAAATGGTGTGAAAGAATGCCACTGTTCACTATGTAAGTTGAAATAACAGCTGTTAAAATTTTCATTACATTCCTTTCAGAGCAAAAGTAATAAACAGATAAGTTTGTGTAAGACATATAAAGACATATATTGATAGTTTGATGTTTCTTATTTATTTTAAAAAAGTGTATTTTTTCAATTGTCAATATGAGGTTATCAGAAATGCCACAAACAAGAAAGAAAAGAACGCTCCTAATGATTAAAATGTAAAATTTACCAATAATAAATTGGAGAAGATGCATATAAAGCAACTTAAATAAAAAAGAATAGTTTCCAATTTCAATTTGAATATATTAACTTATTCAACCAAAGAAATAAGTCATAGAGTAAAGTGACCATTGACCACTTCGATAATCAAAATGGATGTCCTAGATTTATTTCTATTGATCTCAACCAATGGATTGACAGCGAAAGCATTCACATTATGACATGGTTGTACATAAGTTGATTCCAAACTGTGACTCAATCCTAAATTTTTTATCTAGAATGAAATTAGTCTGATTATTCAAGAAAGTGTCCCAACTTTTTCCTTTTGGTAAAAATTCTTACTGAAAAATCATACATTAATTATGAGGAAGGTGGAATTATGATATGGACATTCATATTGAATATTAAGACATATGTAAATGAGTAACTTGGCAAGATAAATTTATACATTAATTTAGTGTTATTGATAAATGTGAGTCTTCCCCTGAGGAAAGAATCTGTGGTCACTTCACAGGCAAAAATGAGATTTTTCAGTGTTCAAGACTGACTTGAAACTAGTAACTGCTGAGGGTCCTTGAGCCTGCCTTGGAAATCTTTTCATGTATTTTTCCTATATGAATAAAAATTGTAGCTACATATAGCCAGTTGCAACCCTAAATTTCCACAATTCTGCATTAAAACAAGTTATTTCAAGTTCATAAGATACATTAATTCAGCATCTAGCATACTTTATGTATTATTTTTCTGCCCTTGATATTAGCCAAAAGGCATATATGTATTATATATATATATATAAATATAATAACTATTTAGATATAATAAATATTATACATATATTATTGTCTCTTAGCTTTTCTTAACCATATATTTTTATATCAGTTATTGAGTATATATGATTGTGTGTCTGTCATTAGTATGGAAAATTTCTAGCCATGATCTCTCTTAATATTTCTTCTGTTATCCATATTGTCAGTCTATATTTACTACTACACAAAGTATTTTTTTACACAGAGTATTTAACTCACTTAAACTTTTTTTCACAGAGATAAATTCTTTTTTCTCTATTATCATCCTTTTTCTACTACGCTCTATATTTTTAACTTCCCTAAACTTTAACAAGTCTCTGCTTGTTTATGCATTATTTTAATCCATCCATATATTGTGAAGAAAAAGTGTACATCTAATGGAAAAATTGATGATGTTTGTTTTTACCAACTTTCCTTGATTTTAAAATAAAAACATATTCAAGTACATTCACATCAAATTGATGATGTTTGTTTTTAACATCTCCTTAGGTACCAATATCTAAACATATATTGAAATATAACCATACTGAAATGCATGTCACACTGAAAAGTTCTGATCTTCCCAGGAAAAGTAAAATGGGGCAACTGTGCAGGTGGATGTCTAGGAGAAGGCTCAAGTGCAGACAAAGTTACCTTTCCAACACCTTTCATTTCCCCTTCCTTCTGTGAATCTTTACCCTCTGATCACTTTCTTACAGGTCAGATCCTTCTAGTTATGTGAAATCTTACTTATTTTCCCATCTATTCTATTTTTTGTCAATTTGGAATGTATTTAAAACAACTCCAGTTCAAACTCTACATTTTCATTCTTCTCACATGTGTAAAAACATTTAACTGCACCCTCTACATTCAGTTCACATTTCAAAGAGAGAAAATGGTTCCCAAATAAGAGAATTATGACCATTCCCAAAGTAAGTATTATTTTTGGTGCCTCAGTCTTGTTTGAGGGATAATAAGAATAAGGAAAGAAGGAAATTACCACCCTGTATTCATGCTAGAGTTTAGGGGAAGTTTTTTAACCATTTTTCTCTACTACATGAGGTTAACTTTTAAGATGAAAGAGAATGGGTTACAATATCAGCTCTCTGATTCTGGATTCTAGTCCAAGTCAACAGGTGTCATTAGATTTGCCCTTACCAAGTAAATGAAGTGCACCAAATATGGGCCCCCATGGGCTTAGTTATGTCAGGAAGGGCTCTTTTCCTTGACCAGCGGGGGCATTTTCCTTTGTATTTACCTGAACATCTGTACCTGTGCCAGGTACTTTCTCATGGTCCTTAAACCCTACAAGGCCTACCAGCAGATTATTGACATTTACAGTGCTAGGTTTAGAGAATTTAACTAAAATCTATAACATGTGTTGCCATTGTCACGAGTTTTGCCCAAAGCTATCAAAACACTTGGTGTATTGACACATCCTTGTAATACACAATGCGAATTTGATCTGGTGATGGGCAGTTTTAATATACTATCTCACTTAAGAATCACACAAAGTTTTTAAGATATGTATTATCATCTGCATTTTGAGATTGGGAATCATAATTCTGGGCTTCAGTCCAAGTTCTTCTGTTTCCCATCCATATTTCCTTGGAAAGTTATTTAAATTTAATTAGTCTCAATATCTTCTGTGAAATGGTAGTGATAGCACCTATATTATAGGTTTAATGTCAGGATTAAATGATGAAAGAACTTAAAATTGCTTACATTTAATAGAGATTTAATTAAGTATTCCCTTGGCTTTTGCTTAATGATTTTAGACAATAGAACTTTAATCATTTGGCGAATCATCTATCAGAACTTTTCTCTTGGGCTGTATAGTTACTATTGTAGTTGGGAAAATATTTTTGAAATTGTATTACAAATGTCTGTACCTGGGACCAGAGATAGAAATTTGATTATTAATTATACTAACCTACTTGGTATATTACAGAAGCTATTTAGTTGGATAAAGAGTAGCTATGTTATTTTAAATGTTTTGGAGAAAAGGATTGTGATTCTACAGAATCTTTTTTTTTCAGTGTTTTACTATTCATAGTGGTCAATTTTCTTTCTATGAATTTACTATTGCCTCTAATAATATTATATTTGCCCCAAAAGTGATATGATAATTTAAGAAGAATAAGTATTTGGTCTTCATCCCAAGTTACTGGCACAGAGATCCCAAATATTTTGTAATTTGCTGAGTGAAGGAATTGACAGAAGCATGTTTTGCTTTAATATTTCGTTTTTATCTCTGGTTCCAGATACAGGAGTTTCTAAAGCACTTGCTATTTCCCGGGAGTAATGAATGTGTGAGGAGTGCCTTTTGTCACTTCTAGTAAGAGCCATTCAACCATACTGAAGTTTGTGCTGATAAAGAGAAACCTGGTTGGGCCCTGGATAATGGAGGATGGAAGCTGGTTGTCAGAGGTTAGAGCGTTGGGAATTTCAACCCCTGCCTCCTCAATACCCCTATTTCTGGTAGCACCATGCATCCCTTATCATGCCTGCTTCTGGATATTAAGTTAATCACTAATGGCCAATAAGAGAATCAATGATGCCTGTGTAATGGAACCCCTAATCAATAGAGCATAGGGCACCTCTCAGTTGGTAGAGACTCAAGTCTCAGGAGGGTGGGACATGTGAAGTTCACAGACACAGAAGCTCCTGTGCTCACAGTTTTTCTGGATTCCTATGTACCATCTCACTTGGCTATTCATTTGTATATTTTAGGATAAACTGTGATGATAAGTGAATTGTTTTCTGAGTCTTGTGAGCCATTCTAGCAAATTATAAATCCTGAGGAATGATTTTTTTATAGGGACTTCAATTTTGTAGCCAGGTCAATAAAAAAGGCTTGTATCCTCATACCCATACTTGAGATTAATCCCTGAAGTGAAGGACATTCACTTGGGTCTGAGCTCTTGAAATTGTAGAGTCTGATACTAACTTGCTTAGTGCCAGAGTTCAACTGAAATGCACCCCATCCAGTAAGTGCCAAGTGTGTCAGAGAATTGGTTGAGGCTAAAGAAAACCTTCTACTTTGGTATCAGAATTACGTTAAGTAGAAACAGTTTGGACATGTTAGCTGAGTTACTGTCCTATTATTGATCTAGAATATCCATGTACACATAGATTATCTCAAACTTCATCATCAAATAATTCTGATGGAACAGAAGACATCAATTCATGTAAGTTATGACACATATAAATCTTATTTCTATAAGCCAACTTCTCAGTGATTCATTTTCCTGAGTCCTTCACATTCTCTGGGAAATTAATTTATTTATCTTTGTATGAGAAATAGATATTTCCTTCATGATTTCTACTATTTACAGATTGTTTTCACTCCTGTTGACTTTCCCTAAATAATGTATGCATTTGGGATTTTGACAGAAACATGTATATTTGGTTTCTCAGGAAAGCTATGGTTTTCTTGGTCTGGAGCATTATTTGGGAGTTTAGGAGAAAACACTGCTAAGGCAACAAAGTCAAAGTGCTCCATGAATGGACCCCAAATGTTTATATTTTTCCCTGGAAGTGATAGCAGGGCATTGAAAAATGCTGGCTTCATTAGTGAAGTGAATTCTTGAGGATTACATGTTTGCTAAGTGCCTATGGTGTAGCTGCCTTTGGAAAAGGCTACCTAACCATGATGTAAAAGAGTAGAGGAAGGTATGATCTAGAGCTACTGGCAGAACTCAGCTTTGATTGCTCAAATCTGAAAGGTGACCATAACTGAGTACCTTAGTCAATTCCTGTTGCTTTCACAAAGTACCTTAGACTAGCTACTTTATGAATAGCAAAAATTTACTTCTTACATTTCCAGGAAGTCCATGTTCAAGGGCTAGTAGTTTGGTGAGTGGTGGGGGCTTGTTCTCCACTTTAAGATGTTACGTCGTTGGTGCCTCTTCACTGGGTAAAAGGGCCAAGAAGCAAAAGGAATGAGCTCTGATATCACATGACAGTACAGAGGTAAGGACCAGGCAGCTGACTGAATTCTCTTGTATAAAAACTTTGACCTCATTTATGAGAGCAGAGCTCTCATGATGTAATCTCCTAAATAGCCCCCTCTTAGTACAGCAATGTGATGGGGATTCACTTTCAACTGAACTTTGGAGGACACAAACCATAAAACAAAGTGAGTACCAGTAAAGGGAAAAATATTAAAGATAGTAAAAGAAAAAGAACATTACAGGTTCAAAACCAGATTTTCATTATACAATTAATAGAAAATGGGAACCTTTTGTAATAAGAAACAGATATGCCAGACCATTTAAGATTTATGAATTCAAGAATGTTTTGTCATATCTTCATTTTTTTTATTGTTCTCTGACCCAATACTTTTTTCAAATTGTATAGCAAGGTTTTGCTTATGTAGTAAAATATATGACATTAGATTTAAATACCAAATGTTTTTGCAATGAAAATACCTCGCAAAATAAAAGGCCTGTGTGAATGACATTCACAGTGTAAAGTCAAAATATAAAGTAGGATAGAGAATGTTATTAAAAAGTTCAAAGTATGGGAAGACTGGATACGCATTCTGAAAAGGAAGAAAGGATAAAAGACAGAAGAAATGAAAAGCTTATTGGCTCTGTTAATTCACTTCCAACAGGCTTAGGAGGTGGGAAGAGATTTTCCATTTCATGGTAGTATGATGTTGAGTCAGAAATTATGATGAACGTTTCCTGATGACATTTTCCCCTCCATAGCCTTCTATCATGGTCTTAAATTCCAATTCAAATGGAACTTATTAGGTTAAGGTATACATTTTTCAGAATATAGGTAACTAAAATATTTTCACAATCGTAACTGTATTAAAATTTTCATAATCTTGACTCTTCCAGTACAATCCTTTATATATACCCTTTCAGGTCCATCCTTTCGGTAGGGCAACTGGGAATCACTCCGTTCTCTACTCTTGTTTTGAGGATTGAAGAAAATACAGGATAACATGAGTTCAGAAGACTTAGGGAGAATGGAGTTTAGTGTGTCAAGGAACAGAAGGAAAATTATGTGGCTAGAGCACAGTAAACAGAAGACATCATGGTATAAGAAAAGATCAGAAGGTAAACCACACCATGTAGGGACTCATTGGAAGTGATAGGAAATTTAGATTTTATTTTAAGGGCACAATAAAATCATTTAAGTTTTATAAACTAGAGTAGGGTATAATTTGCTCAATACTATAATCTCATTGCTATATGAAAATAAAAAAAAATAGCAGAAGGAAGATCAAAGAGGACTGGTAAAATACAAGGAAAAACGATGGTTTTGACAAGGGTAGTTTTGCAACACAAATAGAAAATTGGAAGAAACTGGGATGTACTCTTGAGTTAGAGTTCACAAGGTTTTTATGTGATTTGATGGTATAGATTATGGAAAAAAGTGAAATTCAGAATAGGCTTCAGTGCTATTGAAAGCTTTGAAAAGTAGTTTCTGGGGAGTGGTAGAGACAGAAACTCCAGGCAAGTAGGATAAGGGAACAATCAGAGATCAAACAATAGAAACAGTGAGTAGACAAAGATAAATTTTATTCAAAAAATAAGTAGAGAAAATGGTTAATTGAGAGAAATAAGGAATCTTGAGAGTTTTATGGGTTTTATGTTTTGTGTGAGTTATTTGAACCCTCATGGAAGTAGCGCAGTAGAGAGAAAGTTAACTGAGGATGCTGGACAAAGATGAAAAAATTTAAACTGTGTAGAGAGAAATTACTTTAAAAATGAAAAATACATTGATATCTGAATATTTAACTTTCTAATCACAAGTTTTACAACAGCAAAAATCACTGTGATATATGATATACACATTATCTTATTATGAATTCAATCTTGCCTTAAAATTATTACAAGCTTGGTATGATGGCACATACCTATAATCTCAGAATTCTGGGAGGTGGAAGGCTCCAAGTTTGATCCCAGTGTGGACAATTTAGTGCTTACTGAGACCCTATCTCAAAATTTAAAGAATAAAGATGGTTTATAGGTCAGTGAAAGGAATTGGGTTCAATCCCGGTACCACAAAATGTAACATTAATTAATTAATGTAAAATAAAATTATTACAACTGCAATTTAGAAACTCATTGTCCATCAAGTCCTTCTAGTCCTTATTCCCTCATAT
>NW_022900914.1:29707031-29718166 GCF_012274545.1 Fukomys damarensis | reverse complement strand
ATATATATCAAGATTTACATTTATTTTTAATCTCTGCCATTCTAGAAAGGATTTGAAGCAGACAACTCCTCATTCTCTATCTTGTAGTATTTCTGACTTGTATGTTTAACTACACGACGATTGAACATTTCATGTTATCTTGTGAGACAAATGAAGGAAAATTAATTACTATACACCAATGCTTGATTATCCTTTTTGAGAAATGGTATTAAAGTCTAGTAAGAAACTTGACCCTGAATACCTGAAGATAGCAGTTCTGTAGGGAGCAGTTCTGGTCCTTGCTCAACAACAGTTGAGGAAATCATAATGTTTACACTTAATAGTTTAGTGTTCTCTGTAGTAGATAATCACTATGTTTGAGTGGGACTGAACTGAATTCATCACTAATTCGTTAGACAGTAATACTGAATAGCCTGAGGGATTATTTGAGCCCTGTGCCTTGAAATGCATTCTAATTCCATAAACAGAACTTGAAATTCTCAATATTGGAATGTAGTTGGGTTGAAATATAAATGATAAATGCTGTCTGAGTCTCACATCTTTTATCATTAGCTAGCAAAAAAAAAGTCTCCTGGGTGTGTTTATGATATAATTCCTTGCTGTGTGCACTTGTAGAACAGGGTCAGAGTCAGCTGATACTGCTAGATAGAACTGTGTGTATGCACTGTACATTTTAAGTGTGCTTGCCTTCAATTTGAAATTCTATATACTTTGCCACTCTAAGGCAGTTTTAGCTTTTAAATCCAGACTCCAGATCTATGTATTTAACCTGTGTGTTTAATTAGAAGTTTTACTTGACCTACTAATATCATTGTGTTTGATGCTGGCTGGATGGAATACATTTGTTACAAGTGTTCTTTTATTTGTGTTGAAGAGTATATTTCTGGTGTGGAGATCTACAAGCTAGCTAAAGAAAACCCAAACCCAAAAATACCTCCTTTCTTTTTTGAACATCATCAACACCAAAAAATAAAAAAATTGTAGGATTTTTTTATGTATTAAACCAACTAAATATTTTAATTTCATTAGATCTGGCCCTAGATAGTCAGTGACCTTAGACACTTGTAAGGCAATAAAATTATTTGTATATCATTTACTTAGGTAATAAGTAATTTCATTTGTACAAATGTCTTTCTAAGTCATAATAGCATTGGTACAAATATTTGTTTGTCTGAAATGTTATCATTACATACAAAAATGTTTAAAGGTATTCAGCTTCTCTGTATATTTAGTAGAATGCAGCCAATTAAAGGTTAGATTTTTTGAAAACCAGTGTACTATATTTGTGCTACCTGGTGACTTTCTGAGGATGACTTCTGGGGAATATATAAAAGGATAGGTGAAAATATTTTCCTTAGAAATAACTAGAAGACTTTGGACCCAGTCTCTAGTCAAAAAGTCACTGTGTTGTAGAGAGCTGACTATAGAAAACCACTGTGGTGGACAGTGAAATGGAAGGCATTCATTGTCCGCGAACTCTTTCAATACACACACCAGGAACACTTCTAGATATGAGAAAGACAGTAGCAACTAGGACAGAATACATCTTGCCCATCCAAGAACACACATCTTAATAAGAAGCTACACAAAAATATATATAAATATACAGTATGTCAAGGAGAGCCATGTGTAACCTACAACAAAAGACAGGGCATAAGGAGTTGTGGAAAAAAGGGTTTTACTAATTTACAATATTTATTAGCAAAGCTTCCATTAATAAGAGAGGCAAAATCTATGCAGCTGTTTGCAGTAAACTGATTTTGTAAGCAGAAAAATCTATTGCCCAAGCACTGAATTTGCACAGTGTTTGATATACTTGAAAAATGTAGGAGACAGTATGATGGAACTGTACTGGAAAAGAAGAGATGGTGATAATACAGAGATACTAGGATTTAATGCTTCAGAAAACCTCATCATGTGTATTCTGCAGGTGACTGTGAGTATTGGGGTTCTTATTCTTCAAGAAATGACTAGCCTTTGTCATTCTGAAAAGAAAACAATACAATCGGACTTGGAGTCTAAAGAAAATACCATGCTTGCTATGTGAAAAATAAATGCAGAAGAGTCCAATCACGGGACGTGAAAAAGTATTTAGGATTTTAATTAAAATAACTCAGGAAAGAGGAGGAATTGCCACTGGAAATAAGGACATTTTATTTTTATATTTATTGAAGAACTCACAGATTTAGAAATAGATTTCCATGAAATATAAGAGAAAGAAAAGAGAAAAATGCTATGATAGATCCTAGTCCACATAGGTGGAAAATAGAATTGCCACTTTTGAAGATAGAAAATTGTCTTTTGTGTTTTATATGTTCTTTGCCCTATTAATCTGGTTTTCAATGTATATATGTATGTATGTATGTACATATGTATGTAAGTATATATATACATATATATACATACATATGATATGTTTATAAAGTATTATAAGATAAACAGATCTGATGCTGGAAAAATAAAAGGGTGTGGAGAAAGGAGTGTAAAAGAAGGGAACTGAAATGCATGTGTGATGTACCAGTACCCTACAGTGAATGCAATCATTATGAACTGCAAACACGTACTGTAAAAGGAAGAAGAAAAGCAGACTGTGAAATAAAAATAGGTGTTTGGGTTCTGAATATTCTTTGATATGATTATTAGACAACTAAATGAAGATAGTATGAAAGCAATTGGAAATTTATGAATACTGCATTCCAAATGGGTTCCAGATTATCAGCATAAATTTGTGAATTATGAGTATATGAAAATACAGATAATGCTGAATAATTAAAGATGTTATGAGGTTATTGTGGGACAGGGTTCTACAAAAAAAGGAAACTAAGGATTGATGCTGGGAGCTCATGAACTTTTAGCAATTTCAGTGTTGGGGTATGATTGAACAATAAAATTCTCAATAGGTTGTACATACCATGCTTTGATAAATGATGTCTGCCATCAAGTTGATTAATGTATACAATAACTCTCCATGGCATGGTTTGTGTATGAAAACACTTAGGTCCTACTCCCCAAGCAAATATCAAATATACTAACATTATTACTAACCGTAGTCTCCATGCTGTTCATTAGGTTTGCATAATTTGTTCATCCTGCACCACTGACACCTTGAAGCCTTTGACCAACCTCTCCCCATTTCCCTCACCACTCCCATTATCTCTCAAATCCCCTCCAGCTGACATTTGTGCATTCCATATAGAGGTAAGGTTTTCCAGTATTTGTCTTAGCATGTCTGCCTTACTTTACTCAGCATCATAAGGTCTTCCAGGTTCATCTGTGTTGTTTCAAATGTCAAATTGTCATTCTTTATTAAGGATAAATAACATTTTACAATATAATGCACATAAAATATAAATATATTAAAATCTGAATAAATAGATAATATGTAAAGTTTCAGGTTTAGCTATGATAGCTAAGGCCTTGCAATGTATTATTTATTATATTAGGGTACATTTTTCTATTTCTAATTTATGAAGTTTTCATCATGAAAAGTTATTGAATATTATCAAATCTATTGAGAACATATGGGTTTTGTCCTCATTTTTCAATGTCTTACATCATCTGTCAATCTGCCAATACAGTCAACTGTATTGAACCTGGATCTGTGGAGCTGCCCTTGAATCCCAGTGATAAATCCTTCTTGCTCAAGTCTTATGATTCTTTTCATATGTTGCAGAATTCTAATTGGTGTTATCTTGTTGAAGATTTGTGCATCTGTCTTTATCAGAGATATTAACATGTAATCTTTTCTTCTCGTATATTTCTCTGGCTTTAGTATCAGGGTAATTGAAGTTCTTTATTCCAGTTTTCATTTTATTAGTATTATTGCTCAGATCCAGAATTTAATTCTTTTCTCATGATTACCATGCTTTTGTTGGATTTAAATTTTGTTCATTTATTGTTATTCTGATATTTTGAGTAGCCTGTGTTATCCTGTACTATACTGAGATTTATCAAAATGGCTTTTTCCAGAACTCTGTAAGAAGCGATTTATAGATTACCACTTCTTTGGGGCCCCAAGAATAATACTGAAATATTATTATGATCCCCTTGTAGTGTCATAGTTCCCTTATTTTTTTGTGTCGCTTGAAGTCTTGTGTTGTCATCTTCACATTTAAAAAAGTCTCTCACCAGTCAGCCAATTGAGGGAGTCTGGAAGTCTTCCTATATTGTGTGTGCATAGACTTACTTCTTCTTCCTCATTATTGGGAATAAGAGGAGGAAATCTAAGGATTGCATTCTTTCTCCCAGTCTCCAAAGACCAGTGCAGGTGCTGAAAGTCTCCCACTTTTTTTTTTTTTTTTGAGCACTAGTAAGATGTACAGAATGCTATGTGCCTTGTCCAGCTCTACAGAACCGAGCAGGCTGTCTCTCTTTGCATATGTACAGTCTACAACATTCTCAGGGGCAGCACCTGTAAGGATCTACATGAAGTACCAGCTATGTGAGGTAGGGGTTGATTTAAGACCACGAAGAGTGCCAAGAGGAAGCATGGTCTGCCCAAGGGATATTCAGGTGACACAGGGTGCAAGCTTCACTTCGTTTGGATGACTCTTTTCAGGGTGCCTAAATTTTATAGAAGTTATGAGCCTGGGTTGAGTTCTCTGCCTTAGTTAGCAAGCATCTCTATCTCTCATCCTTCTTCCAGATCCTAGTTTCCTCCAGACTATTCTACATACCTGTTTCCTCCCTCAGTGTTTCGGGTGGGGTAAGAAATAAATACGATTTCAACGTAGCTTCGTGCATGGCTGGGGAAGCCATCTGTCCACTTCTTTTCCACTTTCTCTTCTGAAAGAAATCACAGATTAAGACCACGTCTCTTAGCCTTAGTTGCTGTTGTTGTTGCAGTGAAGTGCGGGAGCCTCCCTCCTAGCCTTCTGGCCTCCTGCATTTTTTGTCAAAATTGATATTTTTATGAGAGATGAAGATTGAAAACTCTTATTCCACCTCTGATTAACATTTCTGTGTTGAGGAAGTTTTTAAAAAGCCACCAGCAAAGAGTAGTGTAAAAAGTAGTTAATGAAGAGACAAAATCATTTCATTAATACACAATTTATTAATCGTGTCATAATGAGGACATAAAATGTAACAAAAAATTAATTTTACAAAAACAATTGATAACTCAATTAAAATGAGTGTTTAAAAACTAATCATCAAAATTAGAAAAATGGAAGTTATTGGAGATGTTGACAGGAAGGAGGTAGAAGTGAAAGGACATAATAAAACAGAAGCTGTCCTTTTTTGGCTAAGGATCTTGTCATTTATAAATAAACTACTATATTAATTTCTGTATATAAATGAAGTAGGAAGTCTTTACACAGTAACTGTACATTTAACCCACTTATGGCTATACTAATAGAATAATTTATATACAGTATTTACAGACAGAACACAAAAATTATTATTTTAATTTTACCAAAGTAGCTTTGGATCATTTATATAAATCTTCCTCCCAAATCCATACTATTCCACCCATTTCCACCTAAATGTTGCTATTGTGTGACTAATTAGTGTGATTATTTTGTGAAGATTTAAATAAGAATACATTACTCCACTGCCCGGTTTCACAATGCTTACATAAAGCAAAAATGTAATCAGGGTGTCAAGAAATCCTCCATTCTCCTATGTCCCCCACTGCCATGCTAGTATAAATTGAATAAAATTAATAGTGTAATAATATAAAAATAGCATAATAGTTCACAATAGGAACACGGTAGATCACTAGAAACAGAAGCCTGTGATACTCTGTGACTACAATAACTCCTAACTACAAAAACACAATAAGTCACTGAATTGCGTGATTTGTTTCAGATGATATAAAAAGCAAAAATATAATAACTTCATAAAAAAGAAGCCCATTAAACCCAGCCTTAACCAGTGAAGTTTAGCCTAACTAGTAATGTTTTTCCATCACATGCTCCCTAATATAATGGAATAAGAAGTTTTACTCCCTAAAATACACAGTCTAATAATGATGTAAATATCAAACAATCCAATATTAGGAGTTTTTAACACATATTTGGCCAGAAATCTTCAAGACTAACAGGACATATGAAATAGGGAAAGACTTAGAAGCTTCCAGGGACCAGAAAGTGATAAAGGAGAGATAGTGACTAGATCAATGTGTGACTAGATTGGATAAATAAATAACATTACTAGAAAATCAATACTTGTTTGTGTCTAAGATTTTGAAAATTAACATTGGAAATATAAAATATTAACATCAGTGGAACTGGGTGAGACAGCATAGGAAGTGTTTGTATTATCTCTGTAACTTTCAGTAAATCAAAAATCATTCCTAAGAAAAGTTTATTTTTTAATCTAAATGTATAAGAAAAGATATTTCATGTAGACACTATTGAAATAAAGATGGCAAAGCAACATTAATATTAGTCAATTTAGGGTTCAGAACAAGGACAATGATCAGAGATAGAAAATGATATTATATATTAAAAAGTAGAAAATTCTTCATGAAAAAATACAAATCCTAAATGCACACCAACCTTTCAACAGACCTTAAAAATACAAGATACAAAACCCGATGTATCTGAAAGAAGAAATAGGTAAACTACACAACTATATAAGAATAAATTGCTACCTTTTTCTCAATCATCAATAAGCCAAGTAGCAGGAGAATAGAATCGAGATAAGCCAAACAAAATGATAACGAACTTGACCTGATTTACCTTTATAAACCATTTCATTTAACAACAGAAAAATATACATTCTTCTCATGTGTAAATGAAACATGCACAAATACAGAGCATAGTATGACTAAAAACTTGGAAATGGATTTCACCCACAGTGTGTCCTCAAAGTGCAGTAGAAACAACCCAAAAATCAAAACTAAAAATATTTGCAACTTTTTATAGATCTGGAATTTAAATAATGCATTTCTGTGTACCTGTGGGTCAAGTATAAGTCTGGGTGGAAATTTAAAATATCTTGAACAAGTGATACTGAAAATAAAACATGTAAAATTAGTGAGATACAGTGAGTGCTTATATTTTTTAACATTAAATGCTTAGCAACCACCCACATGGAAGAAAGCATATGTCCATACGTAAGTATTTTAATGATTGTTCTTTGCATTATTCACAATGGTCTCAAATCAGTAATAACCACATGCTCATCAACTGATGCATGGACCAAGAAACACACACCCACACTATTGTTCAGTAAAATAAAAAAGAACAAAGTACTAATAAATCCTTTAATGTGGATGACTATCCTAAATATTATACTAAGTGAAAAAACTTGAACCAAATCACTACATACTGCATGCACCCTTTGAGGGGATTCTGGAATGACAGACCATATGCTTGTGCCTGGGAGCAAAGTTGCCAAGGCTGTGAAAATTAGAAGGAATTCATTTCCTATGAAAAACAGAAACTATTTAGGGTGATGGAACTGTTTTATGTCTTCACTGGAGTGATCATGACATGATTAGTATATTTCCCCAAATTCAGTGAATTACAGATTTCAAATGGGCAAGTTTTATTTTATGAAATTATATACTAAAAACTGAAAATAGGAATCCATAGTCAGGGACTGAAGTAAAATACCATAAGGACAGGTTTGTTCTATTTGAGACATTAATTTTATATTTTTCTACTAATGATGAAAAGGAAATACAACTAGGTTCAGAAATGCAAAGTGCCTAGAAGTTCTAATTAGATCATTTGGACTGTGAAGACAGGAATCATTGAAATCACTTAATTATCTATCTGATATGCAGTGGGACTTTCCTTGGGTGTGTTTCTTAGGTTGATTTTCTTTGCTTAGGAAATTCAAATGAATGCATCTTTGTACGGATATCCTGAGGGCATTTGAGAGTCCTCCTTCTCAATAGCTTCTGAATGTATAAGGGAAGAATATGAACAAAGCAAGGGTTCATCTCCCTTACCATTTCACTGTCCTCCTCCATGGCCCTGAATTGTCCTTTTGCAGGGTTTTGGTGGGGTGACCACTTTTTGCCCCTATCATTCTGCAAGTGTACCACCTTGTGATTCCTGGAGAAAATTCTCTAAGTGAGCATTTTCAAAAAAAAAAGTAACATCTCTGCATTCTCAAGACAAAAACCTCTGCCAAGCGAAGCCCAGTTTTGTGAAACAAAAAAATAATTTTTGCCCCAGCTGAAGTTGCATTCATGAAATCCAATTTAATAAAAGCAAAATAAAGAGGTTTGTGTTTCCTTACTAGAGCTAGGAGGTGTCTTCCAGTTCCATTTACTTAAATTCCTGGCGAGTCTAGATATGAAAGTGTGCAAATAACTATTGGCACATAATTTGATGATATTGCTCAGTGAGTAGAGAAGCAAAAAAGGAAGGAATTTGCATGCAGGCTCAAAATTAAATACCAACTGTTTGCATCTTTAAAAAATATATTGGCATTTATTTTTTAATTCTTTCATTAAAACCCAATCAAGAGTCTGTTAGTCACAAAATATCCAACACGTACAACTTAAAGAAGGATAAGTTTCTTTGGCTCATAGTTTGATTCATGGCTGATTCCAAGACAGAAATGGCATGGTAATGGGCATAGCATAGAACTACTCAACCCATGGCAACCAGGAATCAAAGAAGAGCTGAAATCAAGAATGTACCCTTACAGATAATGCCCTCTGTACCTGCCTCTTCTGGCTAGGCCCCTCCTCCAAATAGACTTGGGGGGGCGCATTTTGGATCTAAATTAAAACACGAGAGAAATCAGTTCATTGCCAAAAGCATTTTTCATGAATATTGTATCTTTAACATCACTTTTAGGCAAGTTTTATAAGTATATTTCTGACTTTTTTTTTTTAAGAAAATATTCACTGGGTATGTTCTATGGATTAGGATCTGTTCTGGGTACTGGTCACATAACAAAGAACAGAAGACACAGAACCTCACCGAAAACAACTTTTCTTCTGGCGAAGAGATGATTCTTACACATAAACACAAAATAAATGTATCTATGACATGGAGGAAGTTCTGGCTGCAAAGCTGAGCTATAAGAGACTGTAGCTGACAACATAGGGTTGGGAGAAATGAGCAGATAGCTTGCTGCTGCACTGCCATGGGGCGACATCTGTGGGAGTCAGCAAGAAAGACTAGAAGTGGCAGAGGCTGCCCTGCTGACTGGCCTTGGCACTGAAAGAGTGCTCTGGAATGGAACCATAGGGACAGAGAATACGATTCCAGGTAAGTTTGGAAACAATGGGAAATAATGTGTCTGGTGGAGGCTTTTGAAAGGTAGTTAAAAGCAAAAATAAGAGCATTTTGAAAGATAATTTAAAAACAGAGGTAACATGTTATATACATTTGTTCATGTAGGCCAAATCCTTACACAACTTTTACCATTTACCTCAAAACTGACCTTTTTCGGCTTGTTTGCATGAGTTTGAGCTTTTATTAATGTATTTTGGCTTGTTCCTTTCTTTGTAGACCTTCTCTTTCCACTCTGACCCTCCCTTTGTCACAGACCTGCCCCTGGTCTTTGCCAGCATTGAAATGGCTGCAGGTGTGGGGAAAGTGGGAAGGGTAGGGGAAAGCTACTAAGGGAAAAGAAAAAATATGAGAAAATGAAAAAAATGGAAATGAGGTGTTTGTAAAGGGGGAGGGGAGGGCAGGGACAAGTGGAAAAATGAGAACCAAGACCTGTCATGTAAGGGTACAAGATCCCAGTAATGAATATAACTGTACCGTGTACCTAAAATGTACCAATAAACTCAATGAGGAAAAAAAAGAAGAGATGCTATTAAACAAAATGCCTGCATTTTTTTTTCCTTTTCCCTTATTCCCCCTTCCCTATCCATCTCACTGTCCCTATACCTTTGGTCCTTTTCTTCCTATTTGCTAATTGTCCCATTAGGATCTTGAGTACTATTTTATGAGAAAATGTAAAAATGGAATTAAAGTGTTTAAAGGGGGGGAGGGGAGGGGCGTGTGAAGGGAGGGTGGGGACAAGGGGAAAAAATGAGAACCAAGACCTGGCATGTAAAGGTACAAGATCCCAGTAATGAATGTAACTGAACTGTCTACCTAGAATGTACCAATAAATTCAATTTTTTAAAAATTAGAAAATAAATAAAATGGCTGCAGGCATTTCCGGGGTCCCCTAGTAAGGGCTTCTGATGGCGAGATACTTAGCTTAGACTAGAGGGGTGTATCTTTTCCCTCTGTAGTCTTTTCCAAGTTCAGTCAGGCTGCTGCTAGCAAACTGGCATAGGTGCACCTTCTCATAACTCGCTGTCCTCTCCGTGGATGGCTCACGTTTTCTTCCAGGTAAAGGAAGCAGGTCACGACCTCAGACGTGATGTATATGTACCTCAAGGCGCCCGCTTCTAGTCAGTGCAGGCAGACAGGAAGATACAAACCAAGGAGTGGAGCCACGGAAGTGTGAAATTCACTCGGGCTACCCACATAAAGACCTGCTTGTGTGCAAGACAGGGAAAGGAGCAGAAGTGAGGGGGTGAGAAACCCAGGGGTAGAGCGGAGATGGAGTTGTTCTTTTTTTTTTTTTCTCTCTTAGGTGAAATTCTCCTTTTTCTAAAAGAAATAGATAAATAAATCTATTATTTAAAATACCATATGAGATTCCAGTATCTACATATTTTTTGTTTGTTTATCTTGATGTATTTTTTAATCTCGTACGTGGTCAATCTCAGCTGTCAGAGGTGAGGCAAACTTAATATATACATATATTTTCCTTTAAAGTTTTTCTCTATACTTAAAGACTCTTAAAATTGTGATTTGCGCCACTGATGATGCCTTTATATGTCATAATCCCCGTTATGTATATTTTTTTCATCAAGTTGTCTTCACCTTCCCTTTCTTTACTTGCCTTACACAAATAAGTGTTCAGTTTCCCTTCCTAACTATTGGTTTTAGAACCATATCATTTAAAGATGCAACTGAATTAAGACCATCACCAGAGAAATTCCGGGTTAGCTTTTGAGCAGGAGCCTCATGGCCGTAATTCAGGTATTACAAGAAATGGCCTCAGGGTTTTAGTAGGAGGTACACTGTCCTGTGAACCTCTGTGACTCAGCAGAAGCGCAGAGAAAAAGGCAGTAGGTGTTTCTTATTCAGCGTTAGGTTGCACACCTAGAATGATTACACTCTACCCTCTTTCAAAAAAAAAAAAAAAAAAAAAAA
>NW_022900914.1:29692642-29706811 GCF_012274545.1 Fukomys damarensis | reverse complement strand
TAAAAAAAAAAAAAAAAAAAAAAAAAAGAACTTTCCAGAAAATAAAACATATTCCAACAGGTATCCTAAATGCTGTGTCTGAGCCCACAGTCCTTTGCAGATCCAACACAGTAGGAGCATAAAAAGAAAAGAAAATGGATGACTATTATTCTAAATTTAAATATTTTATATTGTTTGCATAATGCTACTTCATATAAATTCAGCATTTCTTTATAAAGCACCTAACCATCCACCCATTTTTCTTTCCTGTATGTTTCAAATGTCTGCATCTAATTTCCCTCTGCCTCTCCAAAAGATTTATCTCCTGTCTTTCCTCTTTTCAATAGCTGTAATTTCTTCTTGTCTGTTTTTGCTCTACAATTGTAAATCCTTCTCTATCTGTCAAAGCTGGTGTTTACACTCGATCTCTACAGCTACTTTTATTCCCCTTATTACCATGGTTTACTGCCTGAAATATTTTAATTACACATTCATTGTTCTTCTACATCCACCTTTTCTCTTCTTAATTTTCAGGCTTACTATTCCTGAAACTATAAAATGAGTGCTGAAAATACAGATGGCGGCAAAGTTTGTAATAGCTAAAACTTGGAAACAGCCCATTTGCCCATCAGTTGGAGACTGGATAAAGATGTGGTTTTTCTATAAAATGGAATACTAATCAGTCATAAAGAATGAGAAATTAGATTCATTCATAGGAAAATGGATACATATTGAGGATACACTCCTAAGTGAAATAAATAAGTCACATATCTATAAATACCGAATAGTTTCTCTGGTGTGAAAAACTGTAATTGATCCTAATGGTATAATTGACAATGTGAGATAGGGAGAAAAAGGGCTAAAGGTGTAGGGAAAGTGGGAAGTGTAGGGGAAAGGAAATAAGGGAAAAGAAAAAAATGAAAAAATGGAAATAAAGTCTTTGTAAATAGGGAAGTGAGGAGGGGGTGAAGGGAGGGCAGGGGTAAGGGGAAAAAATGAAAACCAAGCCCTGTCATGTAAAGGTACAAGATCCCAATGATGAATGTAACTGTACTGTTTACCTAAAAAGTACCAATAAACTCAATGAGAGAAAAAGAAAGAAAATACAAATGGATTTCTGCACTGCCTCATTTTAGCATGACTTTTATTAGAGAAAAGCTAAAATTCCAAATCTTAACATTTTACCTTAAGTTTCTCTTTGTCTTGTTCTTTGTATTGTGCCTACACCATGTCTTCTCATTTCATTTCATGAACTCTCCACTCCTTTTATTTCACCTTCACCAATTCCATCCCATAGCACAAAGCTTAGTGGGTTACATGTTCAAAGAAACCTTAAACAATAAAGCATATTGAATTAGATACACCATAATTATTTCATAACACATTGCAATTGTGTCCTAACAACTTCAGTTTTTAACTCTAACCATGTTGTTATGGTGGCCAAATAATAAATAGTAAAATTAGCTACAAATCTCCCCCAATTTGGCTAAAATAAAAGGTGCAAAAGAAAAGGTATTCTAACCGTTGTGTCTGAGTCCACAATGATTCACAGATGGTTGCACACTGCGAGAGTTTAGAAGTCTTTGTTGAATCAAAAGAATAAAAAAATCAATGAATGATATATGTTCCAGAAGTGCTATGTATGGAGATTACTGTGTTGTATGGCAAACAGTATTAGAATATAAATGTGGCAGGAATGCTGAATAAATATAGGTGAATGAATAAATTTAAAAATTAGGAGAATTAATGTTATTCTATAATGGTAAATGCATCATATTTATTTTATTTTATTGGTACTGGGGATCCAACTTAGGTCCTTGCACTTGCAAGGCAGGCAGCAGAACCACTGAGCTAAATCCCCAGCCCTTACTTATTGTTTTGAACAAATATTTCTAAAAATGTGTGTCACAGACATTGTATAAAAACATCAAAAATCTAATTTTATTCACAAATCTGGTAGAGAATGAAATCATTCTTCATTTTAAAAAACTCCCTTTCTGCATTGTATTCAAATATTTAAATGAAGCTAATTATATTTTTCAAATCATCAAATGATTCCAAAGTTCCTTCTGAGAGTTAAGTCTTTCAGAGATTGAACAACTATGTTTCAATCAACTATGCTTTACAAATCAAAAGTTCTTTACATTATTCATGCCTAAATTATATCATAGTGAAATAAATATATTGCAGTAGAAGTAAATGTTGCTTAGTTGGCTATTTATATGTTAATCTGGCATAAAAAATAAAATTCTCAGCCCTGAAACAGCATAAGAAACATAAAGACTCTTGGACAAAACGTATTTGTTTCTCTAAATTTCCATCCAAAAGTTTTTTTCAAACAGAATATGTTATGTGACACACTATCTCACATTATCTGTAAATTTTCAAATTTTAAAAGTTAAATATTGCCAATATTTCCTGTCTTTCTGAGCAGTTTTCAGAGTTTATGCATATTAAAATTTTTTAAGAATTGTGAGGGACTGGATCCCAATCACCAGTTCTACATAAAAAGGAAAAACATCAAGGTAATGAAAAAGGAAAAAATTTAAGGCACTCGTACCTTGTGATTTTAAATGAATCACCTTCAATGTTATTATTTCCCTCTGGTAGCAGTATGGAATTATGTGACATTATTTTCATACATATATAATTAAATTAATTCATCTTGCTAAGTGTATCCACTGTACATTAACATACTAAGTACAAGGGGAGTATCAGTGATGACTCTACCATATCTTTTGAACAATAGTATTTAAATCCTTTTAAAGAATAACTATTATAAGTAGTATAACCATAAGATATTTGATCCAAACTGTGACAATATTTAAAATAAAAATGAGAATTACTAATAATTATACTTGAAATTAGCTATAAACTTGTAAACTTGATCTATTCCAGATAAGATAATGGGCCTGTAAATGTTTGGACTAAAACATTGATACTCAAATTGGTACAATATTGCCATTGCCAAAGATGCTACATTCTACATAAAGAAATATCAGGATCATTTGGGACATCAGAGGTCATCTGGTCCAACTTCCCATAAGGATTTTTGTATTATTCAATACCATGTTATAAAGTAGCAATTTAAATGTCAACAGTGATAAGAAATTAAATATCTTCTTGTATGTTTCATTCTGGGACAACACTAATGGTTTACAAAAGTGTTTATTATTTTTTCTTAAATATGTTTAACACTTGACTGTTCTAAACTTTACAAGATAAATTACTTTTTCACAAACGATTTCAAACATATAAAGGCACTTATCATTTCCCACTGAGTCTCTTCTTTTCTGAAAAACAATGCTCACTTGTTAATTCTCTCCAGGAGCTCCTTGTCCTGACTGTTCACTTCTGTATGTGCTTGGGCCTATCAATGTTTCTGTTAAAATATGATGTGCAAAAGGAAATGTGATTATCTTCCCCAATTTGGGGTTGGGTACCATTTTGCTTGGTCGTTCAATGATCTTAAAACATTGGCAATGCTGGGTTCATTTGACTGGAGGCATAATGTAAGGGAAAACACTTCATTTTGTTTTATCCACCATTGTGCCAAGAGAACACAGTGGAATATATGGATGTTGGTGTACTCACATGTCCTTTTCTTTGATCCATATCTCTTTATTCCATACATTTGAAGAGCATCTGTTAGGTTATGTATGGTAAAATTTTGACAATAGTTTTTTTATGTTTGATCTCCCTATATTGAATGTAAATATACATATAGAGTAGCCCATGCAAAAAAGAAACCATTCTAAGACTAACGTTGTTTGAAATATATTACAGTAGCAGTTAACATGGAGAAGATAACATCCTTAACACTTAAAGGTTTAACTTACAAAAATGAACAACACATAGTGATCACAGAGTAATATATTAATCTATGTATTTTCCTTATTGGGAAGGCATGCACAAGAGGATTTTTAAAGTTATATTGAGATTATTTGAGTGAGTTGGACTTGAGCACCAACACCCACAGAACTGAGATTTCAAATGAGCCCGACTGTGGAACAAATTCAGTCTGCGTGAGACAGTCCAGATGCAAATACACGGCTCTAGCAGCTGTGGTTCTGGTGCAGACATATTGCTGATCCGCTTCACAATAAGCAAACTCTAAGCCTCGTGCTCATAAACTAATTATGTTTGGAAATCTTATACAAGACAAAGAAAGAAGTTAAAGCCACATGCAACAAAACTGGTTTCTACAACATTTTCTTCTTCAGGAGAAAACTATTGGTGAAAATCCAAATCAGGATTAAGATTAATCCTATATCTAGATTACATGTGGTTTATAAAGATATTCACAACTGTAAGACTTGAATAGGCTAAAGTGACTCCATGCTAATAGGCCAGACTGTGCTTCTACATATGCTAATTGCTACCTTGGTTAACAGCCCACCCAGGGGCAAATGGTTTGACAAAAGGTGACCTTAGAACATTTCCTGCATAAAATAAGCAATGTGTTTACAGTCTTGTTCTGTGAATTCCCTGACTCTTTGTTTAGAAAAACCTTATAAAAAGTACCTCAGGCCCTGAGCAGTTGCCTCTCTGAGCCATCTGGCTCTGGTAGTGCTGTCTGGCCAGACTAATAAAGGTCTCTTTACCATCCAGCCTGGTGTGTTCCTTCCTGGCTTTCTCGTTTCTCCGTCGAGCCCCCGGAGCCTCACTGGGTGTTAGGGCCCAGCATCGTGGAGGCCTTTTTGGCTGTTCACGCTCCGTGGAGTGGAAGTGAGACTTTAGGTCTTACACAACTGTTTAGGGAAGCCCAAGCCAAAATTCATTATTGCATCATTCTGGGTCCTAAGTTTTTAATCAGAGACTCAGAAAGATGGAGATCTTTAAAAGATTACATGTCTTTGTTCAGAATGTATAGAGTATCAGTGGAATAACAGAACATATTTCCACCAAACATAAATATGTCCCAATGTGTGGCTGACACCCATGTGACTCAGGAATGGATGTTTGTTAGACAGTCTTTATGATGCTGGTGGGACTTATTTTTAATGCTTCAAATCAGAGAGGAAGGAGGTCAACAGTAATGAAAAAGAAGAGCCATTAAGGGTATGCCAAAAAAATTACAACCCTGATAGACAGTGACAATTACACTAAAGAAATCTTCTGACCAAGGTCTGCTTGTCTGAAAGGTGGATGTCTGACTTTTTGTTTAAGAGAGCAAATCAGCTGCAGGCAAAACAGAGCCTCTGCTTTACTAGGAGAGGAAAGCTCCTTTTCAAAGTTCTTCCTCCTCATCTAAAGAAGAGTGTATCTGCCAACCTTATAGGTTTCCAATTAGTTCACAGCTCTCAACAAAAGATTTTCACTAGCCCTGTGTTAACATACTGAGGATTATATGGTATGATTGTGTCTTCAATCAGAATATAAGTTTTACCATGTCTATGGGAGAGTTTTAAACTCTTCTCTCCAGTGGCTCTTCTCATTATCCCATATAATGAGCAATTCCATTGAACAAAATATTTGCTTATTTAACTAGTAAATTGTAAAGTCTATCATTGTAATAGGTCCTTTAAAATATAATGGCTTGGGTGAAGGGAGGGCAGGGACAAGGGGAAAAAATGAGAACCAGGACCTGTCATCTAAAGGTACAAGATCCCAACCATGAATGCAATTGTACTGTATACCTAAAATGTACCCATAAACTCAATGAGAAAAAAAATAAAATAAAATATAATGGCTTAATAATAATAATGACCATAAGAGCAGCACTAGTGGCAAGTCATTTCCATTTATCTCATTTAATCTTCAAAATACCACTCTTAGTTCCTGGGGCCACACAAGCTAATGTCAAAGAAAGTGAGTCAGCTTGCTCAGATTTACAGAAGTAACAAGAAATCGACAAGGTCAGAGTGTGCCATGAGGCTGACTGATGCAGAAAGTTGGGCTACTGTGTGCTATTTATATCTTTAAAAAGAGATCACATTGGGGAAATTTGTAGAAATGCATGTTTATTCCTACTAAAATCATGATTCCTTGAGTATTTCCATATCAAGTGCTTATCCACTATGTAAAAGAAGCTACTGATCAGTTTACGCTGCAAAACAGACTTCGTAAATATCTCTAGCAAGACACCGGTCATGAAAATCGTCTTCTGATTTATTTGTTTGGAAGTAAAATGTAAAGTTTCTGAGAATGTTTCTGTCCATTACCATGGCAAGTGTTCAGTGTGGTGGACTGCACTGCCAACTTTAACTTTGGGCCCACGTGAAGGGAGGATGCTAGGCAGAGTGCCAGAGTGTCTTCAAAAGTATTTTTGAATGAATGCTGAAGTCAATGAATTTCTTATTCCCAGTATCACCAAAAATTAGGATTAACGCCATGAGACAGTTACCTCACTATAAATAAATTTAAAATGTTAAAAACAACATCACTGAAGTAAAGACCTTCAATAAATGTAATTTGTCAGTGTCAATGGTTATTTGAAGTTGACTAACTTAATTGGACTGAGTACCTTACATGAGATTTTGAAAAACCAAATAAACAAACAAAGCTTAATATGCATGTGGTTTAATTTCTTTTTCCCTACTTTGTAGCCATGAAATTCACCATGCCCCAATCATCCATTTTATCATTAGTTTCTTTTATTCACATTTAACTGAAACAATATTGATCTGTTCCAGGTAATAGCAAACTAGTCCCAGTTGTCTGATCTCTTATATCATATCCTTAACTATAAAAGAGTTGTTGATAGGAATAAGAGAAATTACAAGGGAAATGGTTTGGTTTGCTTTACCATTCACCTACCCAAACAAAATGGCTGCTTTTGGAATCCCTTTTGAGCAAGTCAGAGAGCTTTCCTCAAAGATAATCACAGAGCAAACCACTTGGTTCTCTATTGATTTCAGATCAACCCCCTGGAATCATGGGTTTTTTTTTCCCCTCTGGTACTTTGGCATATTGGCTTCCTGCAGAGTCAGGGGTTGATGAAATAATATGGTGAAAGTAATAAGAAGAAAGAGATCATATAATGTTCAAAGCTGAAGAGGTCTGCTGTAAGGTCACTAAAACTCAGGTGAAATTCCAATTGGTTCCCTTTTGTTCTATTTACTGCAATATTGGAAATTGAACTTGGCAGTTAGAAGCCCTTTGCCTTCTGAACAACTGTGGTTTGAATCCATTCTTCATCCCAAAACATAGTTAGACAGTTAGACAATATCTTAGATATACATAATTCAAGCCTGGAAATGATTTTGATGCCAATTGTTTTTGAAAGGACCCTGTGTTTCAAATAACTGCAATTTAACTGTGCATTCAGTGCTCAGCAACTGCAAATAAATTGTAGATCTTTCTGTTTTACTTTAAATGTCATTATTCAGCCCAATTTTATTCATATTCACTGCAGTTTTAACAGACTGCATGATTCCTGTTCATGTATTAATGAGAGATTTTTTTTCTTTTTCCCCAACAAAATGCCATGTTGGCTTTCTAAAGCTGCTTTTAAAAGCAAAAGGAAATGATAGCATCTTTCAAATATATAAATGAATAACATCTTTCATAATTGTAGCTTCAAAATTGAGCATCAGATGTGTTCAAATTTCAGCCTAGCACATACACAGTTAATGCTGCCCAGTGATCTTTCTTAGAGTCCTAAGGTATGGCATTAATTATGTATATTGCTTACACCTGTGGAAAATCAGCCTGCCCTTCTGGAGCTAATAAGAAAATTAAATGTTAAATTCAGACTGCATTGAGCAGACCTTTTCCCTTATGCCTGCCATCTTTTGCCTAAGAGTGTTCCATATTCGGTCCTGCTCATTTTCATGCAGATTACCACATATTGTATGAGTTGGATCAAAGAGGGTGTTTTTTTTTTTAAATTCTACAGCTGCCAATCTACATGACACAGTCAAGAGACAGGAGAGAAAACTGCTGTTCTATTAAATATGGAAATGTTACCTAAAATCCATTGCAAAGCAACTGAGAACCATTTAATATCACGTTCAGCCACAAGAATTATTGATTCTCACTACTTTTTTCAGTGTTCCTTATGTAGATTTTCATTTTTCTCATTAATATTTATTTGGGGAAGAATGTATATTTTTCTTGAGAAGCAGTAGAGATTAGTTTCTGAATGCTGCCATCTTGGGTTCACATCACACCTGCTGTTCACCAGCTGTGTAAGCTGTGTAGCTTTCTGGTGCTATCTGTAAAATAAAGACAGTAAGTAAGTTTATATTAATGAGCATTAGGACAGCAAGGAATGAGATCTAATAAATGCTAGCCATTATTTTAATCCAAGACTTGCAAAATGATTAAATAAAGAGAAAGGTAATGTTTCCTAAAGTCTAGCCTCCATTTCGCACTTATTATATATTGTTTTTCCCTAACAATTTATCTAGTATACCCACAGAGAAAAAATGCAGTCCTTATATCACCTGTTTCTACAGAAAAAGTAGTAGATAGACTCGGCCCAAATCTGCATACTAGTATTTCTATAGCAGTTTGGATCAGTGATATTTCCTAGCTAGATATTTTTCAAATAATTTTGTGTCAGTCGCAGTGGCACAGATGTAGAAATTCATAAACTCAAACAAAAAATCTCATGGAATATTATACCTAGTGACTGTCAATAACAAAAAAAAAAATATCAAGACAAGCACATTTTCTCAAAAAGTAAATGAGATACATTAATAAAAAGACCTGAACCATACAGTTGTATTTATAAAATCATAAAAATATATAGGAATTTTGACATCAAATTGATATCTGAAGTTATCTTTAAAAGAATACAGAAAGTTTGGATACAGCTAAGAGACACTTCCTTTCTATGCATGGTTCAGTTTCTATCATAATTGTTTTGTGAAATTGAAGTTATTTATTTATAATTTTATTTGAATTGCATTGAATATACAAAATAATTTGCTACAGAAATACTAGTCTACAGAGAGTTGCACCCCATCCATCTAGTACTTTTTTGGTTGAAGCAAATAAATCCTATAGATATGATATATCAAGGGAGTTATCTACCATGACTGTGTTGGGAAAAGGCTCAAAATGAGGGAGAAAAGTAGGAAGACTTTGTAGTGGAAAAGAGGGAAGGCTTCAGGTGTGTTCTGGCTGGAGGTTTGGACAGAGGATATTGGAGATAGGCTCACCTAAAGCAAGGGAATGGATGGGGAGCGCATTTGGCTTTTTGTGATTGGTCTTGAGTTGCAAGCTTGAGGCATTTGTGGACTGTGCCCTTTCCCTTCCGAACAACTTACTGCAGAGGTTGTGGTTTTGCTTTTAGTACTTCTTGCTGCAAAAGGTATGGGTTGACTTTCTGAGGTGAAAGTTGTGGACAGTATAGGTCCAAGTTTTCTTTTCAAGCTATGGTCTATCTGTATGTCTCAGAGAAAAGGCTACTACCCTAAATGAGTCTCACTGTTAAAGGCAGTTGTACTATTTAATTTGTAATCTTTCCCTGAAGAATAAAATTGAATAGGCTCTTTCTGGCTTACTGATGATGTACTTTAGTGGGTCTTAAGTAGTGTTCACCAAATACCATCCATGTTCCCTTAGAACGTGTTAAAAATCCAAATTAGTGAGTCTTCTCAAACAACTGAGTAACAGTGTGATTCTGATTAAAAAAAAAAAAACTATACTTCCAGAATTGTAGATGTAGGTACGAATTTGAGTTGATGGTGAGCACAATATGATTTGACTTTATACAAATACCTTTGGCTAAAACAAGTTAATGTTTGACATTTCTAAAAGTCACATAATGGAATTAGAATAATAGTATTAAATCAATTTGTTTTAAAAACATGACACCTCTTCATGCTCTTAAACCAACAGTTTTCTCATAATTTGTGAATTTGTTCCACATATTAGTAAATGATAGAAACAGAAGTGGAGACTATGTCTGCAAATGTGCAAATGTGGTCTCTATTTTTTAAAATCATGTGCATCTAGGTTATTGAACATAGGTAAAAATTATGTCCAAAGCTAAATCTCAAGGGAATTATCTGACAAGTATAACGACTTTATCTAACTGAAAAAGATAAATATGACTGATTACAATGGCAAATTTATGCTAATTCCTTAGTGCCTTGAATTTTACCAAATTCAAATGATTTTGACAAGAAGCTCAGCTCAGACTAATGTCGTATTCTTCAGATAAAGAAACATATTTGCCTGATGTTTTACCCTTAATCTGGATGAAGACAATGCAATTAATCTGAATCATTATATTAATCTGTTTCTACAAATCTATACCTCTGATAATTGAAAGTTGTTGCTCTTGATCAATTAATGACATTAGGTTATGCATTTTTCATGTTCACCTAAACACTTCTCCAATGCCTTGCAGTTAAATGCATCTTTAAATTGTAATGGAATCTGGCAATCTGGGATACTTGCATAATCATCATTGTTGCAACAGAACTTCCAGAATGAACTAATAACATTTAGAACCACTTGAATATGGAAACTGCTAGAAATATAAAATCTCTTTCTGAGAAAAATCAGAATTTTAAATCAAAGTCTTTAACACTTTTTAATTTTAAAAAAAAGTATTTGTGCTCTAATTGATATGTTACAATTCTTTAAAGTCAGCATGCCAACAAGAAGATAAGATATTTTTACTCTTAAATAAGTGAAGTGACTGGATCTATGAGGAATATGTTCAGCATTTTACTAACTTTATGTATGATGATGAGTTTTGCTTTCATGAATTCAAGGAAATAAGGTGAGTACCACCGAAATGACCTGAGGTTGATTGTGTAATTTCTTCTTCCCAATTTTTCAAGAATATGAAGAAATGTATAGACATTCTTCAAAAACCAAAAGGAAAAAAAATTATAAGGTGACTTCTAAGTTAGTTTCAACTTGTCTATGACCTGCCTATTTATTTATTTAGATTAAGCCAGTTTCTATGACATCAATTTTACTCCTGATTATTAATTCAGGAAAAGTTCATCCAGATAAACTTTAACTCCACTAATATTAATCTTTTTCATGAAATATTATTGAAATAAACCTAAATTTGGGGAAAAACAATTGCTTTCTAATCTATTATAGGATATTCATATAAAATCAATGTCACTTAAATGCCAGCTGCATGTGAGGATGATCTGAAAACATTCTAAAAATATTTACTGATGATTATAACTGGACACTGAATCGTTCTGGATAGATGGCATTCTTGGATTAATTTTTTTTCCAAAATCCTCCCATTTAATTCTAATATGTACCCAGGACTAGGAATCACTGTTCTACTCTAATGGTTTCCAGATTTTAGCATGTGTCAGAATCACCTGGAGGGTTTATAAACACAGGTTTCTAATCTCCACTTTCCTGAGTTGGCTTCAGTAACTCAGGACAAGGTAAAAAATTGCATTTCTAGTAAGACAGTAAAGGAACCACAATATGAGAACCATAGATCAAGCACATGCACAGGGATGTCAACATACACTTATATGTCTCAAATGATTTATAGTGTGATAACTTTCCTGAATATGAGTTCAGTAAACTCAACTTGACTATTTTTGTAATCAAATTTTTTATGAGATAGACACACCTCTTCATTTATATATGTCTAAGCCCGTTCACTGCTACAAGGAAGGGTTGTGAACTTGCTCTGAGAGGCCCTATTTTCCACAAGCCAGAAATATTTCCGATGAGGCAATTGAAGAAAAAAGTTTTGCTGTCCATTGTAAATGATAACATGCACCAAATAGCCTACCCAGCAGAGCAGTACTAGTCACAAAGCATAAAAAACAAAAATCAGGTAATCATTATGATAACAGCACAAGACTGAGATTTAGGCTTTCACAGCCAGCTTTCTACTTGGCATTCTCTAAATATCCAATAAGCAGAAACTTAACATGTACCACACTAAATCCGATCTCTTCTTCCCCATAGACTTAGTCCCAACATTTCTACAAAGGGAACCGTCATCTGGCTTTCTATGCAATCCAGAGTTATACAGCTCTTCTTTGCTACCACCCTCTCCTCCCCCGTTTAGTTCCAATAGGATAAGAAATGTAACTAATTTTTACCTCCACCCACTTTTCTTCATTTTCACCTCACTACTGTTGGTAGAGGTACTACCTCCGTTCTGGGTAACAAAATTTCCTTTCTAACTAAGCTTTCGGCGTTCACCCTGGCTGCCCTTAGTGGATTTCCATGGTTCAAAACCCCGTGGCACGGTCGGGCCCTCCTTATCTTTCCAGTCTTCCTACACCATGCTCTGCTATCTTGCCCTGCCAAATGACCCTGAGTTGTTTTTCTCACCTGCTTTTTCTCACCTAAGTTTTTTGCATCCTTGTTCTTTCTGCTTGAAATGTTCTTCTTATCCCTTTCATTTAATGGTCTCCTCCCTCTTTGTAAAATATCAAATTAAATCCCACTTTCTCAGGGAAAATTTTTGTCTTTGGTAATTTCTGTAAACCCGTTGTAGGGTTACGTATTAACTTACCTTTACCTTCACTATCCTGCTAAATCTGTACCTTTTGATTCATTCCAATAATTATTTGATGTGGTAGCTGTCTCCTGCATAAAAACACAGTCTGATTTAAAACTACTATAAATGTTTAAATTCTTTAAAATATTATACTAAAAGAAGCATGGCTATCAATTCCCCAAAATTACTCCACCCTTGAGTCCATCATAGTTATGCCATCATTCTTGCCACTTGCCATCCCATATGCTCTTTTGAACAAAATAATTACTCAGTAGGTAAACGTATGCCAAGTTGTTTATGCTAAAAGGCAGCAATTGAACTCCTCAAATAAAAGTCATAGACTCAACCTGGATTCAAAATTAATGGGGAAAAAAGGAAATAGAGGGAATAATTAGAAAAATGCATAAGCCATAGTGTATATATGCAATCATGATTTATTCTCTTTTCTCTTTGGTAGTGCTTGGGATGGAACTCAAGGCCTCTCACAAATGCTAAGCACGTAAAGTAACACTAACCTACTTCACAAATACCCATATATTGTTTTAAAGATAGGAAAATCCTTGTTAGGTTAAGTGAATAAAACAAAAACCAAACTATTTGTTTGAAGGATGTAAAGAAATATGACTAAAAGAAAGTAAAATAAAATGCTATTAGAAAGTGCATTTTAGGCCGGGTGTGGTGGCGCATACCTGTAATCCCAGCACTCGGGAGGCTAAGGCAGGGGGATCGCTGTGAGTTCAAGACCAGCCTGGGCTACATAGTGAGTTCCAGATCAGTCTCAACTATGTAGTGATACCCTGTCTCAAAACAAAACAAAACAACTGGAAAGTGCATTTTATCTGATGCACACTACAATGTTGATGAATCTGAAGTACATTATGCTAATTAAAATAAGCCTGTCCCCTCAAACAAGATTGATTACACTGCATGAGTATCTAAAGTACTTTATTTCATAGAGACAGAAAATAGAACAATGGTTGCTGGGGGCTCAGGAGAATGTGAGTTTTGTTTCAGGGGAAGAGAATTTCAGCTTCGCAAGATGAACTATATTCTGCATTTGACTGCATTACAATGTGAATGTACTCAGCGATATTGAGTGGTTATACTTGAAGCAGTTCAAACAGTAAATTGTGTGTTCTCTCTATTTCATCAAATTAGGCAAAAATTGTATTTGGATGATAGAATTAGTACTTTACTCAGTTTTAAACATAAAATCAGCTCATTTTCCTTTTAGTGCAAGAAAAAAGTGTCTCTGTTAAATTTTTTGAAGAGAACAAAGAGACAGGCAGAAACCACATCTGAGATCATGTCTATTCTTAGTAGAAAGAGCTTTTAAAAATTATGAGTGAAACATGTTTGATGAATTAAAAAGAAATTTAGATATGTAGTAAAGGTCTGATTATTAAGTGCAAGTGGAATTCCATCTGGACATGTCCCCGTAGTTGTCACTGAAAGTATATAATTGTAAGGATAAATACTCTGACCAGGTATTTGCCTGTGGTTAAGACTTGTATTCCTAGGGAAATGACCTACCAAGAAATAATATTCATTGATTTTCCTTGAGGTGTAGCTTTGGAAAATTACCGCCAATCCTAGATTTCAAATTTCCAAATACTACTGTGTTGTATAAGGAAAATGCTTTAAATATAAAGCTCCCAGAAAAATCAAGTTGACCCTTAACAACTGAAGGATGAGGATACACATCAATTTTAAGTATTTTTGACATTCAAACTCGCTCCCTTGGTCCTAATTTTCGCTGAACAATAGAGTCTAAACATTTATATACATAT
>NW_022900914.1:29590822-29692606 GCF_012274545.1 Fukomys damarensis | reverse complement strand
TATATATATACTACCTAGCTACTGTTAATCAAAACACTAATTATTTTTACTCCTTCAAATTTACTCATAACTCATGAATTCACCTCTCATCATATCTATCTTCAAGTAGTTTGAGGAATGGATATTGAGTCTTTTGCAATTCAGAAAGTAATTTCTAGGACTTTCACCTCAAATTAGCTTAGTTTAAAAAAATTCCACATATTTTTTCATGAAAGGAAAGAATGTGATGTTATCATAATCTATTTTCAGTGGATTCAGTTGCATAGTCTCCATGTTGCAAAAAATAATAAGACATATATAAAGGGCATAATACTTTTTTTAAATCACAGTTTTCAATGAACTGAGAACTTTTCCCTTAATTTAAAGCCTATTTTTTCTTTTAGACTTACAAAATGTCCTTTATACAGATACACTTAATTCCAGAAGAATATATGTTACTTCATATCTGATAAACTCAAATTTTCCAGGATACCAGAGTACAGACAAAACTGTGAATACTAAAGATATCATCTTGCAGCTTAGAATTTTACTGTTTGATGAAACCTAAATGAATGACCAGGGTTTAAAATTTCCTCCACCAAATTTTTGTGATCAGAAATCTTTTGTCCTTGTTGTGGAAGAATTTGTAAAATAAATGGAGGAAATTAGAAGTCTGCTCTACCACTGTTCTTCCTTTGACTCAGAACTTCGCTTTAGTCTCTTTAATCCTTACATTCAATAGTAAAGTACTATAGCTTTCATACAATAAAGCTCCTTTCCACACATACCTATTGTCATCTGATAAAATTTGAACGTTTTAACATTTATTGAGGAATGGCAAAGAAGATTTTATTCAGAGAAATATCTTAATAGGTTTAGAGGCTACTCTACATGTTGTAGTAGAGGAGAAGCACTGAGCTCAATTACAAATAAGACCGAAAAAAGTGGGGTTTTATAGACAAGGAGGAAAGTGTGGGTATCAATGGATGGGAAACAGTCCTGATGTGACCAGATAACACCGGATAATGCTGGATGCCAGCAATCGACACAGCTGGCTGTACATCACTGCCACTGCTGGACAGTGCCAGTTTGTGGTGGACACCTTGCCAGCGGCTGGTCACTGGAGCTCTTTAGTGCTAACAGCCTTTGTGTTTATTGCTCTCTCTTTTGAAATCACTGCTCTGCCTTAAGTAGACTCACAGGACTTTTTGAGTACACGCCACCCAAGAAATAAATCAAAAGCAGGTTTACAGACCGACGAAGCAAGTCTTTATTTTAACAGGGTATGCACTGCAGCACATGGTGTTCACTACACTGAAGGAAGCCCTTATAGACTAACCAAGATTGGCTCTGGGGTTCCTGTATATATGGTAGGTGCAGGCCTATGACTGCCCATGTACAAGTCCGTGATTGGTGCAAGGATCCCAGACAGCCTCAGCTGTCATGGTGATGATCCAGTGAGGGGGCAGAACTGAAAACAGGGACTCTTCTGGAAGGTTAGTATTAACAATGGACCCAGATCCTTCTCTCCCTGATCTTAGCCACATGCCACACCACAGTGCTCCTTCCCAACTTCAAAAAGGCAAAAGTGGGCCTGGATTTAGCTCAGGGGTGCCACCTCCTGCCTCGCAAGTGCAAGATTCTGAGTTCAATCCCTGGTACCACAAAAAAAGGCAATAGCAATGTCTGAAATGGCAGGACCAGGAACAGAAGAGCAATAATAGAGCAATACCCACGTTGGGATAGCATGGAGGATAATGGCTGCTAGACAACCATCAAGGACACTGAAGCAAGTCGTCCCAAGTCATTGAAAGGAATAAGAGGGAGAAAGGGAAATGAGTGGGAGGGTTATAGATGCTGGCGAAGCCATGCACCTCTCCAGAGGGGGCGGGGGGTGGGGGGTTGGGTGGATTGGAGAGTAAATGTTTCATTTTTTTTTTCCTCATTGAGTTTATTGGTGCATTTTAGGTATACAGTACAGTTACATTCATCATTGGGATCTTGTACCTTCACATGACAGGTCTTGGTTCTCATTCTTTCCCCATACCCCTGCTCTCCCTTCAGCCCTTCACCCTCCCCTATTTACAAAAACTTTGCTTCCATTTTTTCCTTTTCGCATATTTTTTCTATTCCCTTATTTCTTTTCCCCTATCTCTCCCACTTCCACTACACCTTTATCCCTTTTCTTCCTATTTCACATTATCAGTTATACAGTTTGGATCTTATTAACACTTAGTTTTTCACACCAGAGAAACCATTCTGTATTTACAGATGTGTGTCCTATTTTTTTTTACTTAAGAGTATAGCCTCAATATGCATCCTTTTTCTTATGCATGAATCTAGTTTCTCATTCTTTATGGCTATCACTCTATTTTATAGAAAAACCACATCTTCTTTATCTAAACTCCAATTGATGGGCAATTGGGCTGTTTCCAAGTTTTAGCTATTACAAACTGTGCAGCTATAAATATGGGTGTGCATAGGCTGCTGTGGTATGATTTTTAAAATTCTTTTGGAATGATACTCAGCAGAGGGACATCTGGGTCAAATGGAACCTCTAATTCTAGTTCTTTGAAGTATCTCCATATTGATTTCCACACTGGTTTGCCCTCCAACCAACAACGGAGAAGGGTTCCTTTCTCCCCACAATCCCGCCAGCATTTGTTACTGTGTGATTTCTTGATAGTAGCCATTCTTTCTGGGGTGAGGAGGAATCTCAGTGTTCTTTTCATCTGCATCTCTTGAATGACCAGTGATGTTGAACATTTTTTTCATATGTTTATTTGCTGCTTTTACTTCTTTATCTGAGAAATGTCTGTTCATTTCAGATACCCATTTTTGAATTGGGTCTTTAAATTTGGAGTATTCAGATTATTTTTGAGTTCCTTATACATTCTGGTTAGTAGACCTTTGTCTGAGGAACAGCTGGTAAATTTTTTTCCCCACATTGTAGGTTGTCTCTTAGCTCTGTTGGTGGTTTTTCTTGAAGTGTAGAAGCTTTTTAATAAGATGAGATCCCAGTTGTTGATTCTTTGTGCTAGTTCCCATGCTACTGAGGATTCTTTTCATAAAGTCTTTTCATATGCCAATTTTCTTCAAAGGTTCTGCCTAAATTATCTTCCAGCAAATTTAGTTTTCTATTATTTTGATCTTTTTTATTACTTAGAACTTTAATCCACTTAGATTTTAGTTTAGTGCATGGTGAAAGATAAGGGTCTAGTTTTAATCTTTGGCAGGTTGAAATCCAGTTTTTCCAACACCATTTATTAAAGAGGCTATCTTTCCTCCAGTGAGGATGGTTGGCCTCTTTCTGAAAGATGAGGTAGCTGAGTACATCTGGAGTTGTTTCTGTATCTTCCAATCTATTCCATTGATCCTCAGGTCTGTTTCTTTGCCAGTACCATGCTGTTATTATTGCAGTTGCTTTACAGTATAACTTTAAATTGGGAACTGTGATACCCCCTGTTATGTCTCCATTTCCTAGAATTGCTTTTGATATTCTAGGTCTCTTCTGGTTCCAAATGAATTTTTGTATTATTTTCTCTAGCTCTGTGAAATATACTGTTGGAATTTCAATTGAATTACATTTAATCTGTATAGCAGTTTTGGTAGTATGGCCATTATCACTATGTTGATTCTTCCTACCCAGGAATAAGGAATATCTTTACATTTTCTTACATCATCTTCGATCTCTTTTTTCAGAGTGCTATAGTCTTCCATGTAGAAGTCTTTTACTTCTTTCATTAGATTGATTCCTAGATACTTCATTTTTGGGGATGCTATTGTGAAAGGAATTGTTTCCTTAATTTCTCTCTCGTTGAGTCTGTTATCTGTGTACAAGAAGGGTGTTGACTTTTGAGTATTAACTTTGTATCCAGCTACTCTGCTGAAAATGTCAATTAAGTCTAGAATTCTTTTGGCAGAGGTGTTTTTTTGTTTTTTGTTTTTTTCCCTCCTATGTAGAGTATCATACTGTCAGCAAATAATGACAGTTTAGCTTCTTCCTTTCCTATGTTTATTGCTTTAATTTCTTTCTCATGTCTAATTGCTGTGGCTAATGTTTCCAGAACTATATTGAAAAGGAGTGGTGATAGTGGACATCATTGTCATGTTCCTAATTTTAGTGTGAAGGACTTCATTTTTTGATCATTTAGTATAATGTTGGCTGTTTTGCTCTTTATAGATAGCCTTTATCATGTTAAGATAAAGACAATCTATTCCAATTTTCTGCAGGGTTTTTGTCATGAATGGGTGTTGAAATTTTTGAATGCTTTTTCTGCATCTATTGAGATGATCATGTGGTTTTTGTCCTTGACTGTTAGCCATCCTTGCATCCCTGTAATAAATCTGACTTGGTCAGGTGTATGATCTTCTTGATGATCCTCTCTATTGTGGTTTCCAGTATCTTATTGAGGATTTTTGCATCTATGTTCTTTAGGGAGATTGGCCTATTGTTTTCTTTTTTGATTGGTTCTTTCCCTGGATTTGAAATTGAAATAACACTTGTTTCCAGGAATGAATTTGGAAGTATTGTTTCCCTTTCAATTTCCTTGAAAAGTTTAAAGAGTAGTGGCAGTCATGTAGAACTGCTTCCACTGTGTCCCATACATTCCTGTAGGTTGTATTGACACTATCCTTTATTTGTAAAAATTGACTAATTTCTTCTTTAATATCACCTGTGACCCATTCATTGTTCAGAAGAGTGTTACTCAATGTCTACGTATTTGTGAAATTCTTACAGTTTCTTATACTATTTATCTCCAGCTTAATTGTACTATGGTTTTATAATATACATGGGATAGCTTTAATTCCTTTGAATTTATTTAAACATGTTCCATGAGCTAGTATGTAGTCTGCTTTTTTAGAGAATGACCCATGTGCAGGCTATAAGAATTTATATTTTGATTTTGTGGGGTGGAACATTCTGTAGATGTCTATTAAGTCCATTTATTCAAAAGCTTGGCTCAGTTCTAATATTTCATTATTGATTTTTTTTTTGTCTAGATGATCTATCGATTTGTGATAATGGGGTATTTAGGTCCCCCACTACAATTGTATTAGTGCTTATTTCGTTTTTTATGTTCCTTAATATTTGTTTTATGTATAGTTGGGGCATTAAGATTTGGTGCATATACATTTAGGATTGTCATCTCTTCTTGGATTGCTCCTTATACAAGGATGCATTGGCCTTCTTTGTCTCTCTTAATTAGTTTTGGTTCAACATTTATTTTGTCTGCACATAAGATAGCTACCCCTGCTTTTTTCTGTGCTCTTGTCACATGAAGAACTATTTTCCATCCTTTTCTCAGTCTATGAGTTTCTTTTTGAACTAGGTGTGTTTCTTATATACAACATATTATTGGATTTTGCTTCTTAATCCATTCTACCAGTCTATTTGTTTTTATTGTGAATTGAGGCCATTAATATTGATGGGTATAACTGATATGTATTGACTTATCACTGTTTTTATTATTTCCCCTTTCTCTTTAGTTTCCTACCTTGCCTAATTGATTTGCTTTATTGGGCCTCATGGTATTGTGACCTTCATTGTCTTTTTCTAGGATATTATTTAGAATTGTTTGGAGTGCTGGTTTGGTATTCATGAAGTTTTTTAGGTATTCTTTGACATGGGAGTATCGTATTTCCCCATCCATTTTAAAAGAGAGTTTTGCAGGATACATCAATCTAAGTTGGAGGTTGTTTTCTTTTAGGGCTTGAAATACCTCACTTGAAATACCACTCTCCTTGGCCTGAGGGTTTCTGTTGAAAAGTCTGCTGTGATTTTGATGGGCTTTCCCTTGCATGTGATTTGTTTCTTTTCTCTAACTGCTTGTAGTATTTTGCTCTTCTGCTGGGTTTCCAGGATCTTGACTATTATATGTCCAGGTGTAGATTTTTTTTTTTAAATCATACCTAGTTGGAGACCTATATGCCTCACTTATCTGTATGTCAAAATCTTCCCCTCTGTTTGGAAAGTTTTCTGTCATTAATTCTGAGAACAGTTTTTTTATGCCATTTGTATTTTTACCTTCTACTATTGTATTCCTATTAGTCTTATATTAATATTCTTTGCATCATCCAGGAGTTTTTGGATTGATTTCTCATGATCCCTTATTGGTTTTAAGGGATCTCTCTTTTCATGGCCACTCACTGCAGTCCTGTCTTCTATGTCTAAAATTCCATCTTCACATTAGTTCATTCTACTGTGAATGATTTCTATGGAGTTTTTAATCTCCTGGATATCTGTTTTAATCTCTTTCATGGATTCCATTTCTTTCCTATGCTGGACATTCATGGCTTCTATCATGGTGCTGAGCTCATCTATTTTTTTGTCTGTTTCTGTTCTAGAGTCTCTAATCATGTCTTTCCTTGTGCTCACCATCTCTGTAGGCTCTTCTAGAGCCTGATTCATCTGTTTTGTTACTTCCTGTGCTATGAGTGCAGGGTGTCCTAGTGTTTGATTGTCAGACTTTCCCACCTCATTTCCTCTACAATTTGCTGCTGGTGAACTGGGATTCTGTATTTGTGCCTTGCTTAAGTGTTTTCTCATTTTTACTTTTGTTGTTGGTGCTGTCCTTGGTTTAATTTCTGGGTTAGTACTTTGATCTTCATGATATGGCTGCTCTTTAGATTTTGAGTCTCTAATGACACAGAGACACTCTCATTTTCATAATATCAGGAAGAACAACTGATTAAATCAATCACAACTCTTTAGCCCAATTAATACAATCAGCAACACAATAGCATCAAACACAGTTTAGAAATTGACAATGTCTGCTGATTATTACTTTATCACCTTTAACCATGTGAATTAAATAAAAATCAAGGATCAGCCCAAAATATGTGTATAGTGAATAAACTCTTCAATATAGCAACTTTACCCTTCCTGATGGGGACTTGGAAGGAGTTGGGAGGAAAAGAATAGAGGGGTAGAAGAAAACTGAAAGTTTCAAGTGAAGCCAGAGGACACAGGGTGATCACACAAACTCTAGGAAACTGTTGAAGACAAGAGGGAAAGACAGAGTACAAGAGCAAAGACAAGAATAGAACAACGTAACAGTAATAGGGAAGCTACAAATTACTCCCTTTCCTTTGAAACTAATGACAATTGAGCAAAGGAAAAAGAGAGAAAAAAAGAAAAAGAAAGAAGAAATATGAATTAGGGCATGAACAAGAACAAAAAGGGAGCTAAAGAATAGAGGGGAGAGCAAGAGACTGAGTGGGAAAAAGAAGGAAAAAAAAAAGGAAGAATTTGCAGAATGGGAAAAATAAAATTTTTAAATAAAAATTAAAAATTAAAAAATAAAAAATATGAAGGGCCTCTTTCAGGATATAGCTCTGCTTTCACAATAGACAATGTGGGTAGCAATGTACAGAACCGAGGCAGTTAGTCTCAGCTAGCCCATGGCAGCTCCCTGAGATGCAGGCTAAATTCTGGCTCCAAGGCCCAAGTTGAACTCCCTGACCTCCTGAAGGATTTAACTCTGCAAGTATCTATGGCAGGTTCTAGCTGCCCTTCCCCTGAAGATAGTCCAAGTTCTGATGGAAGGTGGTGATCCCTTTAACTTACCAACTACAGAGGTCTGGTGTACCTTTTTTGCAGTTCTTCACTTCCATCTATGTTTTGGAGCTCAGTACAATGGCCTTTATGACCACCTGTGCCCCTGAAGTACAGATCCAGGCAGCAGCACAACCAAGAGGCCCAAGAGCATGGAGTAGGTAGGATGCTGCAGTGGCTCCCAAGGGGCTGGGCAGTCCTCACCAGTCTACTCTGATGAAGGCCCAGGGCGCTATAGGTTGGGGGAGCAGCATAGCTTCCCACTTTGGCTAGGCAGTCTTCACTGGTCTGCCAGAGTAAAGCGTTTCTTTTTTGTCTCAGGTAGTATCTGTTAGGGCCTTGTAGTAAACTACCTTTCCTGCATGGTACAAGCAATCTGGGATTTAATGAGAAGAGTACCTGTGCAAATGAAAGAAAACAAAGAGCAATAGTTCTAAAACCACTTTCTGCTTTCAGAATGCGGCCACTCAAGAAGATCTCTAGATTGTTAGGATTCAAACTGGCTGGGGTAATCCAACACATTTCCTAGGTTGCAGTGTGAATGTCTTGGGTGATAACTTCAGGCATTTCTGTAAACTTCAATAGTGATCAAAAAGCAGCAGGCATAGGTGGCTTAGAGATAGTCTGTTGTGATTTCTTTGAAGATTGTATCACGGTATTTAGCTTCAGCTTTTAGGGATTGAAGAAAAAGGCTACAGTAACAGTTCTCAGTGATTTAAAGTCAGAGGAGTAAAATAAAAATTGGAAACAATAATCTGATAGTGGATAATGAAAGTGATGTTCTTTATGCTTCTGTAAAATTAAAAGCTCTACAAAGGCGGGTGGCAGGCCAGTTTTTCCAAAAAGGCTTTGAAGGCATTGGCTCGATAAAGTAAGATTTAATTCCCAAAACTGAATAGTCATATTTGACTGTTGGTATCATAAAATATAATATTCTAGTCAAAGCTTTGGTACACAACCAATTTTTCCAATCATGCCCCACTGTAAGGAAAATAGATCATTTTAGAACATATGCAAATAACTACAGTGATATGGAAATAAGAAATAGATTTTTCAAAATTTTGAAAGGTCGAATTATGGGCAAAAAGTAATATTCTATTTTTGTTTGTAAGCACTTTCAGAAAAGCATCAAAGCACAAGAAAAGCTATCCATGAATACAAAACATAAACAAAAAAATGACTTTAAATGATCATGTTAAGAATCTGATTAGACTTCACATTAAGTAAAAACATAATTATTGCTGTGGCATTCAAAATTTAACATAATACCCAATATTGCCCATATTATTATATCAAGGATATCATGGACAAAGAGGGTATTAGAAAAATTAAAGGAACTAATACAGTTCAGTAATCACATTTGATTCATATAAATATAATCCAGGGAAATTTAAGTATCCATCCCTCTTATTTAACAATGCTATTCCAAGTAATTCAGCATAACAAGTTTAAATTTGGGGGGGATAGGTCTTTTGGGGGAATGGTTCTCATTTTTTCCCCTTGTCCCTGCCCTCCCTTCACCCCCTCCTACCCTCCCCATTTACAAACTCTTTATTTCCATTTTTTCATTTTCTCATTTTGTTTTCTTTTCCCTTATTCCCCTTTCCCTACCCTTCCCACTTTCCCTACTCCTTTAGCCCTTTTCTTCCTATTCCACATTATTAATTACCCCATTAGGATCTTGAATACTATTATAGTTTTTCACACCAGAGAAACTATTTGGTATTTACACATGCATGACTTATTTATTTCACTTAGGAGTATATCCTTAAAATGTATATCCTATGAATGAATCTAATTTCTCATTCTTTGTGGCTGAGTAGTATTCCATTTTACAGAAAAACCACATCTTCTTTATCCAGTTTCCAACGGATGGGCAAGTAGGTTGTTTCCAAGATTTAGCTATTACAAACTGTGCCGCTATAAACATGGGTGCACATACTTCTCTGTGATATGATTCTTTTAGTTCTCTTGGAAAGATACCCAACAGAGGGATGGCTGGGTCAAATGGAACCTCCAGTCCAAGCTCTTTGAGGTATCTCCATATTGATTTCCATAGTGGTTGCACTAGTCTGCACTCCCACCAACAATGGAGGAGGGTTCCTTTCTCCCCACAACCCCGCCAACATTTGTTATTGTGTGATTTCTTGATAGCAGCCATTCTTTGTGGGGTGAGGTGGAATCTCAGTGTTGTTTTCATCTGCATCTCTCGAATGACCAGTGATGTGGAACATTTTTTCATATATTTTCTTGCTGCTTTCACTTCTTTGTATGAGAAATGTCTGTTCATTTCGGATGCCCATTTTTGGATCGGGTCTTTATATTTGGGGGGACTGATTGTTTTGAGTTCTTTATATATCCTTGATAATAGTCCTTTGTCTGAGGTACAGCTGGTAAAAATTTTTTCCCACATTGTAGATTGTCTCTTAGTTCTGCTAATGGTTTCTTTTGAAGTACAGAAGCTTTTTAGTAAGATGAGATCCCAGTTGTTGATTCTTTCTGCTAGTTCCCGTGCTACTGAGGATTTGTTCATAAAGTCTTTTCCTATACCAATGTCTTCCAGAGTTCTGCCTAACTTACTTTCCAGCAAGTTTAATGTTTCTGTTTTAATATTTAGATCTTTAATCCATTTGGATTTTAATTTAGTGCATGGCGAAAGATAAGGGTCTAATTTTAATCTGTGACAGGTTGATATCCAGTTTTTCCAACACCATTTATTAAAGAGGCTATCTTTCCTCCACTGAGGATGGTGAGCTCCTTTGTCGAAGATGAGGTAGCTGAGTACATCTGCATTTGTTTTTGTGTCTTCCAGTCTGTTCCATTGATCCTCAGGCCTATTTCTTTGCCAGTACCATGCTGATTTTATCACAGTGGCTTTGTAGTATAGTTTCAAATTGGGAATTGTTACACCTGGTGCCATGTGACTGTTGCCTATAATGGCTTTTGCTATTCTAGGTCTCTTGTGGTTCCAAATGAATTTTTGGATTCTTTTTTCTAGTTCTGTGAAATATAGTGTTGGAATTTCAATTGGCATTGCATTGAATGTATATAGCAGTTTCGGTAGTATGGCCATTTTCACTATGTTGATTCTTCCTACCCAGGAGCAGGGGATATCTTTCCATTTTTTTATATCCTCTTCGATTTCTTTTTTCAGAGTGCTGTAGTTTTCAGTGTAGAGATCTTTTGTTTCTTTTGTTAGATTGATTCCTAGATACTTCATTTTTTTGGATGCTATTGTAAAAGGAATTTTTTCCCTTATTTCTCTTTCTGTCTGTCTGTTATTTGTGTATAGAAAGGCTATTGATTTTTGGGTATTCACCTTGTATCCAGATACTTTACTGAATCTGTCAATTAAGTCTAGAAGTTTTTTGGTGGAGTTTTTTGGATCTTCAATGTAGAGTATCATATCATCAGCAAATAATGATAGTTTAACTTCTTCCTTTCCTATCTTTATTGCTTTAATTTCTTTCTCTTGTCTAATTGCTGTGGCTAATGTTTCCAGAACTATATTGAAGAGAAGTGGCGATAGTGGGCATCCTTGTCTTGTTCCTGATTTTAACATGAAGGTTTTCAGTTTTTGGCCATTCAATATGATGTTGGCTGATGGTTTTTCATAAATAGCCTTTATTAAATTGAGGTATAGACCATCTATTCCAATTTTTTGCAGGGTTTTTATCATGAATGGGTGTTGAATTTTATCAAATGCTTTTTCTGCATCTATTGAGAGGATCATATGGTTTTTGTCCTTGACTTTGTTAATATAATGTATTACATTCACTGACTTTCGTATGTTGAACCACCCTTGCATCTCTGGAATAAATCCGACTTGGTCATGATGGATGATCTTCTTAATAATCCTCTGTATTCTGTTTGCTAGTATCTTATTAAGGATTTTTGCATCTATATTCATTAAGGAGATTGGTCTGTAGTTCTCCTTTTTGGTTGTATCTTTCTCTGGTTTGGGAATCAGAGTGATACTTGCTTCCAGGAATGAATTTGGAAGTATAGCTTCTCTTTCAATTTCATTGAAAAGTTTGAAGAGTAATGGTAGTAGTTCTTCTCTAAATGTCTTGTAAAATTCAGCAGTGAATCCATCAGGGCCTGGGCTTTTCTTTGTTGGTAAGTTTTTAATTACATTTTCAATTTCACTGATTGTGATTGGGGTGTTTAAAATGTTTTTATCTTCTTCGTTCAACTTTGGTAATTCATAAGTATCTAGAAATCTGTCCATTTCTTCTGTGTTTTCCATTTTATTAGAGTACAGGTTCTCAAAGTAGGTGTTCATGATCCTCTGGATTTCTTTCGGATCTGTTGTGACTTCGCCTTTTTCATTCCTAATTGCATGGATCTGAGCCTTTTCTTTCCTTTTTTTGATAAGATTAGCTAAGGGTTTGTCAATTTTATTTATTCTTTCAAAAAACCAGCTCTTTGTTTCATTTATTTTTTGTATCGTTTTCTTAATTTCAATTGCATTGATTTCTGCTCGGATCTTTATAATTTCCTCTCTTGTTCGAGCTTTGGGTTTTTCTTGCTCTTGTTTTTCTAGGAGTCTAAGTTTCATCGTTAAGTTGTTTATTTGAGCCCGCTCTGTTTTCCTAGTGTGGGCATTCAATGTTATGAATTTTCCACGTAGAACTGCTTTCATTGTGTCCCAAAGATTCCTGTATGTTGTATTGGCATTCTCATTTATTTGTAAAAACTGTCTAATTTCTTCTTTAATTTCCTCTGTAATCCATTGATTGTTTAGGAGAGTGTTGTTCAGTTTCCATGTGCTTGTGAAGTTTCTATAGTTTCTTGTGCTATTGATGTCTAGTTTGATTGCACTATGATCTGATAATAAACAGGGGATGACTTCAATTTTTTTGCATTTATTTAGACCTGTTTTGTGAGCCAGTATGTGGTCTATTTTGGAGAATGATCCATGTGCAGCCGAAAAGAATGTATATTCTGGTTTTTGGGGGTGGAATACTCTATAAACATCTATTAAGTCCATGTGTTCCAAAGCTTGGTTCAGTTCTATTATTTCATTGTTGATTTTCTGCCTAGTAGATCTGTCAATTTGTGATAGTGGGGTATTTAAATCCCCCACTACAATTGTATTAGTGCTTATTTGGTTTTTCATGTTACTTAATATTTGTTTTATATAGTTGGGGGCATTTATATTTGGTGCATATATGTTTATGATTGTCAGCTCTTCCTCTTGAATTGTTCCCTTTACAAGGATGTAGTGTCCTTCTTTGTCTCTCTTAATGAGTTTTGGTTTGAAATTTACTTTATCTGAGAATAAGATTGCTACCCCTGCTTTTTTCTGGACTCCTGACGCATGGAGAATTGTTTTCCATCCTTTCACTTTCAGTCTATGGACTTCCTTTTGCACTAGGTGTGTTTCTTGTATACAACATATTGTTGGATTTTGCTTCTTAATCCATTCTGCCAATCTGTTTCTCTTGATTGGTGAATTGAGGCCATTAACATTGATGGTTACAACTGATATATTTTGACTTATTCTTGTCATGTTTTTGTCCATTTGTTGACTCTTTTTACTTTTTCTCCCATCTCCTTTTAGTTTCTTGCCTTGCCTATTTGATTTGGTCTGTTGGGCCTCATGTTATTGTGAATTTCGTTGTCCTTTTCTAGGATATTGTTTAGAATTCCTTGCAGTGCTGGTTTGGTGTTCATGAAATTTCTCAGGTGCTCTTTGTCGTGGAAGTATTTTATTTCCCCATCTATTTTGAAAGAGAGTTTTGCAGGATACAAAAGTCTAGGTTGGAGATTCTTTTCTTTTAGGACTTGGAATACCTCACTCCAGGCTCTCCTTGACCTAAGGGTTTGTGTTGAAAAGTCTGCTGTGATTCTAATGGGCTTCCCTTTGCATGTGATTTGTTTCTTTTCTCTTACTGCTTGTAGTATTTTGTTTTTCTGTTGGATTTCTGGAATCTTGATTATTATATGTCTAGGTGTAGATTTTTTTTGATCGTGGCTAGTTGGGGTTCTATATGCCTCACTTATCTGTATGTCTAATTCTTCCCTTCTGTTTGGGAAGTTTTCTGTCATTAATTCTGTGAAGAGCTTTTTTATATCATTTGTGTTTTCTCCTGTTTTTTCATGAATTCCTATCAGTCTTATGTTATTTTTCTTTGTATCGTCTAGGAGTTGTTGGATTGATTTCTCATGATCCCTTACTGTTTTTAATAGACCTCTTTTTTCACGGTCACTGACTGCTATCCTATCTTCTATATCTGAAATTCTATCTTCGCAATCTTTTATTCTGTTTCGTACACTTTCAATAGAGTTTTTAATCTCCTGGATATCTGTTTGAATCTGTTTTATGGATTCCATTTCTTTCCTCTGTTGGGCATTCATTGTTTCCATGTCTTTCTTATGCTGAGTCTTCATGGCTTCTATCACAGTCTTGAGCTCATCTATTTTTTTCTCAGTTTCTGCTCTAGAGTCTCGAATCATGACTTCTATTTTGCTCATCATCTCTCTGGCTAGCTGGGAAATTATTTCTGATTTGAATTTTTCTAGAGCCTGATTGATCAATTTTGTTACCTCCTGTGCTATGGGTCCAGGGAGTCCTGTTGGTTCACTATCAGACTTTTCATCCTCATTTGTCCTACTATTTGCTATTGGTGAACTGGATATTTGTTTTTGTGTCTTGCTTAAGTGTTTTCTCATTTTTATTTTTATTGTTGGGTTGTCCTTCTTTAATTTCTGGGTATTACTTAAATCTTCCTAATATAGTTGCGTTTTAGCTTTTGAGTTTCTAATGACTCATAGACATTCTCGTTTTCATAATATCAGAGAAAACAACTCTTTAAATCAATCACCACTCTTTGTCCCAATTGATACATTCAGCAGCCCAATAGGATCAGGCACAGCTTGCCAACTGACCACTTATGGTAGTCATTAATGTATCACCTTTAACTCATGTGAATTAGATTAATTTCAAGAAGCAGCTCATAGTATGTTTGCAGTGAATATTCTTTTCAATATGGCATCTTTACCATTTAGGATGGGGGGTTCGACTTAGAACAAGAGGATTAGATAAGTGAAAGAATTAGAGCAGGTTTGAAGTGAATCCAGAGGTTGTAGAATTACCTTACTATCTTTACAAAGCTATTAAGTTCAGGGGGGATAGAGAGAGTGCAGGAATAAGGACAGGAATATATCCCCTTAACAGTAACAGGCGCTTGCCTTCCCTTGAAGGTACAGAGCCATGAGTGAGGTAAAATGACTGGAGAAAAGAACATAAAGAGAAACCCGTCCTAAAAACAAAAAATAAAAAAAGAAGTCTGAGTTCTTCAGGAACTGGAATAAAAAGGGAGATGAGGGACACTATGGTGGAGCAAGAGACTGAGTTGGAGAGACAGGACAGAAAAAAGAAAGAAATTTTAGGGTGGAAAGAGGAAAAAAGAGACAAGAGAGAGGGAAAGAAAAAGAATTTGAAGGTCCTCTTTCAGGCTATCTCTGATCTCATATTATACCACATGCACAGTCATATGCGGAACCCAATCCCCTGGTTATAGCTAGCCAATGGCTGTTCCTCACGACTGAGACTGAACACAATCTACAAAGCCTAACTTTAGTTTCCTTACCCTCAGGGTTGAACTCCACTCCGTTCTATTACAGGTTTCCCCTGCCCTTTCTTTAAAGATGATCAAAGTTCGGAGCTCAGAAAACTACCCTTCATGGGAACCTATGCCTCTGCAGAGTTGGTCTAAGGACTGGCCCGATCAGGAGTTTTGAGAACGGGGGGGGGGGTCGTGTGGGTGTTTCAAGGGCGCCCGCGCGGCTACCTTCCTTCCTGGGTCTGTTGTCGCGCGGGCCGGGAGCTCCCGCGCAGGCCGGGAGCTCACTCGCACGCCGCCGGGTGATCGCAGACAGGCAGGTAGGCAGGCAGCTGAAAAAAATATCTAGAAATTATTAATGAGTACTTATTACAGAACTGAGCATATTTCTAAGTTTGAAATTTGTCAAAATTATTTTGAAAACATTTTTGGCAAGTATACTGTAACACCCCTAAAAAGCTAAAGAATATTTTTGAGAAATTTTTCCACACATACATATTAAACAAAACAAACCAAAATAAAAACAAAAAAAAGACACAAAAAGTTAAATACACTTTTTTTTTCTTTTACTGCTGTGCTTGATATATAATAAGTAGTGACTAGCTACTGAACAATTCATTTATGCTTTTATCTCTACTTACACATTGGTTCTTAAGTTGAAGTTAAATTATAGTCATAAACACTCAAAGGATTTAACATTAACTTACCTGTCTAGTAAACTCAAAGAGAATAAAAAATAAATATTTGCATTATGCTTGAGATTGATTACTCAGAAGACACAGCTGTTTTTATTAAACTATTTTTATTTATCAAAGATTTCCCTTGCGTAAGTTTAAAATGCATTTGATATAATCTATATTTCTGAAAGTTTTATGAATATTCAATAATGCAATTGCTCATTTATTTGTAAGCCAATTTGAATAGAACTTTTAAAAGATACTTTATAAAATAATAGAAATATTTTAAGAAAGAAAAACACTATATTTGAGACAAACACACACACCTATCCTACAGATAAAACATATAGAAATACTCAAGCTGGATTTTTCTTATGATACAATAAGATGTATATAGTTAACAAGAATTTCAAATGTGCTTACCATCAAAAATGTTAAAAACATGAGGTGATGGATTTACTATTTTATCTGAATTTATTATTACTCAATGTATACAAAAAGCCAAAAAAAATCCTAAATCATAAACATCAACAAGTGCTGTGTGTTAATCAAAAATAAAATTAATAAGCACAAATAAACTTTTAATAATGAGTCAGGCAATACAGTGACCCAAAGCTCACTTGTGTGGTTTTACTTCCTGTTTTATCTGAATTGTGTTAGTGCCCTGAAAAAGGCAAACAGGGGTTAAATACTGGATAAGAACTAATGCTTTTTGTGCAAAGTGTGTGGAGAAGACTTTTAATATTTTACTTATCATGATGTGTAATGTTAACAACAAGGTCGTAGACTATATTTTAGGCAGGTGACAGAAAACATCTAGTGCCTGCCTAGGTATCTCTAAAGCCCACCTGAACTGATAAAATATTCAGTGTGTCCCCAAGGGCCTTTTTCTTTTTAGTCTCAAGTAGCTGGCCGGGTTTAGAGGATCTTGAGGGCCTAGTAAGAGATTTGATGGGGGAAAGGGGTAAAAATTTGTAGTGAATTCAAGTTGCTGAGGAGCTGAAGTGGAAAAGGCAAGTGTGGAAGGGATGGACATAAGGAAGGAAGTAGCAGGGGTTTGAAGGGTGATATTTCAAAGAGTTCCAGGAAAGATACCAAAGTGGGATATGGAAGAAAGAAGAATAAAAGCAACAAGAAGTTAGGTCTGAGAAGAACCACTCTGGGAAGATCTGAAGTTTCCTAAAGAAGCCACTGACATACCAAATTATCCTTAGTAAATTAGGAGTCATGAAAATATTCCCACTCAAAAGAAGGGTTCAGAAAGAAAGATTCCCATGTCAGAGAATAAGAGAGTAATCTCCACCCAAGACACAGAGTTGGGAAGAAAATCTTCCCAGTTAGGATCCAGGGACTTAAACACACCCAAAACAGGATCCAGATGAAAGAATGCACCCAGAAAGTACCTTTCTAAAGTAAATGGCCTACACCTAGCTGCATAGAATATATTCCAAATTTTAAGAATCAAAATCTTTCTTCCAGAGAGAGAGTGAAGGGAGGCAGCAGAAGAGAGGGTAAAAAGAAGAGTGGATATTGTCAAAGTATAATAGTATATGCATGTATGAAAATATCATAAAGAAACTCATTATAATAGTTACAATTTTCAGAATCTTTCCTTATCAGTTTCAATGGACATTTGTCTAGAGAAACGCTTCAGGACTCATCAGTGAATCCCTCATCAATCAAGAGTAAAGGCAAAGGCTTCAGAAGAGTCCACTTAAGACACTGAGTTCAAATTCTGAGAACAATAATGAATATAACTCTGAATCACTGGCCTATAGCTGATAAAGAAAAACGTGACACTTGGGTAAGGCAGGATTTATGCAGAGGGACCATCATAATAGTTGTAGGGACTACCATGTAGGGTTTCACAGCAAGGGAAGAAAACTGGGATCAACTACTCATACAAATGGAAAACAAAGGGAATCTGTAACTGAAGGAGCTGGGTAGAAATGTAAGCAAATGGGAAATTACTGAAAAGAAACTTCAGAATACAGGAGAGCTCTGGCTACATGGATTTGATTGGATTCTTGTGTCTGCAGACCAAGGCTATCAAACAACATGTGGAGAATGGTAGGGAATTGGGAATTCCATCGGATCTCAATGGTGATCAAATCTCAAAGGTGTGTTCTTCTGGCTACTTGGACTCAACAAGAATATTGCTAGGAGTGGGTGATGAAAAGGATACTTGTTTATGTATTGCTCCTCCCCCTCAAAATTCATAGGAAACCCAAGCCCTAAGTATGGTAGTGTTAGGAGGTGAGGACTTTAAGAAGTAATTAGGTCATGAAGGTGGAGCACCCATATCTGGTAATGGCACGCTGACAAGAAAAGAGACAATAGCTTCCTCTGTTAGTCTCTGATCTCTACAAGAGACAGTTCTGTTCTGCCATGAAGGATAAATTTGAGGCTGTGTAGGCAAATGGATGCATCTGGAGACCCTAATGTTAAATGAAATAAATCAGGCATATAAGAGGTTTTGTTTATAAGAGAAACCCAAAATATAAAGACACATTGCCATCAATCCTCTCAAAATACTTCCCCTTGCTTTGAATGTATTTATCCTGTCATAGCCACTTTCTGAAGTAGTTCTGGAAGTCCTCCTCTTTCGTGAGTATCTTTTGTTGGGTTGTCATGGCTACCTCAACATTGTGAATCAGTTTAAAACGTTTACTTTTCATGGTCATTTTGACTTTAGGGAAGAGTCAAAAGTCAAATCTTGCCACATCCAGACAATTACAAGTTGGGTGAGAACACACTGAGACATTCGGCAGCAACATTTGCCAGATTTTTTATCACACCTTATAAAAATATCAACTTACAAATGGCTTCAGAAAGTGGCAAGAATGATAGTGTTCTAAATAAGGGTGGGCATTTTGAGGGAGAGTAACATCAATGTATCTTTTAACATAATCATTTTTAAAAATTTGAACACATACTATATTGTTTGGTAAGCCCTGTATGTAGTTCTTTAGATATGATACTGAAAATGTAAGAAGCAAAATAAAAAGTAAATTTGACCACATCAAAATTAAAATTTTTTTCTGAATCAAATGGCACCTTTAGAAAAGTGGAAAGATAACTCACTGTGTGAGAAAAATACTTGCATATCACTTATACAGTGAAATCTTTATATCAGAAAATATAAAGAATACTTATAACGACAATAAAAAGACAAACAATGTAGATGAAAAATGCACAAGTGATCTGAATGATCATCTTTACAAGCAATATAGTATTCATTGATAACAAGTGAAATGCTAGTGCTTGGAACAATATGAACAAACCCCAAAACACTGTAACTGAAAGAAGGCAGCCAAGGAAGCAGTATACAGTGTGATTCTATTCACATAATGTTCAAAATAGGCAAATCTAGAGTGATACAGCATTGCTTAGTGCTTACCCAGGGTTTGGACTGAGAAAAGAGGGAGAAAGGGGTGTGAATAATTGCTGTTACGTACAAGATTTTGATTTTGGTTGATTAAAACGTTCTAAAGTTAGATTGTTGTGACATTTCACAACTCTGTGAATGCATGAAACTTCAAACTTGAAATACATCAATTTTATGCTATGTTAATTTTATTTCATAGAAGAGTTATATGCACTATGCTTGATGAAAATTTAACCATATCTTATTGTATAGAGATTTCATGCTTGGGTCAAAGATGACATGTCCATTTTGATGCATCTGTTTTAGTTTTGATGTTCACTTTTATATTTCCCTAAATATGTGTAATTGTCTGTATATAATGTGATTTTTTCATATATCTACAAATGTGATTTCACATAACAGATATGAAAAAGTTATAACTATATGATATAAACTCACAGTTCATTTAAAAACATCACCATCACTCAATTAGTCTATTCTTCTCTTACATTTAAGAGTAATGAAAAACTGTAATTGTAAATAAGATCCTAATGGTATAATTGGCAACGTGAAATAGGAAGAAAAGGGCTAAAGGTGTAGGGGAAGTGAGAAGGGTAGGGGAAATGAAATAAGGGAAAAGAAAAAAATATGAGAAAATGAAACAATGGAAATAAAGTTTTTGTAAATAGAGAGGGAGGAGGGGGTGAAGGGAGGGCAGGAGTATGGGGAAAAAATGAGAACCAAGACCTGTCATGTAAAGGTACAAGATCCCAATGAAGAATGTAACTGTACTGTATACCTCAAATGTACCAATAAACTCAATGAGAAAAACAATACAAGAATAAATACAGAAAATGTGAAAAAAAAGAATAATGAAAATGTCATACCTAAAACCCATTGGAAATTGTAGTAGTGATCCAGTAGTTAATCCATTGTAAATAGAGAGAATTCATAGTCATTAAAAAAAGTAAAGGGTTAAAGCAGGAAATTGTCTGTTTTTTGCTCTTTTGGATTTTGTATTTTCCTACATTTTAAAGAGGGACACATACTGAGTTTTTTATCAGCCATCCTTGGTTGGAAACATCCTTTTATTCTGGCAGCTATTCCTAGTCATTTGTAATAATATGGTAACACATTCTGCAGAAGAAAATAATCTACTTTTCATATTGTTAAATGCTCTTATTGATTTGACTAATAATTTTTATTCACCTAACATGATGTTCCTAAGGATGTGAAGATGTGTCAGTATGATTCGCTAATTATTCATTTGGTTAGGAGATGATACAGACTTCTGGATGTGTCAAATAATAGGAAGAATGAAACTAAATCCCACATCATACTTGCATTTTAAGTAGAAATAGTAATTCCTGACTTGAACGCTGTAATAAATCTGAGTTTATGGTAGTAAATCTGAATTTCAGTGATACAAATCCATCTTTCTCTTGACATCCTAAGGTTCATTTGTTGCCTTTTTGTCTTAATGTGGTTCTTTTCTTCAGGTTTAGCCAGAAATTTCTCACAAATAGATCCTGCAACATAGAGACTCTAAAAGGGTAATGTTTGACTAAAAATAAATATGCTTATTCAGTACACTCATTATTCTTCAATATAGTATGGTTAATATTCAGATGAGTTAATCATATCTAGTGCCGATATAGAAGTCTAACATTACTTTTTATTTTTAAAGATTTTTATGCAGAGAAAATTGACATTTTTTGCTAAAGAGAACTACCAAATGGTATGTTGTATACAAAACTAATAGATATAGTATATTTATATTCTACAGTAATATAATCAAGCACACAGAATATACATGATGAACATCACTGAACACACCTATACCCAGCACCCAAACCAAGCAAAAGAACATTCCCAGCATCTCCTAAAACCTTTGTGCACCTCACTAGCCATGCTTTAAGGACAAGGACTACAATAACATGAAAATTATGGGCTAGTGGGGTCTACCTTCCTTTATGTAAATAGAATTATAAAAGCTGTGATATTAACCCATATGGATGTATAATTATGCTTTGTTAATTTCCATTTTTTTATATTCTATTCTACTATACACCAGAAGTTATTTAACTCCTTGTCTACAAATGGTCCTTTAGGATGTTGTCCTTCTTTCTGATAGTTTTAAGCAAATTAGCATGTGCGTTTGGGGCTACTTACAACAATGTTAACACATTGAATATCAATAATTTCAAACTGAATATAATATTTTACTGAGAAAAATCTAAATTAGGCAGACAAGAATATTTAGAAAAACAGTAATATCAACATTTTGCTGGGACAAGAATTACCATTTTAAGAGAGAATATCAATTTTTTCATTAATAGAACTCTAGTCTCCTTTAATTTATAGAAAATCACTGGGTTCTACTCATCTCAATTTGTGCATCATATTACCATTCTTTGCTTTAAGTACTCCTATTACCTAAACAATGATGAAACTGGAAGAAATTAAGCTAGTAAATTAATGGACCTTCACTTTTCTTGCGAAGAAAACAGTCGCATAATCAGACTGAGGCCAATCAGGGTTTTGCATTATATAAAAATGCAGGACAAGAGCTTTGACTCAAAATTATACCTCAAGTGAGCAGCTTGTGTGTCAGATTTAAAAACTTCTGTGCTTATAAGATTTCATCAGAGTGAATGAAAATGTCTGAGATATTAAATTGTTATGCTATGAAGGCTTTGGGTCCAGCTCAGATAGTGCTGCTGCGAACTGGGGGTAGCCATAAAATAATTCAAATTCAGCTGAGTTTAGAAGTGCCAGTCTGATGTATAAGAAAAAAATTGCAATGCCAAATGAAACTACTTAATCAATACTTCTTTTCTGGACTATGCATTGAAAGTATGGTTTGCTTGGTGATTGCGAAATTGCAAGTGGAACATAAATGCCCAGTGTGCTCTTGCTGAGGGCATCGGAGGTGATGAGTATGGGCAGACAGAGAAGCTTTTCATATGGGAACAAGCAGTAAATATAGTTTACAGCTAAATAAAATATTTTGAGAAAAAAACTACTTGTTGAAAAAACAATAAGAGTGCCGTCTATCTATTGCATTCTAACTAAATAGCAATGCAAGGTGGGGAGCAAAGCAAATGATGCTTAGAAAACTGCAGATTGCGGTTTATTCTCAGGAAATGCTCAACTCTTTCTTCTGTAGTGCCCCTCCAGCAGAAATTGAACCTGTGATTAGATTACCCTCCCCGTGATCTTGGCTTGGGAATTTCTAAACAGCAGTAATAAAATAATCATGGATTTGGAACTCATCCAGTCATTCTGTTTGACCATAATAATGTACCCCGGAAGTTCATTGTGTGCGGTGACTGGGACTGCGCTGAGTAGTACCACTGAACCTGTGTTTATTGGAATGAAGTACGGAGAGAAACAGCTGGTCTTTGCAAAGGGGAATTTAAATTTCAAAACAGTAGTACTGATGGTCTTCCCAAAATGGAACTGAAAATTGGTATCTAGTTGGAAACATTAGAGCCTGGGATTCAGCATTTGCAAATCAGTTTCTAATTGCTATAGCGCTTTCTAACTTGTTCTTAGCCCATACTTTCTGTATGTTCAGATCTGAAGTCATAAGCATGACACCTTGGAGATTTGGAAAAGAAGTTTTAAAGTATAAATAGTATTTTAAGCCACTAATATTTATATGTGATAATTTTCCCCATTTGATCTGGTTTCTGGATTATGGAACTCAAAAAGAGAACTGAAGAGCCTGTTTATAGAATTAGTTTATAGATGTTTGTGTGTATATGGTTTTTATGTTTTTGTTTGCTTTTGAATGAAAGATCCTTTATTACTGAATTATTTCAGAATTATGAATAACATTCGTTTCCTTAATTTTATAACACAACGTTCTCTCTCAATTAAAAAGAAAACTGTTTTCATTAAATTAAATAAAGAAGTTTGTAAAGGTACAAGATCCCAATGATGAATGTAACTGTACTGTATACCTAAAATGTGCCAATAAACAAAATGAGAGAAAAAAGGAAGTAGGAAAAAAAAAGAAATTTGTACAGTAGTTATGACTGTCATCAAAAATGTTTTAAGATAACAAAATACTATATCACATAGTTTTTAAATGCAGCTTTATGCAGACCATCTTACCGGTTCTCTTGTGGAAAAGATCTACCTAACAAAATTGAAAAAAATTGAAGTTATAATAATTTAAATAATTTATATATTTTTTCAAACATCTGAGGAATTGAATCTTATCAGTTGCAAAATAATGTATTTTTAATTTCTAGATGGATTTAGTAAGTTTTTCCTATCTAAAAAGATTTTGCTATGGAAAAATTATATATTGCTCATCATGAAAAAGAATTTTCAAAAATACTTTACATTTTAACTTTCAAAAGTAAATTCCACACAAAATGTTACTGAAAATTTTGCAAGAAGCCAGGTGTCAAGGTTCATTTCTATGATCCTAGCGCTATGGGAGACTGAAGCCATAGTAGTGCAATTTGAAGCCCAGGCTAGGCAACTTAGTTACTTAGAAAAACTCTGTCTCAAAAAATAAAAAATAAAAATGACTTGGAATATAGATCGTTGTACCGTCCCCTCGTTCAATCTCCAGTATAAAAAATAATAATAATGCAATAGACAATTCTGCTACTGATATTTTTCAGTACATATATATGTTTTTACTGCTTGAGGCCAAAAATACTGTTTATTCTAATTAACATTTTAATTATGTGGAAATATAATTAACAATTTAATTGTGTGGAAATATTCTATAACCATTGGTTAACTATTAAAATACACTTTAGTTTTCTTTTTTATGAAGCTGTGCTTTTGGGAAATCCTGAGTAGGAATTCTTAGAGATTTCTACCAGTCATTCAATTTATATAGAATAGGCCATTAGTTCTGTCCCACCCTTATGTAGACTTCCCTACTAAAGTATGGGAAAAGGAGTAGATTTGTGGTCTGTCACAGACCATCCAGGTGCTAACATTCTACCTTGGAAAGAAGATCGCCATGACTTTTCAACCTGGGAAGAGATTTAGATTCTCAGAAAACTAAGCACTAATTGTATCGTTGAGTTGAAAGCTAGAAGTTACCTTTTAGAGTATTTTCTGAGCCAGTGTCATTATAATTAGAAAATGGAAATGATTTTAATGGACATGACTAAAAATAATTAAATTATAAGCACATCATAAAAACCACTTCTTTCAATTATGATCTCATTTACACAGTACCAAATTAGAGTTTTATATTTTTGCCATCTGAATCTCCACAAATTGCTGTTTTTCAAGGGACAAAGGTCTTTTTCATAAGTATTAAATTTTATCTACATGGAGAAATTCAAATATGACAGCAGAAAAAGGAATAATATACTGATAATACTGTTAATTGAAACATCATGCTATTTTAATGAGTTCAGTAAACTCATTTCTTCTTAGAATAATAAAAACTGTGGATTTGTTGTTGTCATTGTTGTTGCTGTTGTTAATTCAAATCTTGCCTCATCTTTATTTATTTTTATTTATTTATTTATTTTTTTTTTTTGGTACCGGGAATTGAACTCAGGTCCTTGCGCTTGCAAGGCAGGCCACTGAACTGCTGAGCTAAATCCCCGGCCCTTTGCCTCATCTTTAATCTGGAATTTCTTTTCCAAAGCCAGATATCTCTCAAAAAATAACTCATTTGAAATCGACAAAGAGCCTACCTCACTTCATTTTGAATACTTTAAGATTTTTTAACTACAAAGATTTTATGAAGGCGTTCAGTAGTAATCCACAGATTATTCTAGTAATTATATTGCCTTACCAGAATCTAATAAATTTTAAGCAAATGTATTTTTCTTTATAAGATGTGGTAGATTGGCCCCCATGACCAGTTTAAAGAACGAGGCCTTTTTTTGTTTGTTTGTGGTTTTGTTAGGGGAGAAAGGGATTGAGATAAGGGACTTGCTATGTAGTACAGGCTGGTCTCAAACTTACAACAATCTTTCTGGCTCAATAAGCAAGGCTTTTTGATGATTCAGTTGTTGGTTTTCCTAGGCAGCTAGTGCCTCAACAAGTTTACTTCTGAAGTTCCGTCTGTGCTTTTTTAAATATAGAGTATTTTTAGGTTCCACTGAATATTGTCGTTTTTCTAGTTCATCAACTATGATTTTATTACTTATTCAGAAGCTTTGAATAGATTGTAACATAGAGAAAGAAGTACATAAATGTCAACTGGGCAAAAAGAACAATACGTGTTGAGAACCGAAGTATGATCTGATCCACACAGATATGGAAACGCTTAGTCTGCTTTGTTTGAATGATTCTGTGGAGTGCAGCTTTTAGGAAATTTTACTTTAGCCACTTTCCTCCTTTCCAAATTTTATATGTTTTCTTTGTCTTCTGCCATTTGCTAGGCCTTCAATAAAAACAGCAGTAAAGAGAGGATATCCTTAGCTTGTTACTCATGTTAGAAGAAAATGTGCCTAGCTTCTCACCCTTATGTATGATATTACCTGGTACCAGCTACAAAATGATAATCTGTAGATGCTCTCTACCAACCAGGGAAGAGTCTCGTTTGTTGATAGTTTTTGTTATGAATGAAGATTTTGTACCAGAATTTTTCTGCATCTATTCTTATAATCATGATCATATAATCCTCTTCTTCATCTTGTCGACATGATGTGTTACATTAATTGCTGTTTGATGATAGACCAACCTTGAGATAAATACTTGAAATAAATATCATTTTGTCATTTGTATAATTTTTTAAACATTGTTGGATTAGATGGATTTGCAAAAATTCAGTTCAAGTTTTAAAAATCTTTTATGATAAATATTTTTCTGCAGTTTTCTTTTCTTGTAATGTTTTTGTTGTGTTGGTATTAATATTGGGGTGAAGAAATTCTTAATCAAGAAGTGTTCTATCTTGCTTCTATTTTCTGGAAAATATTGCAAATGATCAGCATCATTTTTTACTCAAATTTTTGATAGATATTTTAAGTGAAATAATTAATAATTAGTGGTTTCTGGTTGGAAAGCTACTAAAGATTCAGATTCTTCAATAATATAGGCCTGTTTAGATAATCTATTTCTCCTTTCATACAGTTAGGTATAAAATATCTTTTAAAGAACTTTTTCATTTCCACTAAATTTTTTAATTTAAGAGCATAAGGTCCCTTTTAAAATCTTACTCACTATTCTTATATGTCCATGAAATAAAAAATACTGGCCAATTTCCCTTTCTGATAGTACTAATTTGTGTCTTTTAAAAAGTGTTTAGTATGGGTAGATATTTACCAACTTTATTAAATTTTTCACAAAACATTTTCTTATATTGTTTTTTCTCTATTACCTTATTTTCAATATCACTTGTTTATATTTTTTTAATTGTATTTTCCTTCACTACATATAGATTTTTATTGCTTTCTCTAGTTTCTTAATGTGGAATCTTAGGGTTCTGGATTTGGGATTTGTCTTCTAATATATTCATTTAATAATATAAAGTTTTTTAAAAGCATGGTTATTATTGTACCCTTCGATTCTTTTAAAAATATAAATTTATTTTCTAACAGATCCATAAATGATCTCTAATTCACCCATGTTATCACAAATCAAGGGAGCCCATTCTTTTTAATGGCTGAATAGTATTTCCTTAGGTACATGCACCAGATTTTCTTTATCTACTCATCAGTTGATAGGTACCTCAGTTGATGCCATATTTTGATGAAATGAACAGTGCTTCAGTAGCAAGGAGGGCAGTTGTCAACATACTAATCTAATTTTCTTTGGACATCTATTAAAGAGTGGCATTCCTGGATCAAAAGGTACCTCTATGTTTTTATTTGTTGAGGTATCTCCACACTATTTTCTGTTATGCCTGTGCTAATTTTCATTTAACCAACAGTGGGGCAAGGGTTACCTTTTCTCCAAGTCCTCACCAGCAGCATTCTCCCAATTTTTATTTTCATTTAAATAAAAATATTTAAAAATTTCTCTTGAGACTTCTTTGATCTATGCATTATTTTGAAATGTATTGTTAATTTAATTCCAGCTTAATTCTATTGAAGTCTGAAAGTATAATGTTCATTGTTGGATGAATTATTCTAAAATATTTAAATTTATTAGATTGATGGTACTCTTTAACTCAAATAAATGAATACTAATTTTTCTACCAGACAGATGTCAATTACTGAGAGAGATGTGTTGATATCTCCAACTATAATAGTAGATGTGTGTATTTCTCCTTGCAATTCTTTGAATTTTTGCTTCTCACATATTAGTGCTTTATTGTTAGGCACTTTTAATTAAGGATTATCGGGCCTTCTTGGAGAATTAAGCACTTTATAATTATGTAGCATCCCTTCTTATTTTTAATATTTGTCCTTGCTCTCCTATTTGTTTAATCTAAAATTAATATAAACATTTTTGGTGTCTTTTGATTAGGGTTATCATAGGACAGTTTACCACTTTTACTTTGAAATAGGTTTCATGTAGATGACACAGGAATGGATCATTTTTTAATCTCTTCTCTCATTCTTTTTTAAAATTAATACTTGTAAACCATTCATATTGAATATGATTACTGAGAAAGCTATATTATAAACATTTGTAACTGTGCTATTTTCTTTGTATTTACCCTTCGTTTCTTTTTTGTTGAAATCTTCTCTTTGTGCCTTTTCTGGTTTTAATCAAACATTTTGGGTTATTCCATCTCTCTTCTTTCTTCGTATACCATATCTATTTTACCTCTTTTCAAATTATTCTTACCTGATACCCTAGAGTTTGCAGTACATATGTATACCTACTCTAATCTTCATTTATCAGTCTGAGACTTTGTGAGTAGTCTAGGTACCTTATAACAAAGTCATCCTTACTCTCACTTTTCCTTTTTAGCATTGCTATCTGTTATCTAACTTTGACAGAAGTATAAGTACCCAATGAATCATTGCTATTAATATTCAGAGCATTGTCTAGTACACCAACTAAGAATAAGAAAACTAAAATATTTTGTTTTGCCTTTATTTATACTCTAACAATCTTCCTTCCATCTGAAGACCTTTTAACATTTCTTGTCATCAGGTTTATTGCTGAAAGAACATCCTTCAAGTTTTATTTTTCCATTTTTTTGTTTTTGTTATTAAGAAAGTCTGTATTTGTCCTCTCCTGGTGGAAATGCAAAATTTTAGATTGGTGAGGTTTTTATCTTTTTCCACATCTTATTTCTGACCCAATTCTTAACCCTTTTACTCTACAGTAAGATGTTTTTATTCACCAGTCTCTTTCAAGATTTTCTGTTGACTGTTTTCTTATTTCAAATATGATATGCTCACATGCAGGTTTTTTGGTATTTATTATTCTAAGTTTTGTCTAAGCTTCCTGCATCTGTCGGTTTGTGACTGTTATTAATTTTTTTTTAATTTAGCTTTTCTTTCATATATTTATTTCTTTTCCACCGGTCTTCTTAGTATGTATATGTTACACTATTTGTAATTGCCCCACATTGTGTGGAATTTTTGTTTCCATTTATTTTTTCTTTTTGTATTTTAGTTTGTGATGTTTCTGGTGACGTGTTCAGCTTTGTCGATTGTTCCTCAGCTATGTCTAGTTTGCTGAACCCGTCCAAGCAATCTTCATCTCGGCTACAACTTCTTTAGCACTGTATTTCTTAGAGATTCCTTAACTCTCTTTACTCATCTTTTCTTGTATTTTGTCTATCTTTTCTTTTTGCAACCTCTGTAATTTTTAATTTCCTGTTGATAGAAGCAAAATCTTTAGCATAGATAATTCTTGTTGCGTTGCTTTACTTCTTCGTGCTGTGTGAGGTTTTTTTCCTTGATTTTTAGACAGTTTTTTAAGTTTGGTTGAAAGTGGTATATGACAGGCCTTCAGGATGTGATTTTAGCAATAATCAGTAGAATAACTATTGTGCAATATTTAGTGTTACTATAGGTATCGGAGCCTTCAACACCTAATGTCCTTGCTTTTATCCTTCCGGTTTTTGTTTTTATTTGGATGTCCTTAGAAACTCCTTTTTAAATACAGTGCGTATCTTTAAATTCTCTTCATTGTAAGGCAGGCGTAATTCACTTAACTCAATGTTGTAGCACCCTATCCCTGTTATGGTAGAAGTACAGTACTGAGAGAGGCGGGGAGCGTGCTTTAATCTTATAGTTTGGTAATCTCCATGATTTTAATGAGCCTGAGTCCCTGGGCTGTGACTGTCAGAAGAGTAAATAAGCCCTTTTCTTTCTCTCCTGTGTGAGATGAAAGGGTGACAAGAGCTTCAGTTGATCAATTCATGTCACTTCTATATTATTTCAGCCTTCATTAATGGAGTTTCCCGGAGGATTGGTCCCAGCCATAAAATGTTTCAGTAATATTTCAAAATCACTACTGTTCTTATTTACATATTTCAATATAATTACTTTCCCACCCCCTTGCTGAAAGCATGAGTGGATTTCTCTATGATCTTTACCATAAAACTCATAGGGCTCCCAGAAGTAAAACTCACCAAAGCACAGGTCTCCTCTCCAGCCTGAGACCCTAGACATTAGCTATGAAGCTAGCTCACACCCATCCTCCAGCAATTCGATGTGACCTTGGTGTTTCTGGTACTTGACGACTCCTAGGGCTTCTCTTTCTAAGAATTTGTGATTCTCTGTATTCCTTTCTCAATTCAGTCTTTAAGGTGGTATTTTGCCCTGGGATCTCAAATTTGAAGTTGATAAAAGAAGAGCTGTTAATTTTCTGCTCAGTCTTTTTCTGGTTTTGATCATGGGAATAAAAATTTCCAAGTACTTTGATAATTGGGAGACTGGCCAACTCTTTTATTAGAATATTTATGTTGTAATATATCAAATATTAGCATGTGCTTGATTAGTAGATATATATTTGTATGTCCCTCATGCTGTCAAACGTAAGATTTAGAAAGACAATCTAATTCAACCTTTTATCCTAAAAACTCTTCTTACTATAAAAATCTGGTGGCCTGCACATTTTAATGCTGAGAGTGACACAGTGGGAAGGGGTGAGGGTAGTTCTTTTATCATTTCTTGAAAATATGAGCTAGCAGATGGCACTTCCTCTTTTCTACACTCCATCATTCAGCAGAAAACAATTAAAAGCAAATGAGTTTTAACAATAACTTGGCATGCTCATTTCTGTGCTAGTTATTTTTATAAGAATCAAAGTTTGCTATAATGTATTTAACACACTGTTTTATGTTCATTTGGCATCTCTTTTAAGTCTTGGGTTTTCAGTTTCAGAAAATTGTGAAATGGTCTCAAAGTGAAATCCAGAAGGCTCAGAAACTTAACCAAGAAATAAAGTACCATCCTTGGAGTCAATACATACAGACTAAAATGGATGGATTTGAAATATCTTGAGCCAAGAATTGGATTTACAGAGGAGCTTAGGGCATATGGCTTCCTCTTTCTGAGTTCTGGGAGGAGCTTCAGCAATTTTTTGCCATATCACATGTTGCTGCCAAATTTGTAAATGAGATACTTTAACTATAAGCAAGGCCATTGTACTATTCCACTTTTATTTCCTACCATTCTCCCTTTGTTTCCTATATGGAAATTAAGGGGGTAATTTATGTCTCAGTGATCTAACCTCCTAGAGCACTCTTGCTAGAAAACATGTGGGAAGCAAAAGAAAAACAAACTGCAAAATATTCAGAACCAGAAACAAGTCTGTAGAAGACTAATCACCAGACTTATGAGAATGGAAGTTTGTATTAAAATGTCATAGAAGGACCAAGATCTGTCATGTAAAGGTACAAGATTCGAATGATAAATGTAACTGTACTGAATACTTTAAAAGTACCAATAAAATCAATGAGACAAAAGTCACAGAAGGTAGAAAAATGAAAATATTTTGTATCATACATATACTTAGAGTATTAATTATCTATTTTGAATTATCCTAAATTTCATTGCATAAAATAACAAGAACTTATCCCGCACAGACCATGAGGAAGGAATCTGGTGTCCAGGAGAAACGTGTATCCAGGCTTTCATCTCTGGTGAGTTTTCAATCAAGGGTTCACTGGGGCTGTAGGAAGAACTTCCAAAATCACTCGATTCCATAATTACTAGGAAACGGCTCCTGATTCCCACTACATAGACCTCTCACAGGGCTGCCTGAGTGTCCTAGTGGGCCGGTAGCTGTTTACTCCAGAGAAAATAAAGTGAGAGAGAGGTTGGAAGCTATGATCAGTGGCTTTCAGGCCTGAGGCATGGCACCATAGCATGCCAGATGCATGTGATAAAGCCACAATCACTCTTGTACCAGGAAGAAACAAGGAGAGAAAGAAGAGATTGGTGTCCCATAATCTCTTTCGAGAACACATCCCTAATAACCTAAAGACCTCTCAAATGCTCCACATCATAAAGTTGCTACCATCTTCAGTAACACCGAGGTGAAAATCAATCCTGTGGCTTTTGGGCCTTGGTCGAACCCCATGATCTAAAGCATAGTACTAGTATTACCTCTACTTTTTTTTTCAAGAAACTTACAAAATCATCTTTTTATTATGTTTGATTTTTACCTTCATTCTCACTTTCCTTTCTTATCATAGATAAAAGAAAACACAAATATAGAAAAAATAATAATTATATTATTACCTTAGTTCTATTGCCTACTTTGGCTATGGAAATGCCGTGCTGAGTCACATCAGTGAGAGTAACCAACTGACACTGTGAGTTTCAGAACCATCCCTTTGTATGCAAATATTGCTCTTATGCCATCATTTTGTTGTTTTTAGAAAAATGCATACATACCAAGTACAAGGGAATCACATAAATGATTTAGTATGCAGAACTCTAAAGAGGGCTCCATGATCTCCAACCCCTAGTGCTGCTCCTATGATTATATATAGGCTAAGAGATTTTGGTGTTTGGTTTGTTGTGGTTTTGGTTTTTTCAGATGGGACATTGCTATGTAGTCCAAGCTTGCCTTGAACTCACTATGGAGGCCTCCAACTCTTTGGCAATCCTCCTGCCTCAATCTCCTGAGTGCAGGGATTACAGGCATGTGCCATCTAAGAGAGATTTTGAAGATGCAATTATCGTTGCTAATCGGTTGGTTTTAAAGCAGTGAGTGAGCTGTGGGTTTATTCTAACCCAGTGATGGCATTTTTAGAAACTCAGTGCCCAAACTGCAACCGAAAGCTGCTTAGGCATTGCAAAGTGCCAAAACCGCAATTAAACTTAAGTGCTTGGCCTCTAGGGTGATACTGGGGCAACCTGGCTTGTGGGCCAACAGTGGGTTCTGTGTGCTCCCTGTGCTGAATGAAGACAGACAAAAATGAATAAGTTCTTTGAGTCTATGTGTACGGAATTCTACAAGCAAACTAAGGTATAATGATAGGAATTATATCAGTGCTACTCAGGAACATGTACAGGGTGAAAGATAGCCAAGGGCACAGAGAAAACTTTCTGGGTGATTTCATAGAATTTAACTGTGTTAAACTTCTTAAATTGATGAGTTTTACACAATTTTTTGTTGCTGCTTAAAAAGTTACAACAAACATAAAAGGTTAAAACACTACTGTCAATCACTGCACAGTTCTGTAGATCAGAAGTCTGAGTGGTCTCTGCTTAGGGACTCAAAAGGGGAAAATAATCCTGTTGACTGAGCTGTATTACTTGTACTTTCATCTATTCCCTTAAAAATTCATATTCACTGGTACCAGGGATTAGGATTTGAATATATGCTTTGAGGAAACATAATTCAACATTCTGCCAATAATCTACAATATTACATTCATTGGAATTCAGTTTTTTTTCTTTTTCCAGAGCAAACCTACAGATATTATGAATAGTATGTATATAACTTTCATAGTTCATGTTTTTAAAGAGCCATTTTCAAAATTAACAACAATCCTTAAAATTTACATGACTTTAACATAAAGTGTTTGAAGTTGAAAAAATAAAAGCTTATCCAAATGTCAAAAATAGAAAAAAAAATTTGATCAATAGTGTCAGAGAAAAATTATATTTTTGTCACTTATGTAGAAAATAATATATTAAAATTTTCACATGGAAAAAATTAATATGTAGCCAAAATATTGGAAAACAAAGGTATCAGTGGGTAATTCATACAAAACTGAAGTGTTTTGAGATCATTGTATTTATTTTTTGGTTTTATGATATTGTGGTTCTGATAGCATTTTGTACTTCATTATTTAATATTGTTAGTATTTTGTTTTAAAATACATGTGCACTTTCTTGTATAATTTTATATAAATTTTTGTTAAGAGGCTTTTGCAAATTTTAAAATCTTAAAGAGCATCAAATCTGAATTAGCTCTTGGTTGGCATATAGTTTAATTAAATTTAGTTTTATGGAAAGCTTTGATTTAAAGAGTCCAAAATAATAGGAATTTCAGTGCAGTTACATGTATCATATTTTGTTAAAATTAAGTGAATGAATTCATGAACCACTGGGACAATACTCTGAAATACTATTGAACAGTTTTAGAGAATGGTTTAAGAAAATGAATTAGAGCCTAAGAAACCTAGAATAGTTACCTCAAACTTTCTAGTGTTGAATGTCATGACCTTGATAAAGTTTTTTAGAGAAACATTTAACAAGCCAAGTATTTGATAGTTATAAAGTCCTTGGAAATACAAACTTTTAAAAGTAGCATACAAATATTTTGGCTTATGAATGTGATTTTTCAGAAAAGTGTCTGTTGCAAAGATCTAGTGAATTATTTTGTACGGGTTATTGATAGGTGTAAAGATTTAAATAGAGAAAAAGCTTCAGGGATTTTTCCAAAGAAATGTAACCATTTAGAGTAAGATTTGGATTTATATTATCTAATACTATATGTATACACAACACAATATGTATACAATACTATATGTGCATTTTATATTATATGATAAATATGTAAAATATAACATATTCAATATTATATATACATACTATTTTATGCTATAAATATGCACAGTCTAACATAGATACAATACTATATGCATATATTATGTTTTGCAACATAGTATTATTAAGTTTAAGTTCTTTTTTTGCAAGTGGTATATTCTAGGTGATTTACAGTTTTTGTTTTTGAATTTTCAAATACAATTATTATTAGCCAATTGCAGTTTTCCTTTTTCTTGATGTATACAATATGAATGGGTGTGCCAATTTATCTGCAAAGTGAAAACAATATTTTGGGCTCATTTCTTAAAATTAGACCTAAGTTTTACTCTATTACAACTACCATAATCAAGGTGAAACAAAATTGTTCCCTACTAGTTCAGAGTGATAAATGATCAGGAGAGATAACTTGCAATGCTCGTGATGTTTAAAAACAATATTCACTCAACTCCTTTTAATATGTGAGATCCACTAATGCTTCCAAACTCTATCTATATAGAAATATTTATATGTGTGCGTGCTTTTAACCATCTGCAAAATGAAAGTAGAAATAAATACTTTATAAAATTATAAGAGGGATTACTGCTTAATGTTTGCAGCGTTTTTGATATTTTCTGGAATCTCAGATAATGCTGTCCTAGTTTGCTTTTACACAATTCCTGTTTGATTGTTCCTGTATCAAAGTATCTTTTATTAACAATAATCCTTTGGGATAGTAGTATAACTAAAACCTGATTACAATAGCTTGATGGTGTTAAATATTTGAATAAAGCATCACAGAATGGTTCTTATGTGTAAATTTTTAAAAAATGTAGCAAGCCCAAAGATATAACATTAGTAAGAAATAAAAGTTATTTTTTATTATAAGCCACTAATTCTTCTTCTCAAGTTTTGTACTTGTCTAAGAAGTGACTAATGAAATAACCCTACTAAAAATAACATCAAAAGGCAACTGGCACTTAAAGAGTGTATTGGACCTATGATAGAACAGATGAGTTATAGAAGCTTAGAGCTATCAATTCTCACTAAAATCTGATAAATGGAAATGGTAAAGAAAAAAATATCAAGAAAGAAAAGTCCTTACGTGACTAAAGATCATAAAGCTTTTAAAGATGGAAAGGGCATCTGGGTTATCTTGTTCACCTCCTTGACAACCAAGAAGCATATCACCCCACATTGACTAGAATGTTTTAGAGTATTTTTAGTGACCCAAGAGATGGAAAACCCTTGACACTGCCTTTGGGAGTCAGTTTTATCATCTGAACTCTAGCTTTTGAAAGTTTATTTTAAACTACCATTTTATCTTCCAAGTTTTAAGTTAGTAGTAAATTTATAATATACTGAAATGCATTATATATGTTCTATCCCCGGTACCAAAAAAATAAATAAAATAAAATAAAACATGTTTAAGTTGCATTTGGATGTATCATAATGATAGTAATAACTAACAATACCAAATACAGATATACATTCTGGGAAAGGAACTGTTGGAGCTATATTACTGTCAGCCCCTTGAGTGGGGTGGAAACACTATTATATATAATTACCCAAATTTTACAGATAATACTAAAGAGGAAGCTCAGTGAGCTAAAAGACATTTGTCTACATGATAGAGATTAGTAATGCAACAGCCTCATGACTGAAAATCAAGTTGGCCTCTCTCGGTGGATAGTTTTTTCAAAGTAATGTAAAAATGAATTTTTTTGTGACAGTGTCTTTATCAGTAATTACTTTCAGCTTTCTTCACATTTCTACCTCAGAATGATACACATATTATGACAGATATGCAAATATCATTTGAATACAAAAGTAAAATTTAAATACAGTAGTAAAGAAAGGGCTGAATAATGCAAATCTAGGGAAGAGCTCTGCTGGAGAAATCACAATATTAACACTTTCTCACACCTTTCAAAAGGAAATTTTGTTTTAAAAGTTATTGTGCTGAAATTAACACATATATCAGATGAAGAATTTTCGCTTTGCTGTTGCTAAATGATATTTATTTTTCATGGACTTTAGAAATGTTTCTAAAAGATTGTGTATACTGTCGCCATCATTACAGTGTTCAATGAGTCCATTGTATCACTTGCCAACTGTGCTGCAACATATTATTCTTCTTCATGAATTCTTTGTTTTCTTAGTACCTGGATAGAAATGGTAAAATGCCTAATATATTTCTAGGTTTGTCCATTTTTTTCTCTTTCCTATCGACTTTAACTTTCTGAGAAGAGGTAAGTCGATTCAAATTTTTTCAAAGTGACATATTCACCTGGTAGAGTTTGTCATTGTGAAATCTTTCCTTATCTGTAGCAATGCTTGCACTACATCATCAAAATCAAACTTGTGATTGAAATCATTTTTAAATTGTCACACTATATATTGCATTATTTTAAATTTGATTCATTTATAGCCTTATACTTTTAATGCACCTCATAAAACAACATATATTTGAATTTATTTCCTCCAGTTTGTGAGTCTTTATCCTTAAGAGGAGCATAAAACATTTTCTGCTTTTATTTAAGGTGAATATTTACATTTCAGAATGAAGCTAAAATAATATTTTGTTATATGCTTTTGTCGCACCAATTCTATATTACTTTATCATTTTTTACTTATTGGGTATTTATAGTTTTGTTTTCCATTCTCTCTGGGGTTTTAAAGTTATACATTTTGGTTCTATTCTGCTAATTCTACTGGAATTAATATATTAATTACCAATTATTCCTAATTTATGAAACCTTAAATAAAACTTTTATCTTTCTCACAAATAAAACTTTCAAAAATGTTATTTACAATTATTCCAATACTGACTATTTTCTCATTTGTCATTTTAATGTTATTTTCATGTTAAGACATATTGCATATAATATTTTTACTCTTTCACTTGGAATTTTTTAAAAATTTGTTGTTTTTTTTGCATGTGTGTGTGTGTTTGTGTGTGTGTGTGCACCAGGAATCAAACTCAGGCTCTTGCACTTGCTAGGCAGGTGCTGGAATCATTGAGCCAAATCCTGGTCCAATATTTTTATATACATATATATATTTTCTTTTTAATTTCAGACTTTCAATTGTTTATCCTGTCATTTCCTCCAATCATTATTTTCATAATGAATATCTGTTAGTGATTAAGTTTTAATTTTCTAAAAACATGTTTATTTTTCGCCCAGTCTTGAAAAACTATTTCATAGACTGTAAAATTTTAAATTAGTTGTTATTTTCTTTTAACTTGGGGATGATATCATTTGACCACTTATTATGTTGTTATTAAAAAGAACGTTTTGGTCTAGCAGCTATTCATTTCAAAGTATTTGCTTTTTCTGTCCCTTTTTCTTTAAAATTTTGAAGTTAAAAATGCATGTTTTACTTTGTCGCTTCCCATCTCTCTCATTCTCTTCTTTCTTCTCCGTGTTTTCTTCCTCTCCCCTCATCTTTCTCTCTCCTCCCCTTTCTCCCTGCTTCTTCTCTTCCTACACCATTGTCCTCCTCCTTTTTCCTCTTAATCCTCTCCATTTTCACCATCATCCTTGAGGCCTTACAATTTGCGAAATGTCTTAGGAGTAATATTTTCCCGTACTCTCTTTTTAAATAAAGACTTCACATCTTTCTCTGCCTGCCCACATACGTCAGTCATTCTCACTGTACACTTTGCATTTCTTATATTCTTTGTTGCATTCTCTTTTGTGTCTTTCTATGCTGCATTCTAGACATCTTTTTCTAAGTTATCTCTCAATTCATTCTGCTGTTTTCTACTTTGTGTCATCCCTGGCCTCATATTATATCATTGTGTTTCTTGGCATTTAAATTTGATTATTTTATTTCTCAGTATGGATTTATTTAACCAGTGCTGGGATTCAACCACATGGCCCAGGGCCTCAAACTTACCAGAAAAATGCTCTGCCACTGAGCCCACAGCCCTGTTTGACATTGTTATGATTCTAATATGTCACGTTCTACAAGTGACTGCTCTTTACAGTCATTTTTAGGGTTTTCAGCTATTTCTTTAAGTAAATTAAGCTTAATCGATATTGAGCAATTATAGTTTACAAGGTGAATATGACCCATTTATGCCTTCTGCTAAATTCAGTGTTTCTTGTTTCTCGTCATTTGCTTCTTTCTTTTTCCTCTTCCCCTTTTTACCCCCACCCCATTCACAGAATCCTTTTCTGAACATGGCCCTTAAGAATCAATGCATATGTATTTCTGAAATTTGCAATGATGTGTTCTCCTTTGCGTATACTTCCTTTTAGTATTGCCAGGTGCCTATTTTCACTCCTAGTCAACCTAAAATCTTAATGAAAATGTCTAAACTTGCCTATTGGCATGCAAAGACCTATGAGGACAGGACTGCTTTTCTCTGATACTTTGAGTTTGGGGAGGCCAAAGAGGAGAGCTACACTTTTAGTTCTAGTTTATTATTATATCTGCCTTAAGGTTGTAGCTACTTGAGCTCTCTGGCTAATGTAAAATAAGTAATATATGATAATTCTTGTGGGCCATAATATATGTAACCCTGGCTTTTTGAAGCTATAAAACCAACATGAAGGGTTAATATCAGCAAATATCTTCCAAATAGAAATAGGCCTTATGTTTTGATGTTAATACACCTCTCTGAGTTCAAAATTTCTTGCCACAAATGGTCTGTTACATATTTGTGTATGTGGGTGTGTGCTTGTGTGTGTGCTCATGTGTGTGTGTGTGTGTGTGTGTGTGTGTGTGTCTGCATGTAAGAGAGAGAGCTTGTGTGTGATTCAGAGAGATAGAGAGCCAGAGAGATGGTCAGTCAAAAATCGTGCTTAAAGCTACAAGCATTTCTTTGCTGCACCAAGTGGCTTTGTCAGTTGGATCTGGCTGGAGCAGGACATCTCTGATCACACATCCAGTTACTTGGTGTGTGAGCCATGAATTACCTTTGTTACCATGGGCTGGAGTCTCCTACATGCCTAGTCTCTCAACTGGAATGGACCAGATACCTCTTGTTATAGTTTCCCATCTTCTATCAGGCTTAACATGACCAGCCCACATGTCAATGGCATTGGCATGAGGAAAAGCACGTGATTTCTTGAGGCCTTGGTGTGTGGTTGGCACGCTCTCTGTCTGTGATAGCCTCTTGCCAAAGCAGGTCTTACAAGCAGCCCAGATGGATAGGCAGGGAAGATAGACTAAGTCTGAATGGGTGAAGCTGCATATGTATGAGTAAAAGTTGTAGATAGAAGGAGGATTGAAAGTTGACTCTATTGATACATTTAAATTATCAAGGTCTCTCTCTGACTCTGCCTCTCTCTCTCTCTCTCTCTCTCTCTCTCTCACACACACACACACACACACACACACACACACACACAAGCATATTTTACTTTTCAGTGGGACAGTTTTCAGAACAAATGAAGCCAATACCTTTTCATCTATTTATGTTTTTGTTCATTTCTGATTTATTTTCTATTTCATTTTTCTTTTCATTTATGTGCTTTCACATTGGTTTTTTTTAAACTTACGTTCCCAAATATATCTACCAACTTCAAATCATTGGTCTGTGCTTGTTCTTTCTTCTGCTTCCTCTTTCACTGGCCTTTTAAACTGACTATTTTTTATAAAAAGATGTTAGCTTTATTCTCATTTTATATCTAACAAACAAAAATAAATACATCTTGTCCTCTTTCCTCAATAATTTGGAAATATTTTTAAGGATATTGTTAAGGCCCCATTATCTCTGAAGGTTTTCCAAATTCCAGTGACTTTATAACAACTATCTTAGTATTGCAGAGACTAACAATCACTTTGAGACTTTAGAAAGTCAGTTCAACCACTCAAGATATTTCATATCTAGCAGTCATGGTAGCATGGAGTCATATTAATTAGTTCATGAATAAAAGCCATTCCTTTCCACAACAGTATATTTTCAAACAAAATGAGGTGGCAAGTTAAAGATATTATTGGGAAGATTGGTTTGTTTAAAAGAGAAAAGCAATAAAAAAATATTTTAGAAGCCATACACCTGAAAAAATCAGTGTAGCCCTAAGCTTTGTTATATATTAGGCCTCAGTCTCCTAACTTAAAAGATCAATATACATAAGCAAAGTAAATTTTACCTATTGACTGCTATTCAAGAAGATATTTTTGAGAGGTTTAGATCTAATTTCACATTCAATATAAGAGAAACATAAGAGAAATGGTTGAAAATCAGATCATGCAGCTGAATGTAAAAATAAGGTAAGATGATTAAAGGAATTAAATTCATATTGATAAAATTGAATTACCAAGAAAATAGTTAACCTTGTAAAATATCAGAGAGATTTCATGGTACAGTGATCATACTGAATATTAATTGAGTGATTTCTAAGTGAAAGGTACTATATTAATACTACCTCACACATGTCAGGAAATTTATATGTTAGGATAACCCTATTATTATTACCATCATATTATTTTAAAAGATAATGGCTGAGACTTTCAAAATTGTGTAATATTCACCCAAAGCAAATGGCCAGTAGGTGGGAAAATGAATTAAAGTTAACTGACATCAGAACTGCAACGGACTAACAGATGCTTGAATTGAATGCCTGTGAAAACATATACTAGCTTTATCAATTTGAATATCCAATCGAACATTTTAAATTTAAATATTGCCACATATATGGTGGTGTGAATAATAATTATTTGAACTTAGCACTTTTTATACATTATGTTCTTTATTTTTAGGGTCCCCAATTTATACATCCTCAAAACAAACTTACTAAAGTCATCCAGGCAGAAAGTTGTAGAGTGAGAAGTCAAAGCCAAGCCACCCAGCTCTAAAAACAAGTTAGGATCCTGTACCACTGATGCCATCATGAAGGTCTTTGAGGAAAAAAAGTCTTTTGAATTGCATGCAGCATAACAAATATTGTTCCAGTACAGTACTGGCTACAGCATCACCATCAACAGTAACTCACGATTACCTTTGTTTTTTTCTGAGAATCAATCACATGGATTAACAAATGTAGTCATGCCCTGAAATAGTGCCCTAATTTAAACAATAAGTCTAAATATTCTACATTTTTTTAAGTTTGAAGAGAAATCACATTCCTTTTCTCTGTATTTCCATCCTCCAGGACTTCAGCTTACAAAAGAGGACTCTAAATCTCTAGACTGATTTCATCTTTTAATCAACTAATGAAGCAGGGAATCATTTGGTGCTTGAGAAGGCTATTTCTAGTAGAACATATAAAAGCTACAGGATGAGCACTTGTCTCAAAAATTCACATTCCATCTAAGCATGGATTCTCTCATTTTTAGTTTTTTTTTTATTAGCACATTTGCAGAACATAATAATTGTATTGCTTTTGGGGAGTTGATCCATGTGCATAATGCACTTCGATTCCTTTTATCATCCTCTGCCCTCCCTCACCCCTCATTCCATCTCTTAATCCCCTTCTCATCTGAAAAAGATGTCTCCCTATTTCCCATAATCTATCTTTTCTTTTGATCTGCACTTATATTTTTGGGTTTCTCATGTGAGAGAAACCATGGACTATTTAACCTTGTGTGTTTGCATTATTTTAAGTAGCATTATGGTCTGCTATCTTTAAGAACACCAGTCATGTAATTAAATTTATACTAAACAAATGCTATCCGTACCATTTGAGCAAAGTCCTTCTGGAGAATACAAATGAAGGCACTGACAAGCTCAAAGATAGGTGTTAGAATAGTTCAGGCTAAAGGGAGGTAGAGGGGGAAATGTAATATGTGAAGAAAATATACAAACCTGAAACCCCTGCCTCAGAGACCTTTTTTTTTTGCAGTCAGGTGCCTTGAATGCAGCTGACCACAGCTGTTGAGAGTCCCGTTGGAATTGGACTCAGTAAATCCTGTCACATGGAGGATGATGATGCTAACACATCTGAAATAGTGTGGTTACAACAGTTAAAAATATTTTTGCTATGGTTGAAACAGTACATATTGACAATCGAGGGGTGGGGCACAGCTGTGCACAGTCAGTAATTGCTTCTGAAATGGAAAGTGAATGTTTCAGCAAGATAAAGTATTTGCATTTAAATAGGAAAGAAACAAGTCAGCACCATCTTTGGATTAGGCTTTCTGAACATCATTTATTTTCTTTATTTTTCTTGTTTCAGATTTGTTTCTTCACCTAGTCATAAAGATAAACAGAGTCAATGATGTGATTCTACATCATTCTCATGTTTTGAAATAGTGAACTTGGGGGAGAAAGAAAGATAGCTACAGTAAGAAAATAAGACAATAATTTACCACAACCTGACAAAGGAACATTCCAAGATGGTTATGATTTTTCAAGAAAAAAGACAGTTATAATGATCAATACCCCATATCATTAATGTGATATTTGTCTTTTCTATTAAGATCTCATATGACATTTACAACTCCTCTGTATGTAAGAATGATTTTCATACATGAAAATTCTGGTTTCATTTGCATATTTGATAAGTAGAATAGATTTACATTAAGTTACTGAAACTAAAGCGGCAAGTTAGTAAAGAATAGCATTAACATTTATGACTCATTTATTCAGGTGACTGAGATTATATATTTTTTCTGAGAGAGAGAATTATGAAGGCCATTAAATCAACTAGATTGCTAATTCATGAAATGATTTTCAACAGGTTATACATCAAGTTGATTATATATTTGAGAATTTATAGCAGTAAGGATAATATTTAGTCATCTTATTTGAGTAAAATAATTTTAAACTTAATACAATATTTGCCTAATACCAACATAACCATCTTCATGCTATAATATAGGAGTTTTTGTTTGTTTGTTTGTTGGTTGGTTGGTGCCAGGTATCGAACTCAGGGCCTTGCACTAGCAAGACAGGTGGCAGAACCACTGAGCCAAATCCCTGGCCCTAATATAGGAGTTTATAAATGTGGAAATAAAAATTCTCCAATTAGATTGAAGTATGTATTATATTGGTGCTCCAATTTTAAAGGAAAAGACATGTAAGGTATAAAAATAAGTACTTGGTTAAACTTTTTCAAAATTGGTTTTGAACACAAATTCCAAATCCCTAGAAAAAAAAGTTCCTATTATAATTTTTACATCTTTCAAAGAAAACTACCTATAGTAATTGTGGAAGAAGAAATGTATTGTAAAAAAGAAATAACAATAAATCTGCAGAAGTTCTTCTCTACTATGAGATGAATCAGTGTGGACTACTGGTCTTCTTCCTGGGCTACCCTGTAGAAATTATAAAAGGAAAAACAAAGCTCAAAGTAGGATAATTGTGGATTACTGAATTTTTAGAAATCTAGGGAATTTTATTCAAGGTTACCAAATTCTGTTCCTATGGAGGATATTTAGGACTTTACAATGTAGATAACATAAGAGTGAAAAATAATTCTTGCCTGTAGACAGGAAAATTCTAAAACATCCAACAGAGGCTTCACTGGCTTCTTTCCCCACGGAACAAACAGTTTTTGCTGTATTTGCATATTCATGTGAATATTCTTGATCTGTAAATGTGTCTGCTCACCAGATTCTCTTTTGAACCACTTAACAACATCTGCCTGTTTCCTCATTGATTACTCAGTAGAATAACGTCTTTCAAAAAGGTTTTCCTGGTCTCATTGAATGCGCCAGCAGCTTTGGAGATTTTTGTGTGTGTGATCACTTCACCAGCAGAACCTGGCCTACACGTAAGCAATCATGTCGAAGGGACTTGCGGCTGGCATTGATCTTGGCACCACCTATTACTCTGTGGGTGTCTTCCAGCATGGGAAAGTGGAGATAATCGTCAATGATCAGGGAAACCGAACCACCCCAAGTTATGTCGCTTTCACTGACACCGAATGACTTATCAGAGATACCGAAAAAAAAAATCAAGTTGCAATGAACCCCAACATCACAGTTTTTTATGCTGAGCATCTGATTAGACATAGATTTGATGATGCTGTCATCCAGTCTGATATGAAGCATTGGCCCTTCACAGTGATGAACGATGCAGGCAGACCCAAGGTCCAAGTCAAATGCAAAGGAGAGACAAAGAGCCTCTATTCAGAGGAAGAATCTTCTGTAGTGCTGACAAAGATGAAGGAAATTGCAGAAACTTATCTTGGGAAGACTGTTGCCAAGGCTGTGGTCACTGTACCAGTTTACTTTAATAACCCTCAGGGTCAAGCAACCAAAGATGCTGGAACCATTGCTGGTCTTCATGTACTTAGAATTATCAATGAGCCAACAGCTGCTGCTATCACTTATGGCTTAGACAAAAAGGTTGGAGCTGAAAGAAATACGCTGATATTTGATTTAGGAGGTGGCACCTTTGATGTGTCAGTCTCACTTGAGGTGAAGTCTACAGCTGGAGGCACCCACTTAGGTGGAGAAGACTTGGACAACCGAATGGTCAACCATTTTATTTCAGAGTTCAAGCACAAAAATAAGAAAGACATAAGTGAGAACAAAAGAGCTGTCTGCTATCTCTGTGCTGCATGTGACGAGCTAAGGGAACCCTCTCTTCCAGCACCCAAACCAGTATTGAGATTAATTCCCTCTATGAAGGAATTGACTTCTATACCTCCATTACCCATGCTCAGTTTGAAGAGTGGAATATTGACCTGTTTGGTGGCACTCTGAAACCTGTGCATAAGGTTCTTCAAAATGCCAAACGTCACCAGTCCATGACATTGTCCTGGTGGGTGGTTCTACCCATATCCCTAAGATCCAGAAGTTTTTCAAGATTTCTTCAATGGAAAAGAATTGAATAAGAGTATCAATCCTGATGAGGCAGTTACTGATGGCGCAGCTGTTCAGGCAGCCATTTTCTCTGGAGACAAGTCTGAAAATGTTCAAGATTTGCTGTTCTTGGATGTCTCTTTCTCTTAGTACTGAAACTGCTGGTGGTGTCATGACAGTCTTCATCAAATGCATTATTACCATTCCTAACAAGCAGACACAGACCTTCATTACCTACTCTGACAACCAGCCTGGTGTGCTTCTTCAAGTATGTGAAGGTGGGAGTGCCATGACTAAGGATAACAACCTGCATGGCAAGTTTGAACTCACAGGCATAGATCCTGCATCCCATGGTGTTCCTCAGATTCAAGTCACCTTTGATATTGATGCCAATGGCATCCTAAATGTCTCTGCTGTTGACAAGAGTACAGGGAAAGAGAACAAGATGACCATCACTAGTGACAAGGGCCATTTGAGCAAGAGGACATGGAGCATATGGTCCAGGAAGCAGGGAAGTACAAAGCTGAAGATGAGAAGCAGAGGGATGAGGTGTCCTCCAAGATTTCACTGGAGTCCTATGCTTTCAGTATGAAAGCAACCGATGAAGATGAAAAACTTCAGGGCAAGATCAATGATGACGATAAACAGAAGATTCTTGATAAGTATGATTAAATCCTCAACCAACGGGATAAAAATTAGACTGCAGAAAAGGAAGAATTTGAACATTGGCTGAAGGAGGTGGAGAAAGCCTGCAATCCCATCATTACCAAGCTGTACCAGAGTGCAGGTGGCGTGCCTGGAGGAAGGCCTGGGGGGCTTCCCTGGTAGGGAGCTCCTCCTTCTGGTGGTGATTCCTCAAGGCCCACCATTGAAGAGGCTGATTAAGCCAACCCCAACTATAGATTTAGCATTGTTCCACACAATAAAATACAGAAGGACCTAAATTTGTAGCAAATTCTATGGCAGTTGTTAAAGTTTAACTGCTACAGTGAAGTACTGGGTATCCTCAATACTTGGACATGGAATGTGTGCACCAGGAAAGGATAACGTTGCACTTTATAAGCACTGTATTACAAGTGGAAATGCAATGTCTTCAGTACAACTATTTAAAATTGGAAATAAAAAGGACTTCCTGTTTTATATCTCCATGCATATAGTGAATTTTGTCTTTTGTAAATATTATCTTTTTACTGGAGGCAATAAAATAACAAGAACAATGACAACGACCTTGGAGAGAGAGAAGACTCCTGGACAAGTAGGAGGTGGGAAAGCGAATAGCCCAAAAGGCTGCAACCAGGAGCACAGGGAATGAGGATAAAATTGCTTTGGGGGGTGGAATAGAACAACCTTTTAATATCTGTTCTTAGTCTCTGGGTTTTCATTGTTTTGAACAATCTTTAGTGTCACTGAATAAAGCAGTACCTGCGCCCGGTTCCAGGGGCTGTAAGAGTAAAATAAGGTAAAACTGAACCCAGTATACATGAAGTATTTCAGAACAGGTGGGGGGTGATTCACTTCGGGTGCATTCATTCTTCGCCTCCTCTGCTCTTCCACTACTGGTTCTGCCACTCTTAACCACACAGTGATAATACTTTTGGAAATAGTAAAATCGAAAAACAGATAAAACTTTTGATAAATGATACAAAAAAAATAAGTGGGGTAGGAGTAATAAAATGTGGAGATAAATTTAGTGTTGTTAAAAAATATTAAAGAACAGAAGAAGAAGAATCTATAAATAAAACTCTAGAGAATAAGAGCAGAAAAGGAGTGAGAAGAATGATCCATATGTGAGTGCACCAACATGTGGGCTACATCAGAAGAAATCAGAATGTACCCAGGAATGGAACAATAATCAAAAAGGAAAGAAAGAAACAAAAATAATAATCTTAAGGCCAAAAATGTTGGAAAAATATCGGGATGCATAAAGATCCATCAAGTTATTAGCATCCAATAGAAGGAGAGGAGTTGCAGAATTGCTGATACCAGACAGAGAAGACTTCAAGAAACAAGGAGATCTCTCCCTCATCGTCCATGGGATGGGTTTCATTTCAGGGTCAGCATTGACAGCAATGTCTTCTGATGCTCAAGTCCATGGAAGAAAATGTCACTGAGTATTTGCATGCAGCCTACACACATCTTCCCCCATATTTTAAATTATCTGAAAATTATTTCTAATACTAAGTACAACATAAGTGCTATGTAAATAGTTGTGGTAATATACAATTTATGGGATAATGACAAGAAAAATCTAGGCAGGTCCCTACAGAGATCATATTTTGCAGTATTTTGATATTAATTGATTGAGTTCAGGAATACAGAACCTTGTACCATTATCTACAAAATAAGCAAAATATCATTAATTAAGAAGCTTAGAGCATTTTTTAAAAATACAGTTACCACCAAAAACCATTCACATTGAGTAGTGCACTAAAAGTCCTAACCAATAAGTAGCACATGAAAAAAACTAATGAAAGAAAAATAAACTATTATTTTGAAATAATAATAAATTTAACTATAAAACAAAGTTCACTAAAAATGAATCACTACAAATAACACAATAATTTCTTTTGTTGTATAATTCTAACATCAATATTCAAAAGCCAGTTGCATCAAACTAAAAAAGTTGAATAAAACATAATTCTAAATACATGTGTATAGTATTGATACAATTTTTTCTAATAGTTTAAAAGTATTTAAAGTTGAAAGATATTATGTGCTGTTAGAGAAGAAGCCTTAAGAGATTATAGGTGATTATTAACCTATTGATCCATGATTCAATCTTCCTCATAAAAAGTCCTATTGTTACTTTAGTGTGTGTTATGCTTCTAAATTTTGACAGTGAAAATGGTTAAGAATGAAGAAGGAGCTTCAGAAGAAGTAGAGACAGGCAGCACTATCATAATTTTAGAAATTATGGTGAATTTACAGTTTAAAAAAATTAAACCAAAAGCAAAAACAGAAAAATTGATTGACAGGATAGATTAGATATCACAGAAACAAACTCATTGAATGAATCATCATTGGCATAAGGCAGAAATGACATAGCAGGTCTCTAAGAGAAATGAAAAGTTAATAAACTAGAAAAATAGTTATTTAGGTGGGAAAATAAATGGAAATCTGATTTCAGGGGGATTAAAATTTTAAGTATCTAAATAAAACCTCCTATTGAATACTGAAAGATGACCTCCACAAGAACTCTGATTCCTTTGAGAGTAGGTGCTTCCTAAAGGACACTCTCTATTCTGGTTTCTAACTTCCTGTATTATTTTCACCTCAGCAACTTACTGAGCTGCACAGTATTTCTTTTCCTCCATTCACAGGAAACCAGAAAAGCAGGGAAGGAAGCTAGGACTTGAAGGACTTGTTCTTTGGTTTCTTGTCTCTCAGCAATCACTGCCTTTTGGGGCTTGATGTCCAGTGACTTTAAAATTGTTATTTCAAATATTTTGTCTGATTTATTCGTTGCCTAAGTTGTAAAATAAGCCTTGTCCACACATGTGTAAATAAAGAATGGTTTCTCTGGTGTGAAAAACTGAAAGTGTGAATAAGGTTCAAATGGTATAATTGATAATGTGAAATAGGAAGATAAGGGCTAAAAGGGTAGGGGAAGTGGGAAGGGGAGGGGGAAACGAAGAGAAAAGAAACAATAGAGAAAAGGGAAAAATGCAAACAAAGTTTTGTAAATAGGGAAGGGTGGAGGGGGTGAACGAAGGGCAGAGGTAAGGGGAAAAAATGAGAACCAAGATCTGTCATGTAAAGTTACAAGATCCCAATGATGAATGTAACTATTGTATGCCTAAAATGTACCAATAAACTTAATGAAAAACAATTAGTTCTGTCCATTCCACCTTGGCTAAAAGCTGTGGGTCAACAAATGTATTTAGATTTTATCTATTTTTGATTGGTATATAAAAACATAAAACTTGCACATATTAATAAAGCATTCTATAACATTTTGATAAGTACACATTGCACAATGCTTAATTTCTTTTTTTTAATGTGAACCCACACCCTGTTCCTCCCAGTTTGGTATTTTTTTTGGCTGGGTGTGGTGATGCTCATCTGTAGTCCCAACACTCTGGGGCTGAGGTAGGAGGATTGAGAGGACTTTGAGGCCAGAATGAGCTACATAAAAAAATAAAATAAAATAAAAAAAGATTGGTGTTCCTTATCATTGGCTTGTAGAAATTTACCAGGTTTTGGTTTCTTTTGTTCTACATTATTTTCAAGCACTGCTGATGATTGAACCCAGGGCCTCGGCACAAAGTGTTTTACTACTGATCTCTGCACCCCAAGCTGTAATTTTAAAATCTTTTTTTTCTTCCCAGTATTCTTCTGGCATTTCAATTTCATTTACATCATCAAGCTGCCTAAGACTGACCTTTGAAACACTGGTTTTCTTAACTTCTTTCTTTTTTCTGGTTTTGTTTGAATAGATTCTATTACAACTTTAGCTTTATTAATATATTTTGTAGTTTAGAATCTACTACCAATAGTCCTATTATTTGTATTTTTTCAATTCTAGAAGTTCTTTTCTGTTTTTTGAGATAGGGTCTTTCTTGTGCTGTTTCCCAGGCTGGCCTCATACTCCTGGTTTCAAGCAGTCCTCCTGCCTCTGTTCCCAAGTATCTGGGACTGTCAGGATGTAGTAGATGATAATTTTAAGTGAAATAAGTCAGACGCACAAGATTTAATATCACATGGTTTCTCTTATATGAGAATAGCAAAGCATAAAAAGCAAAATAAAGGAAATAGAAGCAGAAAGACCCATATTTCTCAAAGGGGAAGGGGATCAAGAGATGTCTTGATGGGGAGGGAGAGGAAAAGGGGATGAGAAAAGGATTTAAGATGTATTATGTACATGTACCAACTTCCCACAGGGAATGTAAACATTCTCTACTATAAAGAGACCCCAGGGCTGTCTCTGATCAAAAACAGCAAATCACGGGACTTTTCAGTCTTCAAAAGTGCACGAAGCCATCCTCATAATACATTTCTTCCTACCTACCTATTAGCTATCTAACTATCTATCTATCTATCTATCTATCTATCTATCTATCTATCATCCATCTACCTTACTATTTTTACCTCTCTGGAAAACCTAATCCCCTATTCCGTCCTTGCTCCTACACCCTCATCTCCTACAGTCAGTGCTCTGCACCTACAGTGGAACCGATGTTTCAAAGTTGCAAGTCTGATTATTTCGCTATTTCCTTTAACCTTCTTCCAAGGCTTCCTGTCACACTAGAAAGAGTTCTCAATGTGTCAATAGTGACCTGTTCCCTCTAATGCCCAAGTAATGAAAAGCTTTGTTGATGCCGTTTTCTCTGAAATACGCTTACCCAAATTTATGCTCTCATTTTCTCTATTCTTTTTTTTTTTTTTTTTTGGTTTTTCTTTTTTTGGTTTTTTTGAGACAAGGTCTCACTATGTAGTTGAGACTGACCTGGGACTCACTATGTAGCCCAGGCTGGTCTCAAACTCACAGTGATCCTTCTGCCTCAGCCTCCTGAGTGCTGGGATTAAAGGAGTGCGCCACCACGCCCAGCTCTCATTTTCTCTATTCTTTAATTCATTGGCTCAAGTGCCATTTCTTTCTGACATTTGGTGACCAAATAATATGACATAGCTATTCCTCCACTGCTACCTCCCTCTCTGTCCTCACTTTCCCATGGTTTTAACATCACAGTGATATATATATATATATCTTTATAGGTCTTTAATGCATTAGGAATTGCATCAGATGAGGAGAGCTCTCTGTGTTGCTTACAAAGGTTTTCCTACTCCCAAACATTTCCTGACCCATAGTATATACTCAAAATATATCTTCTAAATACAATTAAAAAAATAGGCGCATGGGAATTTGTACATGAATAAGTTGCCATACATTGGGGAAAAGTTTTACATACACATGGAAAGTTTTATTAAAAATGAGCTTCAGATTTAACACATGTACACAAATGAAATATATTAAATTTCACAACCAAACCCCAAAGAGATAAATACTAGAAAGACAGATCTCCCTACATAATGTTTTAAATTTATTGCAAAATTAAGTAACAACCTGACAAAAAACATTTGTGCAATAGATTATATCAAAGATTAAAATTCTGATTTTAAGCTTTTAAAAGAAAATAAAAGCACTATTAATAACTTTTAAATGCCAATGAAAATGTAATTGACAAATTAACAGATCGCAAGCTTTTTTGTAATCTCAAATATACAAGTTGAAATGAGTGCAATGATCTTCTAACAGATGAACCAAAATTATTCAGTGTTGACAGGATTTGACCAAATGAGAAATCACACTCTGTTAGTAAAACTGTAAAAGTCCAGCTACTTTTGAAATTAAATTTATTAAAAATCAAAATGATATACTTATTTTCCCATACATTGTTTTCATGTATCCATGCAAGAGAAACACTATTACACAGGGATAAAAGAGATTTGTTTGTATACAGTAAATAAATACAAATCGAACTTTTAACAGTAGCTATATCTTGGAGCAGCTTCATAGAAATTATTAAAGTTGGTTGGGGAACATTCACCTTTTTTCTTTGAATTTATTCAGATGTTTCTCTAGTGTTTGTTACTTTTCATGTGAAAAATAAATAATTTTACTGACAAGATGTCTACTGTTGGCTTTATCCAAAGCATGCTTAGTCAACATAATATATTCAATTTGATTTAAAAATAAGAGTAATCGTGTGTTCTTGAGGTGTTATTTTTTAGAACTCTGTATTACCTCCTATGAAATTTATAAATATATCATTTAGAACCTGAGATTTTAAAACTAATTTTCTAGGATTTTTCTTGATGTATAATTTTGATTTTTCTTAATTTAATGTTGTATCTAAACTTGAAATATAAATTCAACATATAGTATAAATGGATGAGTGATTCTTTTTCCACAAATGAGAGCTATCTTTAAAGTATACAGGAGCTCCTACATATTACAGATCAAGGCTGGGGAGATGAGCTAAGTTAATTCAAGAACTATTCAGCCCACTTGGATATTAGGAAAGCTTTAATGATGTCTCTGCCTTCTCCATTCACATTCCAGCACTCAAATGTGTCACAATGCTGTGACAGTGCTCATCACTGACTGTAAAAATGACTTCAGAGTCCCTTGACATTTCAATGTCTACATTTACATAAACAGTTTTTTCAAAAGGAGTAGAAAAGAGAAATGGAGTTAAAGAGTTCTTTCCATTTTTATGTGATTCGGTGTGTGAGGTGTGGGTGAGATTAGCTGTCTGATCTTAGAATACTTGGGGAAACTAGAGAAAGGCTGATGATCTCAATCCTTTTAACAATTTTTAGCAATATCTGAACAATTCACAATAGATATTGATCTAGAACTTCATATCTGGATATATATATATATGTATGTATACACATATAATTATATATACATATAATTTCTAAATCTATGCATTCACAGTTCAATTTTTAAAATAGAAATCTAGAAAAACATCATACAACAGTAATTATGATTCATGTCCTCAAAGGTGAATAAAACAAACACGATTTTTCAATTATATTCATGTATCACACAATGGGTCAAAATTTTCTATCAATAGAATTATATACTTTCTAAGTAGTCATTCTGTTTCTTTACATAAATGTTACTTGCTCAAAATCTATTATTTTAACATAAAGATAGTCCTTTATAAATTTTACTTCACCTTTAAGATAATAAAATATAGCAATAATGGAAATGCTAAATGGTAACTACTTTGTGAATATATACCTGGAAGCTTGCTGACCTATATTACTGTCCCATAAATTACTTACCAATGCAAGGTGGGATTAATTTTAAAAAAAGAAATAAAGAAATACTACAGCACTCCCATGTGTATTTCCCTCTTTGGTACTGAATAAATATAATTATATTAGACACAATCATCATACCATATAAATTAGTTCTTCTAAGTCTATATAATAAAACACAACTGAGGTCATTGGTGCACCCTCAAGATTTACACTCTCTCCCTGATTTTAAAAACATAAACACCACTATGAGCTTGTTTATACTTGCCTTATATTCTTTGTACTATGGAAAACCCAAGAGAATAAGATATCAAAGTTGAAACAAATGCTAAGACTCTAATTTTGACAAGCATGTATTTTTGTTCAGTATGAGTGGTATGAATTCAGATTTCTTATAGCATTCACTAAGAGGTATCATTCTTGTGGCTTGTTTATTTGTTTCTTGCTATTTTTGGAAAGTTGTGTGTAGACCACATTTCATAGAGCTTGATGTTCAATGTTAGCATGACATTTATTTTCATTATTAATTAAGTGCCAATACATATTATCCATACCATTGTTCAACTTGCCAAAAGAAAAGAGAACTAGTCATCAATATGTAATGTTTTTATTACAAATTTTGAAATTTAGCCTTTGCACAACTCTCCCAGAAAAATTGGACCTCTGGTCCAAGCCTCGAAGATGTGTTGTGAATATTTTCTCACAACATAATCTTAATAAGAAAAATATATGCATTTCAATAATGTTGCGGATATCATAATATGTAATATTATTCTAATACTTCTACTTTTGGCACAATGGGACACTCAAAGACAGATTTTTCTTTAATATCAATCTGCTCTTGAGTGAGCTCCTCTTCCACCTGAAATTCATTCTCCCTCCCTCTCTCCTTCTTTCTCTCTCTCTCTCTCTCTCTCTTCCCCTATCAAGAACTATGTCAAGTTACATTCTATTTTAACTTCCTCTTATGACCTCCAAAAATATGGCTTCTTTCTCAATGATCAGAAAATGAAAGTTAACCATCAATTAAACATCTTTTTGCATGCAAACAACAAAATCTGCAGCTGATTCTAGAATACCTCTCACACCTAAACTGCACCGTGAAAATGCAAATTGATAGAGTGCAGAAAGAAGATCTTAGCAGTAAAATCTTGGTTCTAGATAATGATTCTATTCAGTAATCTTACATGGAGGAAATTTTTATTGACTGGTTCTTAGTATCTTCCTTCACTAGCACACAAAAGACGGGAGGAAGCACCAATCAACTCCCCACATCCCAATCACTTCTATACACAATGCACAGAGATGGTAACATAATTATAAAAACTGGAGGCCATGGAAGGAAGAAAACAGATATCTTTAAAACAGGAAAATGTCAAAAAAATTTTGTAGAAGGTTGTAGTGGGTGAAGATATCTCTCTGGGACATTATTAAACCAAAATAGTTCAGCATTCTGGAAGTATTATTGAAAATTAGACTGCCAAGTATCAGAAGTTAGGGGCAAATTCTTAGTACCTAATTCACTTACTGCCACTTTGCATTTAAGTATTATGTAAATATATAGGTTAAAAAAGAGAAAAATGTCATAATAAGCTGCCTAATACTCTCCATTTATGAAAAGGACAAAACACAACATGGCTGGAACCTTTCTCTTATTCTCTGCTTAGAACCCATAAAGAATAGTAATTAAACTGGATACTCTATCCTTGAAACAAGGATATGGGCCCAAAATCCCTTCTTAAGTAACTATGTTAGATGTACAATTCGATGGAATAACCATTTTGAAAATGAACATTTGCTGAAGTGACTTCTGATACTAACAGGAGTTCCATTTTCTAGGGTGACTTCCTGTTCCGTCTGGTCTGAACTATGTCTGCTCATTCTCCTAATAGGTCATCAGGCTTTGAGTGAGCTCATCCACACTGACAGCCTCAATATGCCTGCCAGAAAACATCATGTTGTTCCCTTCCCTTCTTTTGAAAATATGATCTCATTACCTATTATGGCTTGTACATGGCAGCAGATGTTCCGAAGCACTGATGGAAAGCACATGTGAACATGCCATATTCTCAATATGTGACAAACAGTGATGCAACATCGAGTAGAATTTCACTCTTAAAATTTCCTCTTTTTATGCCCACATGCTAAAGTTTCTTTCCTTTGCTGATTAAAAATAGTGTCCTTTAAATATGTCCTCACTTGTTATGAAACCACTGTTACTCGAATTCCCCTGGACTTTATTCCTTTTCAAACTTAAATCCAAACTCCCAAGCCCATGACCGGACAAGGTACCCCAAAGTGAGAGATCAGTGTCTTCAGTAAGACAGCAGTTGCCAAAGCATGCTGAGACACCATCAAAAGGCCTTTTGTATAAGGCCCTATTTTTAAAAATCATTAATTTGTAACAGAGTACAGTATTGGAATGCTAACTGGTTATGGCTTTGTGCTGTACCAGCCACAATTAAAGGAATATAAGGAGTTCGCTTCTGCTCTTCTGAATAAGTCTTAAAAGGACTATTTTTAGCTATATCTACATATTCTTTTTTCTCTAATACTTTTGTTAGTTTAGATAAGGGCATGTCAGTGTGTCCTGCATCATTCCTCCTTGCGCTTTTATTCTTCTCTTCCTCCTGGAAATTCTTGGCTTTTATTTAAAGGTATTATTCAGCTGACAATAGAGAGGGTCCAGTTGTACATCAAGTGAGCTTCTCTTAAAGTCGTTTAACTCAATGGAAAATCTGATAAATAATATAGATGGATATAATGTGTCTAATGCTTTTCTCTACTAACCATTCCTTTACTGTTGAGCTTATATGAATGTTTCCAGGCCCTGAGTTTTGCAAGTACCTGTTTTGAGGCAGCCAGAAGCTAAGTAAGTAAAGGACTAAGCCAAAGCAGTTCACAGATTTCACGTCTTGATCGACCACAGAAAGGTAAAGAACTGCTAGATGACAGAGTTAATAGCAACAGTGTGTCTTCCATTTCACTTATATTTTGGATTAGTGGGCTTTTCCACATTGGGAAAAACATCCAGGCCTACACAATTTAAAGTAGAAAAGGTTTTTTTTTTTTTTTTTGGCTCATGGTTTCAGAGGTTTTAGTCTATGGTCAATTCTTCCAAGGAAGACCATTGTGGGGAAGGGTGTGGTGAAGCAAAGCTTCTCAGTTCATGGCAGCACAGAAGCAGAGCTGGGGGTGGGGTTCATATGTAGTACCAAGAGGAGAGTTGGCAGGATGATATATAGTACCTCAGGTCATGCTTGCATGACCTACCAAAACATACCCAGAACTGTGCTTTACTAATATGCTAAGTAGCTCTCAAGGCAATTGTTTTTTTTTTTTAACAATGCAGTTCAATTGTCATGAAGAGCTAAAGCACATAACTGTTTTTCAATTTTTTGGTTAAATAATAATGCCTTTTTTCCGATAACTTCCTTAAGTCTTGCAGTCACCTGAATGTTGCTAACAGTTTCTGTGTCTAAGCCTACATGAACCCATATGGCCAGTAGAAGGTCTGCTTCTTTTCCGTGTAATGATGTGTTTGACATTTAATAATCAAAGTGCCTTGATTCATGGAGCAAAGGATCTATAATCCTGGATATATGCACTACCTTTTAATGCTTATTCAAGAAAAATATATTTGTTTTTACTTACCCTCTACTTGAATTCAATGACTCTCTTTTTATCCTCTTTTTCTTTAGAATATCTAACAAAATCTCTGAAATTTTTGTCTTTTACAGCAGAAACAAAGAGATGCCATCTATGAATAATATTTTCAAAGTTACAGAACACTAAAAGAGAAGGAAAAATTAGAGATAATATGGCAGGAAGAATTAAAATATGCCAAGGGTCATTCTGATTGTTTTGCAAAAGCAAATTTAAAAATTATAATAACTAATATGTCAGTGAATATCCTGCTGTGTAACCACAATTTATTCTTTCATTTCCTTTCTTCTCAGATGTGTTGAACTTAAAAATGAAAGCCATGATAATCTAGTAGCAAAAACTCTGCCATAAAAGTTATTCTTTGTAAGGCCTAAAGCATGACCTTTTATTTCAACTTCACTCTCCATGCCTACTACAGTCCTTGTTAGAAAACAGGGAGCGAAACTTGCCACATGAGTCTCTCACAGGTGGACATAAATTCAATCACTAGACCTCTGCCCTAACTCTAGATCACTAGGAAACTAGACCTAATGCAATGCCAAAGAGACAAACAGTGAAGGATCAAAGAAGAAAAATAGAAAAAGCAGAACAGAAGGTGAAAACAGAAAAAATAAAACACACAAAAAAGAATTAGATTCAGCATACTAGTTGGCTTATTCATCAGGTTGTACTTGGAATAAATATAAAGCAAATAGTACTATTTTTATTCTCTTTATTTTCTTTTTCTGGTATTTTTATTACTGTTAAGCTTAAACACTGATTTAGTACTTGGCTGCTTTTAAACAACTTAATATGACTATGAAATACAATATTCACTATCAGCTTAATTTAGGTAGTGGTTTGTTTGTTTTGGTAGTTGGAACACAGCCATTCTCTTTGAAAAGAGAGTGGAAGATTTTTGGAAGACAAAATAGAGATTCAACAATAAATCATATTCTTAAAGTAGTATACAAATAAGATGAAGCCATGCATTTTTATTTTTGATTCTACTATAAGAATTTATACAAATGCTGAATTCATTGCTGATATTAGCAAATTTCTCAAAATTAAACAAGTGCAGCAGTTATATACCATTCCAATGAATAAAGGAGATTAGTATGAAAGTATATATACTGTAGAATTTTATTTTTCACTCATTTTCATTTTGTCATAATCTCGATTAGAAGAGACCAAAAGGCAGTCGAAGCCAGGCATAGTTAGATATACTGTGCTCTACTCATTCTAGTTAGGGATCCTGCTTGTGTTTGAATGCCTTACTGACGAATTCCATCTTGCAAGGCATCATGTTCATATCTTGGTCACATCCTAACAACCAACCAGGTTGTCTTCAAAATTCAACTAAATTGGTTCATGTCTCTGACTCCTAGACCTAAATGTTTAAGAGTTTTGAAGTACTGCTGTCCCCATATATGTGATCCAACAAATATTTTTGCACCATTGTCACAGCAAGCTGTGGGCTCTCTGCTCCTCACCATTCACCTTGCAATCTTTGAATCAACCCAAAAATAACTGACAGGGCTTGTTCCATTGCCCCTTTCCTTATTGTATATCACTGTTATAATTTTCTATTAGTGTCTCTTCTGCAGACCCTGTCCTTAGACATAGCATCACAAAGGCAGCTGTAGATAGCTCAGCAAGATCCCAATTGTTTCAGAATCAATCTCTACAGAGAGGCTGAGAAACATTTTATCTTCTGTATTTCATTATATCTTTCCACCATTATGAGGTGCAGAGAATAGAAAAATATGCTGTAAGGTGCTCTGGTTTGATTATTTTCTAATTTCTTCAATAATTTATTTTACTTAAGTATGATTTCCATATTTTATACTCGTGTTTTTTTGTTTTGTTGTTTTGTGTTGTTTTGTTGATACCAAGGATGGAACTCTGGTAACAGGTGGCAGAATCACAATTTTATACTTGTTTTAAACTTTTAAAATTTCACTACATTTCTGCTTTTTAATTAGAGTATATTCTTTTAGTAAATAATTTGTATGAAAGTGAAAGAGTGTCAATATCATCGTTTTTAAAACACATATCTATCTAGCCGGGGATTTAGCTCAGTGGTTCTGGCACCTGCTTCTCAAGGTCAAAAGCTCAAAACATATATCTAAGTTTTGAATACAAGGTGATATCCGCTTTTTTTGTTGTTTTGTTTTGTTTTGTTTGTTTTGGTTTGTTTTGGTTTGGTTTGGTACCGGGGATCGAACTTGGACCCTGTGCTTGCAAGGCAGGTGGCAGAACCACTGAGCTAAATCCCTGGCCCTCGCTTTTGTTTTTGATTTAATAAACCTTTATTTATATAATAAACATTAAAGCTGCCTTAGACCCATAATTTAAATTACGAAAATTGTGATGCTAATTTTATTTTTGTGTGCCTCTGGGTAATGTGCAGTTTCCTGACATTTCATTAAACAATTAAAATATTATATTCATATCTTGATTGAGGTGTATTTAAGATTATGTGAATACAAACAATGATGCAAGGTTAAATATCTCAAGTATGTCATATTAACAGAGCCATCTGTTCACCTAATAACATGCTTTCTTTAGAATGCAGATTCTATATAGCATATGTTGAATCTGCAACAAGAAGTTATAAAAGATAGATTTTTATATCTCATAAAAACAGCAGATTCCTAGATGACTTGATTTACTTAAACTGTGTAGGACAGTCAACACTTTGGTTCCAGAGAAAAATCAGCTGTCCCACTCTATATTCCTCACTTATGTTTGGGTAAATTTGCTTGACACTATCTTCAGACTGGGAAGTATCAAATGACTCTTCTTTTTTATTTCAGTAGTCTATCTACCTTCCATGTGGTCTATCTGAAGGATATTTCATTAAACTGCCAATTTTTATTCCTTGCTTACATTACAAATAAGCCTGGTCCATACAGGTGGAAACCAAAGAACTCAGTAACATTCAATTCCAAAGCTGTCGTTACACACTTCCCTTATATGACAGTGTATAATTCATAAGACAATTGGATGGTGCTAGAAGAGGAAATTGATTGGTGGGAGTTTAAACCTCCATCCTTTAAATTTAGCACCTGCTCTACTTTAGAGAATGGCACAGATTCAAAATCTGACAAAAGAATGCTCTTTGATTGTTTCCAAAGTGCCCTATTTCACAAATAATATTTGAATAATAGCAACAGCAGATGTTTTCAACCTTCTAGAATATCATTTTTCTGCTTGTTGCCATGGTCACCACTTCTTAGCTTTTACAGTTTTCTTTTTCAGCTATGACTTGCTCCTATTGTTGTACACATTGATTATCTGCTATTAAGACAGCTGGACATGATAACCAATTTTACTGATTGCTTAATAAATAAACAATATACTTCAAATATCAATGATTTTGTCTACTGGGTAAACTATTTAGGACAATTAAAAAGCAATTGACTCATTTGCTGAGTTATTTCTTTCCTTAGATAATGTCATGCACCAGACAATTTTATCCCTGGATAATATTGGTAAACATTTTACTTTCAGGAGGATCTCAAAAATAATTTCTTTGGTCAAAGGTTTAATTAGCCTGCAAACACAGACACAAGTATATGCAAGGCAATAATTTCAATTGCAATACAATTTTAAATGTTTCTGAAATCAATCCTCCCTCAAATTCTTCCCCAAAATAATTATTATGTAATAAGAAATGCAATTATTAAGATTAAATTATGTGTACTGTATGTGACTCTTCTCTGCTTAGCTTTGGAAATTTTAAATTTAACTCATCCTATTTTGAGAGGAAATATTTTATGCTGTCTTGAGGTAATGAAGATCAGAGCCTAAATCCTATTTCCAAGCATCACCATTTTTGTTGTTTGCTTACTTATTTTAGACAAGTTGTTAACTCTTTCTTAATTTAGAGTTTTTAATGTTTCCTTTAGCTGTATAGCATGCATTGGATGTATGTATTTGTTATGCATGGAGTACTGTCCCAGGTGATGTTAACAGTGAAAAAAAGGGTAGATAACTTGAGGAGCCAAGGACCCAGTAGTTTCAAACAGATTGATTAGTTTGTAACTGGTGGCAAGCAGAAAAAGGTGGCCAACTGTTCACTAATCTATATCCTACCTAGAGAATTGGGTGAAGCACACTACCCTATATCAGTATGATTAAAAACAAACCCAAAAGATGATTCAATTTTTATGTCTGTTTTACTACAAAACACTTCCAGGAGTATTAATGAGTAAAAAATAATACGTAAGATTTTATACGCATAGAAAAATAAACAGTACAACACATTTACAAGTTCATATACAGTTCTATATAGCTTTGTAAGATTTTTATAAGACAAGAATGGAAATGAAAGGATATCACCCGGAAAGATAAACATGGGATTTGAAATAGTAATTGTCTCTGGGCAGAAAACCCATTTGGACTGTCTGTGCATCAACAAAAAGGCAAATTTAATGAGTAGACTCTGATGATTTAAAAATAAGAATGCAGCCATCATACATAAAACAACAACAAAAAAGTAAGTGTTTTTAATCAAACATCTGGAAAAAATACTAGCTGATTTTCATGTAGGTGTTCAGTGAGACATACTGGAATACATCAAGCATTTCTTGTAATTGGCACAGTTTTTTAATGTAAACTAATTGCAAATAATTTGTTTTCTTGGGTAGAATATCACTTCTACAATTTTGTTTATCATTATATTTAATTTTGAAGATTATATTTACCATATCAAATATTAGCATTTACCCTGATTTTCATAAACACAGAATTAGAGCATGTTGAGTTAAATTTATTTTTCATAGGTCCTATGTAAGCTGAATTCCAAACAACAAACCATATTGATTTTAGGTGAAAAAAATTAAAAGTGAAAAAAAGAATTCTAACTCACAACAACTTAGAAGAAAAATTTGAAAATATATTTAAATTGTTTAAAAGAAACGGCAGCCACGTTGTAGGAATCAGAGAAGCTGTGAAAAGTTCAGGCAAAGAAGTACTGGCTTTATGCTCTCACAATATTTACAGTTATCTCTTCAAAGCCTTTTTTCACTGATAAATCCAAAATTAACACCTCTGCCACCTCCCCAGCTCCAATCTAGAGGGACAATCTCTACTCCTTCAGATCTGCATTATAAGAAGTTTCCAGGGAATAATCTGGCAAGTATAAACCATATGCCTTTCCCTCATCCATAAGTGAGAAAAGGGACCCACGATCTATAACTTTTGGAGCCTAAGAAGAGGGAAGCAGTGATTAGTAGTCTCACTATAACCCTATCTACTCCTATAGAAAGGAGTAGCCCCCCCTAGAAAAAAAGAGTATAGTAAGTTATTCTAGTGAGTAGAGAGTGAAGTACTCCTTGCATTTCTACTGCAATAAAAATATCAGTAGGTATACAATCTGGGTTAAATACTACTGCTTGCCTCATTGTATCCAGGCAACACTGCTGTACTTCTAATCTGGGTTGGCTATTCAGTATTGCTAGATAGCTATTTTATATTCATGTATTTGGTACCCTATCTTTTTCTGAAGCGTATTTTTCACTATTTTAGCCAACCATTTAATTCTATGTGTTCCAATTTAGCACACTAACCTACCTCAGAATCTTTCTGGGAAAACCCAGTATCCCTTGAACACTACAAAACAAGTTTGAAATCTTGAAGCAAGAAATACATTATGTTAAGTACATAAACATATATAAGAATTAACAAAATTTAAAGGAATGTTTTAAAGATTTAACACTATTGTTAGATAAGCTTGTAAATATTATGAATCTGAAATAAGTGAAACTTCAAAGAGCGAGGTTTTTTCAGAGCATACACTTTGGTCTGCACATGCAGCTATTGACCTGCCTAAACAGAATACGAAAGATCAAGAAAAATCTCATTCAGAACATGAAACACCGCACCCAGCCTGACGTCTAACAACAAAAATAAATGTTTGAATCAGAACTGCCTCAGAGATCTTGCACCACAAGCCAAGAGGATGTCATTGCAGAAAACATCTGCAGTATCTAGGATTTGACTTAGGCTGCTCACCAATAGCAGCTTTATTCTCCAGTGCTGTCCCAGTCTCTTCCTGCTTTCAGAAGAATGGGTTAAATCCAGTACACAGGTGCACAATGGGGGCCAGTGCATTGCTCTTTCCATAAGTGTTTTACTCATGTTTCATCATGCATACTTCACACATTTCTACTCTCAATTATAGGCCTCTTTTCTGCTCTCGGACTTTGACTAAATACTTTTCCCTTTTCATTCTTGTGTTTCTATTTCCAGCCCAATAAAAATGTGCAATTATTTTATATCCCAAAAAGAAAATGTATCTTAATCTTTCTTCTCATTCAAGTGTCATACTTTAACTATGAAATATCCTCAAAAATTAAATGTAGCTCTTTTGATTCCAATTTCTCGTCTTCCTCGAATTCCTCAACAAATGTACTGCTATCTAGTTTTGTCGCCTTAAATAGACCTTAAAGGGAAATCAATGGTCTCCAAGTAGCCAAAATCAACCACTCTCTTCTTAGGTCTCATTCCTATTAAACTAGCACTCTCGAAGTGCCTTCTTGACACTCAGTTCACCTGTAATTCTGTAACTATACTATGTTCTGCTTCTCCTTTTATCTCCTTTGATTTCTCTTCCCTGATATTTAAACATTTCATTATTTATGCTAACATTTATTTAAACTCTTTTACAAGTCAGATACTAGTATATTTGTTGGTTTCCTTTTTTGATCTTTAAATCTGACCTTAAAGAAATACCTTATACTTTCATCATTGGATTTTTTCCTTCTTTTTCTCTACCCCTTCATTTGTAGTGTTACTCATTCATATGCTATGTTTCTTTTCTTTTTTTTTTTATTTTTTACTACAATGTCCAAATCCCTATTTCTGATCCTAGGATTTCCTACCATTAACCTAGCAAAAAAAAAAAAAAAGTCTAATAATTTATTTCCAAATTCTTATTGAACACATTTATGAAAAGCTCTCATTGATACAGCAAATTCATAATACTCACATGTGAAATAATATTACATACCTAGCTTACTGTTCTTCATTTCCTATTTCAGGAAATATACTTGTAATTTACAAGTCAACCAACGTAGTAATGTGGCATAAACCTTGATCACTCACTTTTGCTCATGCAGTCTTTCTCAAGACATTTCCAGAATTGCCTTGGAAAATTTTTTTATTCAAGACAATTTTTGTAGATCAGACTATTTTATCCATTATTTTCTATTTTAAGCATTCTCTGACATCTAGTATTTCTCTTTTCTCAACCATTTTCTCAGACTGCTACTAGAGCTTTCTTCACTGCAAAATAAATTGTCTTTTCATTCTGTTGCTCTAAATCCTACCAAATTTTGGTAAAAATTCTAAAAGTGAATCATTAAAATCTTCTGTACATGTGTAATATTAGCTAAGTTTCAACAAAATGTGTATCTCTTCCTAATAAAATCCTACCCAGAAGAGTTAAGACAAATGTCAACATTTTTTAATGGCCCAAATCCCACACACCTTACAGTTTTAGCACACTTAATTTTCCTAATACTATTGAATTGATTGTTATGAAACCTCTGTGCTCACCTGTATTTCTTGTATGTTTAATCAGTTAACTTTGGCAGCGCTAGCCTAAAAGTTCTGGCTGTACAATCAATCTTGAGATTTAGAGGATATCAAGAAAACTACTTTTCATTTCTTTCTCTCCAAGGTTGAAGGAGTCTATGCAAAACCAAGGTTAGGGAGTCTATGCAAAACCACAGCATGACTCAGTTGGATTGACTTCATTTTCAAAGAGAAACATTTTCTACTTTTCCAGTGTTTAGTTAGGTCGTATTATCTTATTGTACAATCTTTAGTCAGCAGATGGAGATAATTCTACTCATCATTGACTTTTCTCATAGGTGAATTGTTTCCATGTTCTCTTGAGAAAATCTCTTTCTAGAGTGGCAGTTTTCAGAGGATTAACTCTCTATTATAGGACTATTTAGAAAGAATAGCTTCTTGAATTGCAGTTATCACCAGATGGTTGTATGCATGTGTATTTTTGTGTTTTAGAGAAAGTGACAAAATGGGATTCTAAAGACCAGAGCCTTAGTTCTGATTCTTTTTTTAAAAGTCACTATTTGTATTTGTCTGCAATTATTCTATAAAAGAGAACTATGAAAATGTTTCTATATGTCTACATAGGCAGACAGAAATAAAATGAAACGTTCCATTTTCAAAGATATTTCTCTTCATTTTACCAGTTATTTACATTGTTAGTTTTAGTTTTTACTTGCTTATCTGTAGAAGGAAATGTTTTATGCATTAGAGAATTGTTATAAAGATTGATCAAGATTACATTTAATGTTCATATTTTCTGGTACAGGGCTAATGCTCAATAAAGTGTAGGTATATAAAACTTTGAAAGTCTGAAGTGCACTAATAATAACTTAAAAATCAGAGATTTTTAACAAGAGATTTATGAATGGAATTTAGAGAGAACATGAATTTTAACCAGAAAAATATTGTATTATCTCTAGTAGAGATTTAACATTTCCTTCTATAATAGTGAACTTCAGTACGAATTACAGTAGTCAGTGGTTTCTATGTTATCACCAATAAAAACCAGACAATGTTATATCATTCCTCCTGCAGATATCTGAAAATACAATATCACTCAACCTTACTTGAAAATTACAGTTATTAGACTCACTGAAAAGCTTATGATTTCATGTTAATAAAGAAATGTATATTAAATTATGTCTTAAATTTCTATCTTAAAAATATTTCATAGTTATTTTAGACATAATTTGTTTTTATTACAATTCTGCATATTTTATTTTGTACTTTTAACAACATGAGTCTGGGAAAGAGTCTATGTGCTTTCCCAGGCTGCCAAAGAATTTCCACACAGGAAGTGTTTAAGAACCCCTCACAAGATTTTCATCATGAGAGTAGCAAACCTGGATGTTGGTTATGAAACTGCAAGTGCAAAGGACGTCTTTTCCTGGTTGTGCAATTGTTATTGTTATTGAAATGGAGTACCTCTCTGAAGCTGGCCAGATTTAAAAATGTCCTCCTCAATGCCCTTCGTCAGCTGCTTCTGCTGCCTGTGGTGTAAATCCTTGAAATAGCTACAGAAACTTCCCGAGTTATATTTTTATTTTTACTTTTACAAGGGCATGTTTGTAGCACATTTTTATTCTATTTACTGTGTGGAGCTGATACATATACTTAACATATCTTAATTTCTTTTTTGTCCGCTACCCCTCCCCACCCTTCCTGCTGTTTCCATCTCTTTTCTTCTCATTTTCAAAAGCTCTATCTGTATTTTTTTTCAATTATTTTCTTACTGCCCTCTTCTCCATCTCTTCTTGTTCCAGTTCCCACTTGAAAAATGCCTCCCTACTTTCTATTACCTATTTTTTTATTTTTCTCTTTATTCATATCTTGAGTTTCTCACATAAGAGCTTGTGTCTATATTATTTTCCTTAATTCATTCCTAATTGAAATAGGAAGCAATTACAAATACCCTCGTCCTGTGGGAATGTAAAATCCTTGTCTCCAATATAACATTAGGAGTTTAGTAGTTCAATGTTTTGGTGGTAATGTATAAACCTTAAATTGGCTATAGCTTTGAATATTCAATATCTTACATCTTCTTTTTTAAAGAAACAAATATATCCAGGGACAGCATATTCTCATCTATATTTAAATCTGAATATAGATGATACAGATACAAATACTCATATGCATATACATCTATAGAGAGATAGATTTTCAGTTTGATCTTGTGGGACATTTATAGGTTTGTAAAACTTGTCCTGAGTTTTTACTTTCAATTCCTCTTTCCTGCCAAGGTCAAAGTGCATTATTAATTCTCAAAAACTGTGGGAGAAGTTCAAGCCTGGCTGGGCCAGGTGCACCACACTCCTGTCTCCTGAGCTGACTCAGAGACCTTGCTAAGGCTGAGCTAACATCCCTAAGTGTGTAGCTACTGGGTCCAACAGGCTACACCTTCAACCCTAGTCCACTACTCCTTCGCCTCACCCCAGAAAAAATCACTCCGCCATGTCTGGCCAATAAAATATCTCCAAACGTTAAATGTTCCTCCCATGCTCCTCCCCCATGGTTCCATATATAAGCCTGTGCATTTCCTGAATAAAGCAGAAGGGTTCTAGAACCTCCCTGGAGTCGGCCTCGTCATTCCACACCTTGCCCTCCCAGTCCGAGCTCCCGAATCTTTGTCCATAAGTGGGATCGTGGATGACAACAAAAAACTACCAATGTGGCATTTGTGCTCCTAACTACATTTAAATTGTGAATTTACTATACATACACATATACATATACATATATATATGTATGTATATGTGTATGTATATATATGTTATATTCATACTCTATTGTACATATATAATAATGGCAATCCAATGAGTACGAAAAGAAGCTGAGAAAAAAAAATATTTATTACTGCACAGATTATCCACTACTGGATGTTGTATTTTCATTCCATGTGTGAGGTACACTCGTGTGTGCAATGTATAATGTATTCAAGAATATGAAAATAATGCTCAACTACAAATCACCTGCTTTTATTTTATCATAAAAGAATCCTGATTTGTTGGTAAAAATCATTGATTTGTTGGTGAGGATATAAAATAGCTTTCCCAATGTGCTCATTTTTCAGTCACTGTATTGGGAACTTGTAATTCTTGCAGATTCCTGCTGTTTTATTTACAGTAATGTTCAATTGGTTAGAGAGAAATATAATAGGTATGGATATAAAGGCAACTGAACTTACAAAATGTTTGATTCATTTACAATAGTAAAAATAGTAATCCACCATCTGAACTCTTTCCATAAAATCAATTCTTACTTTCAATTCTTCATAGACATTTTTACTTTGCATTGGAAAAAATTAAGGGGGCTATTCACTCTGTTTGTAACACAGAGAGACAAATATTTGATAACAAAAATCTTGGTAAATGAAGCAATACAGATGCTAGTTTAATAGCATCCAAGCCTCTACTGGAACAATCTGCTATTCTTTTAAGAGTTTCATTTACATTAAAAATCAGAGCTACAATAATGAAGAATATTTGTTCAGATGAGAGATAAAGCTTACCCAACTCTTCAGAATGCAACTCTAAAATGTGATGTTAAATATAATAAGATAGAAATTGAACTCAATGAATTTTCTATCTCCTGAATTTTCATCTGAAAAGATCAATATTCCAAAAGGTGCCTTATCTAGTTAATTTTAAATCACTACATAAATTATGATTAACAATAGTGTATTTGATCCCCAGCCCCTTCTCTGGCAATGTTCCCCTATTCTAATTCCTGGCCACTATGAGATAAGCAGTTTTCCTTCTCCATGCCCTTCTGTCATCATTTCTGCTTTAAAGGTGGCCAATAATGGATTTAAAGCTCTAAGACCTTCCAAATATGCCGTCTCTTATAAATTGTGAATGCAAGGTATTTGTTCCTACTGCAGAGAAAGCTAAAACACATACCTATAAGGTAATTCTCAGTGAGATCGTTCTGTTATTGAAATTAGAGTTAATTTGAGGAGGTTGATTACTGAAAAACTAACTTTTTTGACAGTGATCAGTGGTATTTATGCAAAATGAGTTATTTTCAAAATCTTACTAATTAGTAACATGTAAACAGGATATGCATGGACTGGATCAATACTAGTAAAAGCTGAAAATTTCTGCAAGGGTGAATTTGCAAATCTTAATCATTCTTATCAATGTTATAATGCCATATAGTGCTACTCAATCATTTATGTTCTATTTTCATCAACCACTGTAACCACCTTCCTCCACTAAAACCTACTTCAGTCATCTAACACGATGAATTGGACATAAAAGGCAATGGAAAAAATGTTCATTGAATAAAGTAATGTGTAAATGGTAGATGTTGCATATTTTAAAGGGTGATTGAAACTTGGAAGAAAAAATTAGCATAGACTAAATTTTTCACCATTATGACTTTACTGTAAGATTGTAGTTGCAGAACAGCAAGAGAAGTTAAATTTATATTGGAAAGTCACCACTCTGCTGATTTGATGAACTAGGAGACAGAGACCTGTGACAACTACTGTGACAAGAAAATAATGAGGTACAAATGATGCCCATGTCCCTTACTGACCTTTGAACTGCTCGTACTATCAAATGGCTCAGTGCAGTGCAGCTAAGGAAACAGAATCAGATTGAGATCTGAGCTGCCGCCCACCACAAGCAAGACAGAGCTTTCATTTCACTTCTAAATAAGTTTTTACCTTGCTGAAACAAAAACAATATTTCTCAGGGAAGTAAAGCAGAATTCAGGTAATTTATATACCAACATCACAACTTCCAAAATATAACCCAAAAGTGTTTGACACAAAACAGTAAATGTTGCCTATTCTCAAAAGTAAGGACTATCAATATTCTTCCAACACAAGAGAATTCAAATCTTGTATCTACTAGACAAGTACTTTAAAGTAGCTCTAATAACTATCCTCAACTAGACAGATATCTGAGCATATAATCAATAAAATAGTAGAAAATAACAGATAAATAGGAAAGGTAAGAAGCTTCAAATGCATATTCTAGAACTGAAAAATACAAGATTAAAAAGTTACTACTTAAGAATAATCTCAAAGATTCAATGCTGTTGAAGATATAGTAATAGAAATCATCCAAACTGAGAAAGACTGATATAAATGAAGACAAAGACAATATGACATTTCAAATATAATAGTATACTGTATAATAAGTATAGTAACCTGCTGTCTATCTTTATTATATATATTTGCTTATGTTTTTATGGTATACACTATATTGTATTGACGACACTTTGTATTATTATACATAAATCACACAGAATTAGAAACACTTCCTCTGGAAACTGTAAGACAATATCAAATCACATAATGTACAAGTGGAATTCTAGAAGAAAAATTAAATGAGAATATGGAAGAAAAGTTTTTTGATCACAAAATAAGTCTAGCTTCCCAGATTTAGTGAAATACATGAATTTACATTTTAAATATCAGTAAACTCAAAAACTGATAAATACAAAAAATTGTAATTACAAATAAGTCATACTGACTAAGACTTATTGAGAAGCAGCATATTACAGAAAAAAGTTGACAAAATGACAAAACAGTGACTAGAAAAAAAAGTGAACTTTCTTTTTTCTTCTTTCATTTTTTCTTTTCTTTTGTGTGTGTGTGTGAACACACATGTATGTGTTTGTGTGCATGTCTGTTTATTTGTGTAGTGTAAACCGAGGGCATGGTACATGGTAGTCAGTGGAGCAAACTTGTTTTTTTTTTTGGTACCAGGGATCAAATTTAGGCCCTCGCTTTGCATGGCTAGTGGCTGAACCATTGTGCTAAATCCCAGACCCAGGAACAAACTTTTTAACATACCAAATATTTGAAGACTACCAAATTAGTAAAAAAATATGTCAACACTGAGTGCTGTGACTGGTGGAAAGATTCTTCCATAAAGAAGCTTAAATAAAGCAAATTGCTACTTCACATACCAAATAAATTGAAGCTGTCATCCCAGAATGATGTTACTCAACCATACTTCTTGGAACTCAGAGGCTACAGGTGTTCAGACAGAACATTTCTAGGTTGACTCGCCCAAAGATCAAACATTCAACTTCTATATCATTTTATTAGCATTCTTCTTTGTAAACCTTCCCCATCTTAGATTATACTGATTTCATTCACATATATAATCTCTCCTTTATAATAAATGACATGAAAAGCTTGTGGAGGGTGTTCCTACAGAACATTGCTCTTAATACCTATGTAAAATATCAACTGAATAACCAAGAAACTAAACCTAATAAATACATGCTCTTGTTATTGCTGTGCTCATACTGAAAAATTATTCTGTTTCATACATTGAAAACTTCTGTGCAAATATGCATTTCCCTTTTGCCATAAGTATTTATTTAAATAATAAATGTTGGAATATCATTTAAGTAATTAATACTCAAAAATGACATCTTTATGAACTTACTAGAACCACTTATAATCAATACAATGTGATATACTAAGAAAAAGAATTAAAAATGCAGGGACAAATAGTTAAATATTTCTGTTTCTATTCTTTTTTCAACTATATTCATTGGCTGGCACTACAAATAAGCAATCACTTTATCACCTTTGATCTCTTTGTTACTTCAGGACAACAATACTGCAGTGATTTAAAGAGTGGGTTTCAAGTCAGAATGTATGAGGTAACATGAAATTCATAACTCCCCATTAGTATTACTGGAATCAATTCCTTAGTATACAATACTCAGTTCCTTAATAGGAAAATTACTTCTAAGATTAGAACATACTTTGAGGATGATGCCAGAGCTTAATACAATGTGTGTGTGTATACAGATAATATATAATATAGATAATAATAGATTATACACACACATATACATATATATGTATACACACACACAAACACACATAGAGTGAGGGAGGGGGAGAGAATGCCTAGAAAAATGATTGGCAGATATAAAGATTTTAACAAAAGTTAATTATACTATTAAGAGTGTGATAATAGTAGATTAGGTACTATAGTGATAGAATTGAGTTCAGTTCTACACTTGAAGAAGCAAAAAGGCAAATTCTATTGGCTTTTCTTCTTTTATTTTTGAAAGACTTGGTGAGCAGTGAGCACACCATGAGCAGACCACTGAGGATCTGCTACCCCACCCTCAACACCCCGGGCCTCCCAGAATCGAGTGGAGCCACCTGGGTGCCTGCATCACCACCACAGCACACTCCCCAGCCTCTTGCCTCCTGGCTGCACCAGTACCTGGACCCACACCACAGAGGCACAAGGGATCATAAAGGCCATTATCCTGAATTCCAAAAGATAGAGCAGAAGCAAACAACAAAAAGAAAGCCTCTCACAGGCTCCTGCATGAAAATTAAAACCCACTGGAAAAGGGAGGAGAATCTCTGCAATAAAGGCACACCAGACCACCATAGTTGGTAAGTTGGAGGTCACCACCTCTCTGGACCCACACCACAGAGGCACAAGGGATCATAAAGGCCATTATCCTGAATTCCAAAAGATAGAGCAGAAGCAAACAACAAAAAGAAAGCCTCTCACAGGCTCCTGCATGAAAATTAAAACCCACTGGAAAAGGGAGGAGAATCTCTGCAATAAAGGCACACCAGACCACCATAGTTGGTAAGTTGGAGGGATCACCACCTCCCATCGGAACCTGGACTATCCTCAGGGGAAGGGCAGCTGGAACTTACAATAGAACCTTGCAGAGTTTTACCCTGCAGAGTCAGGCAACTCAAGTTGTGCCTTGCAGGCAGAAATCAGCCCAAATGTCAGGGGTCTGCTGCTGGCTTGCTGAGACTTATTGACTTAAATCTAGACACTGTTGCCCACATTGTCTATTGTTACAGCAGTGACACACTCTGAAGGAGGCCCTCCATTTTTATTTTTTATTTTTAAAATTATTTTTTGTTTTCATCTGATTTTAATTTTAATTTTTTTATTTTTTCTACTCTTTTCAAATTTTTCTTTCTCTTTCTGTTTCTTTTTCTTTTTCTTTCTCTCTCTCTCTCTCTCTCTCTCTCTCTCTCTCTCTCTGAGTCTCTCACTCTCTGACATTGTTCTTCATATCTCTTTTTGTTTCTGTTCCTGCCCTAATTCAGATTTCCTCTTTCTTCTCTCTTTTTCCTTCTCACAACTGTCATTAGTTTCAGAGGAAAGCAACTGCTGTTTCTAGCTTCCCTATTGTCTTAGGTTGTTCTATTCGTCTTTGTTCTTTCATCTGGCTTTCCCTCTTGTGTGCAACAATTTCCTAGAATTTGTGAGATCTTCCTGTGTCCTCTGGCTTCAATTCTAACCTTCCCCTATTCTTCCATCTATCTATCCCTCCCTCCCCAACTCTTTCTAAGTCCCCAGCCCGAAGGGGAAAATGGCTATATTGAAGAGTTCATTCACTGTAAACATATTTTAGAAAATGGAATTCATGAAACAGGTTCAAACAGATATCCAGGAGATTAAAAACTGTTGAAAATATACACAGCACACTGAGGTTATCTGAAGACAGAATATCAAATATGGAAGACAGGATGGTGGTCAGTGACCATGAAAAGAGAGATATTTAAAAATAGGGACCATGACAAATCAATCCAATCACTCATAGATGATGCAAGGAAGAATAATATAAGAATGAGAGGAAACTATGAAAAAGCAGGAGAAAGTACAAATGGCATAAAAAACTGTTCGCAGAATTAATGGCAGAAAACTTCACAAACAGAGCAAAATAATTTGACATACAGACAAGTGAGGCATATAGAATTCCAACTAGCCATTATCAAAAATATCTATACCTATATATTTAAAATAATCAAGATCCCAGAAACATAACAGAAGAATAAGATGTTACAAGCAGTTAGGAAAAAAAAAAAAGAAACAAATTACATACAAAGGAAAGCACAATAGAATCACAGCAGACTTTTTCAGCACAAAACCTCAAGTGAAGGAGAGCCTGGAATGAAGTATTTCAAGCCCTAAAAATAAATAACCTTCAACCTAGATGGATGTATGCTGCAAAATTATCTTTCAAAAATTGTTGGGGAAATAAGATACTTCCATGACAAAGACACCCAAGAAACTTCTTGAATACCAAACCAGTATTCAAAAATTTCTAAACAATATCCTAGGAAAGACAATGAAAGTCACAACTCCATGAGGCCCAACAGAGCAATTAGAGCAGGAAAGGCCAGAAAATAAAGGGAGATATAAACTGGAGAAAAAGAAATTAAAGGGAGGGGGGACAATAAATAAGAGCTAACAACAGGACAATAACATGACAATAATGTCAATATGTATTAGTCATAACTATCAATGTTCATGCCTCAATTCAAAAATCAAAAGAAATGGACTAGCAGAATGGATTAAGAAGCAAAGCCCAACAATATTCCGTATACAAGAAATGCATCTAGTTCAAAAAGAAAGCTATAGATTGAAAGTAAAAGGATGGAAAAAAGCTCTCCATGAAACAGGAACCTGAAAAAATGGGGGGTAACTATCTTATTTGCAGACAAAGTAAATTTCAAAGCAAAACTAGTTAAGAGTTACAAAGAAGGGCACTACATCCTTGTAAAGGGAACAATCCAGTCATAAATATATATGCACCAAATACTAATGCAAAACAAATGTTAAGGGACATGAAAAACCAAATAAGCACTAATACAATTGTAGTGGGTGACCTCAATACACCACTGTCACAGTAGATTATCTAGCCAAAAAATCCACAACAAAATACTGGAACTGAACCAAGTTTTTGAACAAATGGACTTTTTAGACATCTACAGTGTGTTGTACCCCACAAAATCAGAATGTACATTCTTTTCAGTTGCACATGGGTCATTCTCCAAAATGGACCACATGCTAGCTCACAGAACATGTTTAAATAAATGCGAAGGAACTGAAGTTACCCTATGTATATTATCAGACCATAGTGCAGTTAAACTGGAGATCAATAGCACAAGAAACTGCAAGAAATTCACAAACACATGGAAATTTAACAACACTATCCTGAACAGCCAGTGGGTCACAGAGGAAATTAAAGAAGCAATGAGACAGATTTTACAAATATATGATAATGCCAGTAAAACATGCAGGAATATATGGGACACAATGAAAGCAGTTCTGTGCAGGAAATTCATAGAAGTGAATTACCACACTAGGAAAACAGAGCGAACTCAAATAAACAACCTAATGCTGAATCCTTAGCTCCTAGAAAAGATGAACAAGACCAACCCAAAGTTCATACAAGGTAGGAAATTGTGAAGATCAGAGCAGAAATGATTGCAATGGAGACTCAGAGAGCAATACAAAAAAATCAATGAGTAAATAAAATGTATAAAGCCTTAACCAATCTGATCAAAACAAGGAAAGAAAGGGATCAAATTCCAGCAATTAGGAGTGAAAAAGGTGAACTCAATAGATCCAGCAGAAATCCAGAGGATCATCAATACCTACTTCAAGAACCTGTACTCTAACAAAATGGAAAACACTAAAGAATGGACATATTTCTAGATAAATGTGAATTACCAAAGTAGAATGAAGAAGATAAAAGAATTCTAAACACCCCAATTACAATCAGTGAAATAGAAAATGTAATAAAAAATTACCAACAAAGAAAAGCCCAGGTCCTGATGGCTTCACTGCTGAATTCTATTCAACATTTAGGGAAGAACTATTGCCACTACTTTTTAAACTTTTCAATGAAATTAAAAGGCAAGCAATACTTCCAAATTAATTCCTGGAAGAAAGTGTTACTTTGATTCCAAAATAAGAGAAAGACCCTACCAAAAAAGAGAACTACAGGCCAATATCAGTAATGAATATAGATGCAAAAATCCTCAATAAGATATTGGCAAATGGATTACAGAGGGTCATCAAGAAGATCATACACACTGACCAAGTCAGATTTATCCCAGGGATGCAAGGATGGATCAACATACATAAATCAATAAATGTAATACACTATATTAACAGAGTCAAGGACAAAGAAACACTATGATTATCTCAGTAGATGCAGAAAAAGCGTTCCATAAATTTCAACACTCATTCACTATAAAAACACTAAAGAAAATAGGAATAGAAGGTCTTTATTTCAACATGATTAAGGCTATCTATGAAAAACAAACACCCAACATCACACTAAATGTTGAAAACCTTCATGCTAAAATCAGAAACAAGATAAGGATATCCACTATCACCACTCCTGCTCAATAGAGTTCTGGAAACACTAGCCACAGCAATTAGAGAAGAGAAAGAAATAAAAGCAATAAAGATAGGTAAGGAAGAAGTTACACTGTCATTATTTGCTGACAACATGACACTCTACATTGAAGACTCAAAAGACACTGACAAAATGCTCCTAAATTTAATTGATAAATGGTAAATAGAATCAGATTTTGTAGTCAAAGAATTAAGTAAAGTGGTAAAAGGTTGTACCTTAAAACTCAGTTTCTGATGACCTTGGTTTGGAGAAATATTAAGGAAAGCGGGCAGTGATCTGTTTGTGCTAACTTTCCTTTCTCTGAACCACATAAAAAAACAAATCAAACTAAATATGTTCTGACTGATACCATGAGTCAAAATATAATGTAGTACACAACATAATCCAGCCAACCTCCACTCTTTTATTAAATGTCTTTCCTAAATTAGATAAAGTATTTGAATCCCTACTAATTTGACCTCAATTTTCTCTGGAAATAAGTCAATGAGTTAATAATCCTAACACCACAGAGAGAGAGAGAGAGAGACAGAGAGAGAGAGAGAGAGAGATCCCTGAATTGTGAATGTAGATAAGAGCTATTTCAGTTGGAATTATATCCATCACATCATAATCTTTCTCAGAGTTCAACTTAGTCCTCTGTTTCTCCATAGTGCATAAAGATGGTGACAAGTACATTAAGGCATTGTTTGGAGGGAGGTATTTTCATCATGTACATCTAAGAGGACGTAGAGGTAGACCCTTGATGGATTTGTGATTCAAGACTAAGAGTGAAGGAATAGCGTTGTGACAATGGAAGAAATAGATGTGTTACCATTTCTTCCTATTTATATCTTCCCATTAAGCAAGATTTTATTTCTTCTTTGTGTTCTCAATGTTAAAAAGTTGAGAAACTATAAAATTTTTAAATAAATATTGAGCAAAAATTGGGCAAGTATAACTTTATAGTTACGGGAAATATTTTCTTATAAATTAAATGGAAACTTATTGTGAAACTAGATTAAATTTCCTTCCAGAAGTTCCACTGATATGTGTCACCATCTTCAAAGACTGAATGAAGAGCTGATAATAAGCTTATCTCAGTAGGACACAACAATGAGGAACAATAAAGTCAGGACACATCCTGACATAGAGAATCCAAACACACCTTATCAGCACCACCTTCTTTACCAGACCCTGTTCACCACTAGTTTCTTCTCAAAACCCTCACAGCTCTTTCCCTCTTCAATATTTACAAATAAGAAACTTCATATTCTTCTGTCATGTTCTACAAAGCATAAAATTTATCCTGAAAATCCCAAAACATTTTTCTCTTTTACTAGACTGCTCTTTCCTTACACATTACATTTCCATCTCTTCTTACCAATCAAATTTCTGCTGAGGTGTCGTTCCCTTCCCTTCCTCAAAGGTCCTTTTTTTTCTTTCTTTTTTACCAGGGATCAAACTCAGGTCCCTGGGCTTGTGAGGCAGGCAGAACTACTGAGCTAAATCCCCAGCCCAAAAGTCCTTTTTTTTTTCTAAACACTCTTTTACAGCAGCTTCCCTCCCTAGCACTGAATCCAGCAGAAGCCTACTTCTGTTCTCTATGGCCCTTGCCACAAGCACCCACTATTGAATTCTTCTTTTTGTTTATTCATTATCTTTTTTCTCACTAGATTCTTCTCCACAAGAAAGGAAATTTTTATTCCCTTTTCACTATCTTATTCCTTATGGTAGCATAATAGCTAATGTGCTGAGAATCATCAGTATATATTCATTTAATTTACAAAGTGGGAATACAGGAATTCCTAGGATAGATTTGCCTAAATATGGTAATCGCATCCATAATGAGGGAGAATATGGCCATCGTGTAAGACGTCCATATGTAACATTTTAGTGATTTATCCACATGTTAATGCAAGTATAAACTTTATATAAATGCCACAATGTGTTTTTAATCATATAGAATTAATTCTTCTTTATCATGGAATTCTTGAAAGAATACCACTAGCCATATTTAGAGAACTAAGTGTTCCCCTATGCACTACAGACAAACCAGAGAAATTATTTTGAGTAAAGAATATTCCTTTCCATGTTTCCTTAGCTAGGTTTATTTCTGAATGGGCACTGTAGAAATATAATTTTCCACACTTGCCTGATCACTACCATTTGTCCTATAAAAAATACCCAGGATAAATGACAGATTATAAAAGTAAAAGATGAAAATTATTAAATTAGTGATCTCTTGCTATGCCTGGAAAAGGGTGAGTACTTGATCTGTAGAAAAGCCTAAACGAGGTGACAACTAGAATGTGCTTTTGAATTAGTGCTGAAGATCCAAAAGGAATTTATAAAGGCAAGAAAATAAAAGTTAATTTTGATTACATTTTAAGAAAGATGAAAGTATTACCCAATATCAAGAAAAAAATGCTCCTTTCCATCTACCACTGAGGGGTGGCTGCTGCTTCTGGGGTATTCCTGTCTTCCATCCAGACCCATGTGGACTAGCATGCAGGTCCTCTGAGTGAGGATTCCTACTATAATCTACACTGAGGAAGGAAAGATCTTGCCCCTGGCTTGCTAGACTCTTGCCCTACATAAAGATAATTAGATTCCAAATAGAATAGAACTAATTTGTGTGTTTAATATAGTGCTGCTTTTAGATAGTAATAAAATCCTTTTCTAAAACACTAAGTGCACATCAACATTAACATAAATCAAGTAGTCTCATATCTGAGGGTTGATTTTTATTATTTAAATCCCTGGAGATGATGCAATATATACAGCTATCTGATAATTCCCTCTTTTAGATTCAGATAATATTACTTTACTCTTGAGTTGCACTCTGAAGGATTTATAGGCATGAGAAAGGTGGACTAACTTCATTGGCTTGGTCTGAAATTTTTCTTTTAATCTTCCAGGAAGGAAACCATTGACTTCTTGGTTGGGCAGCGCTGAATTTGTTAAATGAGTCCCAGACCTCATATATGTAAAATTAAGTCATGTGTTTTGCTTAATAAATTTTAAAAATTTGTTTCTATATTTTGTAGTGATTTTTTAATCTAATACATGGAAGTTATCCTTCACTTAATACGCTTTTGGGATTGTCTAGTCCACAAAAGTATGAAGTAAAGTCCATAATAATATTTGAATAGGGCAAATAACTCCAGAGAAAAACTTTTACTTCATAATGCAGATTCATGACAAATGACAAGGCTGTGCATAGTAGGGGACTAACCTGTCATCTGTCACCCAAAACAGGCAGGTGAATTGTTTCCCACCAATGATTTTCTCCTTTTCTTTTTTATCTCCATTCATGTATTTCACTACATTTTCTCAGTTTTAAATGAGAGCCTACATATGCTGTAATGGTAAATCTATTTGGGTTGAGTCATAGGTTTGGAATCACATATCAGAACCGATTTCCTTCTTCCAAAGATAGGCATATCATTTCAAAATTTATAGAGAGCAATATTCAAGTCTCAGGTAGGGAGCACATTTGACGATGATGAGCACACTATGAGACTGTAATAATAAAACGCTGCATCAGTCCTTACAACGACGAAGGGGACTGTCACAAAAGCGGAAGAAGACCAGCTTAAGGGCGAGGGAGGGAAAGGCAAGAAAGGATAAAAGAGTGGACTGAAGTGATCAAAGCAAGTTAGATGTATATACAGAAAATCTGTTAATCTCTGCTGCAAATATGCATTAATATTTATAATTTTAAGTTTAAAGTGATACAGTTCAACAGTATCACCTAAACAGGATTGAAGTTAACAAAAGATGTGAGACTTTTTTGGCAGATATCACAAGATGATAAAATTATCAGTTTATTCTACCTTAGAAGAAATCTCAGCACTTCACTGAGGTATAACTGGGTTCAATTGACTGCACATATTTAAAGTATACAATTGGAGAAGGTTTGAGATAACTATTAACAAATTCGTGATACTATAATTACAATCCAGATAATGAATATACCCATCACTCAAGCAGATTTCCTGGTGTTCTTGTGATGCCTGCCCAATCTCCAGACGACAGTGATTTGTTTTCCTTTATTACATATTAGTTTGCTTTTCACAGAACTGCATATAAATAGAATAATATAGTGTTCTCTGTCCAGGTGTGTATCTTCTGTGTATCGTAATTACAGTACTTTATGTATGCCAATGGTTAATTCCATTTTATTGCTAAATAATATTTCTTGCTATGAGCAGTTCTCAGTGTCTTTGTCTACTCATTTATGGATGAGCATTTGGTTCTTTCTAGTTTTTGCCTATTACATGGGCATTCTGAACATTAGTGTACTAGTTTTTGTATGTACAAATGTTTGCATTTCTCTGGGGTAAGATATCTCAAAGTGATACAATATAGATCAGATGGTAGGTCATGTTTAAGGTTTCGAGTAACTGTCAGAATTTCCAGAAGCGTTGTAGCAGTATACATCCCCATCAGAGGATTATGAATTCCCATTTTCCCACATCCTTGGTATTCCTGGTATTTTTAGATGTCTTAATTCTATCCTTTCTAAACAGTCTGTTCTCAAATACAAAGTCCATCAAGAATACACACACACACACACACACACACACACACACACACTTCAGCAAAAGAAAAATGGAATGACTTTTTTTCAACAGATGGTTTTATATTTACATGGGGGACCCTAGAGGATATCATATAATTGCAGAAAAACCCACCATGCTGCTGGCCCTTAGAGAAGAAATTGGAAATGCATGTGCAGCAATCTCAATGACCAAGGTTACCCAAGCAGCAGTTCTCTGTACTAATAAATGTCTGGAAGCTAATGGCCACCACTTTGAGCAGCTCCTGTAATTGGAGAAGTTCGAGGTTACTTGTATTAATCTCATGACATCTCGATAAATTTACTATTAAAATATTTATACAAAATTTTCTTTTCTTGAAGTGTGTGCATATTTTTCTAGGCAGACTCTAACATTTTGGTTTAATTTTTGTTTGTCTCTTGAATAAGCAACTTCAAGATCCATTCATAAGATGACCTAATATTCTAATATTTTCTTTGTTGAAATTCCTATTAAATCCTTTGCTATTTTATTATTGTGCTTTGGGAGTTCTTTATTTAGTTAATATACAAACTTTTTATTAGGTATTTTATCCGCAGATATTTTTTCCCTGGATACGTCCTGCCCCTTAATTCTTAAGATAGGCTTTGTAGAGTAGAAACTCTGTGGCTGTCTGTGTTTTTGATCTTCACCAACTCCAAACGGTGCCTAGAAATTCTTAGAATATACGGTATATGCAAGAAGTCTTATTTTACTTATTTGTTGTTTGATGCTTTAATCTGAGGGTATATACGCACATTTGCATATGTATGTGGAGGTGTAACTACAACAAGTACATACACAAAACACAAATATTTGGGATAATTATCTGATTTTATCAACTGGAGTAAGAAATACTCAACTAAATTTGATCAGCATAATTCTGGATGTGGCTGAGGGGATTAACCAAAGACAAAAGACCCACCCTAGTTGTGAGTGGTGCCAACCAATAGGAAACAAAGAAGGGAGTCTCTCTTCCATTTCTTTGGAGGTCCAGTCTTCACCTTCACCTTAGAAATCACCTCCTGGTTCCAGCGCAGGCCCTTCCACCACTTGATAAGGACTTGCACGGGACACTATAGTGAGCTCCAGATCTTCAACTGGATCCTACAGATAGATCTTCAGCTCACTGACAGCCCCTTTGCATTCTTTTAAATCTGATTCTGCAGGTGAACATTGTAAACCTACCTTGTCCTTATACATGTGAACATACTACATTAAATCTATTTCTCTACTAAGCACTGACTGATACAATACCTAAGCTATTTACATTTTTTGATTTAAAAATAAAAGCACTGCATGTAATGGAAATGTTTTAGATAAGCACATTCCATCTTATAGATTAATATATAGTTTAATTTATTTCATCTAGTCTTTAGTAATAATAGCAAAAATAAATCTGGAAATGTACAAGAAAAGCTGAATCTGTTTAATAGCATTTCCTACTTTTATCTCTTCGATTCAGCCAGATTTTATGTTCATATTATGCTTATATTTTGGGGCACATCCAAGCCAAATCTTTTGAGAGTCATTGAGTATTGGTGTATGTTGACCCTGAGGCTTGATCATCTTTCTTCTCAGCAGTGCTTACAGCTACACCTATGCAGGCTGAGTTCTAAGAGCTCTAGCCAAGTTTAAAAGATTTTAAATTGGGTTGTATGCTTACTTTTATGACTTTAAGTGATAGAGTTTTACTATGAAAGTTGAAAATGAATTTAAAAACAGAAAATTACATAGAAAATAGAATTTTGTATAAGCATATCATCAGAGACAGTTATTATAATTTTATGTATTTGCCTCAGAAAACAAAAAGTAATATCTTTTTTGCTTTTAATCTGCTTTGATTATTTACTGAGTTGTGATATTTTTAACCATACAACTAAGTAGCTTTCAAAAGCATGGTTAAGTCATGCTAGTACAACTGAATTAATTTTTCTTGATAGGAAATTAAGTTACTACTATTTTACTTTACAAATGACTTTGTAAAGAAAAAATTTGTATGTAAATCTTAAATCAGTAGCATTCTGCTATGTGATTATTTTAAGATTAAATTTCTAGAAGTGCAATTCTGGGCCAAATTTTATGCATACTTTAAAAAAATTTAATAATTATAAAAATTACAATAACAATCTGCCTGTCTAAGAAAGGGCCTCATCTGCTTTACACTGTTATTTGAAATGCCTTCTTACAGTTTCAGAACGTGCTTTGTGGGCAGTGGTGTGTGTGTGTGTGTGTGTGTGTGTGTGTGTGTGTGTGTGTGAAAATGTCAGCAACTTTATGTATCAAGTATTTATGTACTTATTTTTCTCATATTTTGCCTTATCAATAGTATTGTCACACAGTAAGTTAACTGTGAGTACAGTTCATTGAAACAATCATGATAATCAAAAAAATAAAAAATCTCATTCTTTTCCCTTTACTTGACAGAAGGCAGAATTGCCTTACATTGAAGTAGTACTGATTCTAACATTTCTAATACAAACAAAGGAGCCTGTCTGCAATTATTTACAATTCCCAAGACAATAAACACCGTTTCAGTTAGGAACATGAAGGTACACGTGCTGCTACAATGTCCACTTTGACTTGGTGTCAGCATCTTCCAATTAAACCCACTCATGTTATTTACACTTACAGAGTTTCTTTCAGTGAGCTATTAGGTTCTCAACAATCAGTTAATGTGGAATTCTGTAAGTTTTCTTCATAGGAGAGAAATGAGGTTTGAAAGCACAGCAGCTTTTGTGGTCAAGAGAAAAAGTAGCCACCCTAAACTTCTAAGCGATGCGCAGAGTTGGAAATGCAGGTGTCACGGAAGTCCCACAAAGGACAGTGAGCAATCCGAAGGAGGGAAAACCTGAGCCTATGCCTCCCTCAGATGATTGCTTGGAATGATATTTACCACCAAGAAATCAGACAAAAATCATTGACAAAATAAAAAGGGGGATCCTTTCTTGGTCAAAGTCATCCCTATTCATTCTACAGAATGGTACTTGAATGAGAACCATGATTATATATGGAAAAATGAATTCAGACATCTTGAACATTTGACCATGCAACTTGAAAATAATTACCACTATATGTATAATTAAATGGCTGATATGGAAGATATAGAATCCAAATTTACCATAAGCTAAAAATACTATTTAATGGTGGTTTAGATTTCCTCCTACTCTGATGATATTATCCTTTATTGATAAAATATGGAAGGTAGACTTCTGTGGTGATGTACTAGAGTAGGGCTGTCTCGGGTGTTTCTGACCAGGAATCTTTTCCATTTATACATTTTATTAGCTCTTGCCCATGAAAGGAGGCTGAGGTTTTGTCACTTCTCAGGCCTTTCAGCAGAAAGCTAATACAAGCCATTATATTCCCAAGTCCCTTGAGAACCCTTGCTTACTCACTTCCAGGTCTCAGGACCATTTTATTTCAAATGTTATTCTCTTGCCTTTTTTCTATGCAAAATTTATACATCTCTAGGGCAGGGAAAACTATCTCTGGCATATTCTTCGAAGCTTTTCATCTTAGGCCTAATGTGAAGCTCAAAAGTAAAGAATTGGATTTTTTTTTTTCTCTCATCTGGCAGATCCTGGGTGGTAGCTGGAAGGAACATCAAAGAAACCTTTCCTACAAATTCTGAATGAAAATAACCATATGCAATGAAAAATAAAAATGTTATCATACTACAACTTTCTTGACAACATCCTTTATCTTTATGCCCTAGGGTTCATTCTCATGATAAAGCAATTTTATGGTTTGGTTAACACCTAAGCTTCTTCACCTTTAGAGAGGAGGTAATCACAGAAAGTAGATGATAAAATTGTGGTGTGAAAAGAAGTAGATAATGCTTACAAACAGCACTTCAGATTTTAAGCACACAAGGAACAAAATATTAGGGTTAGCTGCTCTTGCTACCTAATATGTTAGCATACATCAAGCCCTTCACCACCTCAGTCCCTTACTCCATTAGTCTTCATATAAACTGGTCCTTCATATAACTGGAGCTCAGTAACACCAATTGAATGAATGAGCACGTGAAAGGGTTACCATAATCCATTTTACTAGAATGAATATAAGTATTACACTTTACTAAATCAACAGGAATTTTTACAATTTCTTTTAAAATATTTAAAGACTTCTTATATAGGCAGCTTTATTTGAGCCCAAATCTGCTGTAAGCAAAGAAGAAAATTGTAATTGAGTCCATCTTGCCTGTGGTAAACTCATTTACAACCTTCTCCAAAAAACAATTAATGATGAATAGGGAAATGCTACACGTAGAAAAATCTGTTTCAAAGCCTTTAGGCAGAACTTTCAAAACTGAAAATGATTCTCAGGCAACATTTCAAAGTGAAACCATAAACTGCTCATTGCACCATTGTAGATCTGACTTTAGCACATCTCTAAATGAGTCCACAACAGGTATTTGGCCCAGATATTTTCATGTTATTTGTCCTTATAACAGCCAAGAGTAAGAAAATTCACTATGAAAAGTGAATCAATAATTTTATTTATTTAACTTGTCAAAAAGAATTTCTCCCTATCATTTTACTTATTTAATTTATTCACTTATACTTGCCTTATTAAAATGAAAATTTTATCATTTTCTTCCAGATGTGAGTAGAAATGTAGCATGTGATCAAAATATGGAAAGAGGAAAGATAAAGCTGTGTGCAGGAAAAAGAACACTACATAAGTACCGATTCCAGTACCAAAGAGCTACTTAAATGTTTGGAAAATCCCTTTCATTGTCCAAGCTTCCCTTTCTGTACATTTTAAATGACTGTATATCTTGGTTGTCACTAATACAAAACTATACTGAAACTAGATTGAACATATAGGAAATTCAGCTGTCCCTATACTTGTAAATTTCAAAGCATAAACTCAGTTTAGATGCTCAACAAAAGCCCAAGGCCAGGATTTCCTTGACTTTCCATTCTCTCATCTCCATAGCAGCATCTTTGTCTACTGGTTGAGTGCCCTCATAGATTCTCAATAGCATAAGAGATTGTACATCTCATATTATCATACTACATTGTTTAGAAGGGGATATTTTCTTTGAATTCTAGATAATTTCTTCAAAATCACACAATGATTGTAATTGTATATTTGTAGTTACTTGTTTGTCTACCTAAGATAAATTAAATATGGTCATGGGTAGGGTACTTTGTTGCTGCTAACCTTGAAAACTGCAGTCTCTGTTCTCTCCCTTTGAAAAGCAAGTAGGAGCTTTGAGACTCCTTTGACCAATAGCGTGCCCCAGGAGTGACACTAAGCCAATTCCTATGCCCAGTCACAAAGATACTATATTCATCAACATTTTTCTTTCTTGAACAAAATGCCAGACACACAAAATTTAAAGTAGAAAATGTTTATTTTGGTTTCAGAGCATTCAGCCCATGGGTGGCTGGTCCTGAGGCAAAAGCATTATGGCAGAAGGGTGTGTAAAGAAAGCTGCCTACATCCTGGCAGCCTTAGGAGTAGACTCCAGGGGAAGAGTACAAGAAGACAGCCCCAAGATCATACCCCCAAACCCATCAAACACACCTAGAGATGTGCTTCAGTAATTTTATATGTGTCTCTCAAGCAAATCAATTGGACAAGGTTAATTTCATAGATAATGTTAGTTTCTACTTCTTATCATGTGGAATGTGTTTTGTATTCTATCTGTGGTGCCGTGGGTTGGAACAATAGCACAAGACTCACATACATAGGATCTAACGGCTGCTAACAGCTTTCACTGAGCTACCAGCCAACACCCAGCACCAGATTTTCTAAGTAGGTAAATGAACCATTTTGGAAATAGATGCTTCAACCATATTTTAACTGCCTCTACAGATTGCGAAACAATGAACACCACCTCTTATAAACGTTGCCCAAATTGGAGGTCTGAGAGCAAAATAAATTATTGCTATCACTCTAATATCCTGAATTTTGGACTGGTTCATTTTAAGGCAGTAGTTTGCTTAAAAAAAAACACTATATCAGTTGCACAGATTTCAATATTTATTTTTTCTAAACTGTATATGCTTCTGTGTGATGTGTGACATAGTAACTTCCCAGAGTTGTGTTTAAATAGCATTTTCATTGTCACATTCAAAATTTAATGATATAATGTTTAGTAATACTAGCTTGTTTTATTTTTATGAGGGAAGCCAAGAGAGTTAATTTTATGTTCACTAGGTTTACTTTATGGCATTGTATCTTCTTGGCTTTGCTAGATCTATTGTTGAAATATGTAGAATAAAACTCATGGAAAATTGTATAATTTTTAATCATCAAAAATATTAAGCTTTAAGGACAAATAATTAAAGATGTCTTTAGGGTGTGCAGAACCCTGATCAAAATTTTTGTGGGTTCCTCCCTACTTGGTTTGAGTCTTAAAATTAACATTGTCAGAATGATAATGGTGAGATGCTCTTAAATAAACTTGTGAAAGAAATGATATACTAATAATGAAAGCCTGACTGCCAGGCCCTGAGACAACTTTATAAGTATGAGTTCCGGGTATTCCAAAGGTGAGTATCTGATTTCACTCATGGGGCAAAATATTGAAGAGTTTACCTGAAGCTATGTGTGTCACAAGGTAAGTGTGAGGCGTAGTATCAAAATGGCTCCCCCAGCCTGTTCCTACCTTAGACAAGGGAGAGGAACTCTGAACAGTTCAGGGAAGAGATTCCAAAACATTGAGCCCCCAAAGGCAGAATCTGAGGCAGAAGCCCTGCTTCCTTGTGTTTAAGGACAGATGTGTATGTAACCAGGAATCACATATTTTTATTTTGAGAATCTATGTATAGGACTTCCTATGTCCTTTCATTTTATGTGGACTCCATTCTATTGATACTCCTTGAAGAATTAACAAGTAAGTCATATGAATCCTACTGAATCTTACCCATCATTATTTTAAATTCTTGAAGGAAATTATTTTATTCACATATATAAAGTACCCTCTTTTCAAAGTAATTTATTTCACTTTAAATAAAAAGTTAAAAACATATATTTAGATAACATATGAATATAATATATAATTATTATGAATAATATTGTCTTCTAAATATTTAAATAAATATATTTATATAAGAAGCATCCAAATAAAAAAACTGAAACTTTATATAATATTACCTTATGACAACACAAATAGCCTTCTTATTTCACAGTTGACCAGTATTCCACCCAGTTGAGCCATGAACTGAAGTCTGGAGTATCATCCCACTGGTGTAGGCTGAACACAGATACAGGCTCTCACCTAAAGTTAAAAAACAAATATCTGTGTAAAGCTAATCTTTGACCATGAGTAAGCTATGTAGAAGTGTGAACTGAGTTAGAAAGATCTTGGGATTATATGAATATGAGTAAGACTTCTAAAAAATTATTGCAATTTATCTAGGTGTGGTGGTGCACGCCCACAATCCCAGCACTCTGGGAGAAGGAGGAAGGAGGATTACCAATTCAGTCCCACCCTGGGCAATTTAGTCACTTAGCAAGACTCTATCTCAAAAAAATAAATAAAATAAATTAAATTTAAAGGCTAGAGATGTAGCTCAGAGTAAAATCATTGGGTTCTATCCTCAGTGCTGGAAAAATGCATTTTCACAATTTCACTATTTAAATATGTGACTACTTGACAAGCAGTATATATGTGAAGATGTTTATTAACATTAAAAATAATTAAAATGTTTTAAAGTTAAATACAGAACTGGGAGTGTGCCTCAGAGATAAAATGCCTGCTTAGCAAGGCCCTGGTTCAAACCCCATTACCAAAATGGGTGAAGGGGGAGCCAAACTCAAACTAATTATTTACAGTGAATTCTTCTGCAAAATTAATATATCCAATCCTATCTTGATCCAACAAGGCTATTTCTCACTCTGATATGGGAAGGGCACTAGCGTGACCAATTCTCTGACCATGTTTATCTTGTCACTTGCTAGTCATACCATGGGAATACTGATATCTCCACAGAATGACATTCAGACACAAAACTGACAGCTATCAAAATAGTTCTAATGTGAGGAGTTCTTATTTTCTTTCTAAGTTTCATTATAAATATTGATGAAAATGTCTCAATTCTAGAAATATTTGTGCCTCAGTGTAATGTTGACTGCAATAGCATTCTGATTGTGATTTACAGCAGTTAATGGGAATTATTCTATTTAGATGTTTAAGAGGCTTTTTCTCATTTCCTTCATCAGGTTCAATCATAAATGGCTTAATCATTCAGAAGACATTACTGAATTAGATTGCATTAACTGCATATTAACAGAAAAAAAGGGGCAATATGGAAACAAGCTGAAATGCTATTAGGAAGGAACTAAGTTCATTCCCTTTAATTCTTTTGTTGATTTGTTGAAATTGTTGATGTGACCTCAATCAGGATTTCTGTTCTGTTTTGTCCATCAGTTTCACTTTACTTTAGAAGCATGCATTTATGCTTCTGAAAAATATAAAATCTAAACCTATGTTTGTCCAGGGTTTCCAAACCACACTATATTAGCATAGAATTTAGGATAGGTTCCCATATTTATATAAGGAAACAAAAAACAAATATTAGGGCACACCAAGGCACATAAATTCTTATTTTTGCTTTAACCCAAGCCATAGATAAGAAGATGCTCTTCTATAATAAAGGGAGGAGTAAGCAGTTTATAAATGTTAACAAGATAAAAATAAGTGAAAATCTATATGATTATAATTAGACAAAAAAGTTAGCATTTATTTTCAAGGTTTGCAAGAATCAATAGTGGGCAAATACTACCCTAATTCATTTCTGCACTGATTCTTGAAGCAGAAAAAAGTATCAAACTCTACAATTCACTTCCCTATTCCTTATAAATATGTCTGCAGTCCACAAGCGACTTATTCTAAACCATGGAATTTGTTTCCAGCAGTCAATTCTGTATTCTCAGATTAATGCAGCAAATATTCTTTGCATCTCTTTGCTTCTTTTAATATGAATGCCTTACACTTAATCATTCACCATCTTATCTGGAGATATTTTACCACCTTATATTAAACATCATGCCTTCACTCTTACCATTCATCCTCCAACAGGGTCCCACACTGCACACTGGAAGCACTCCTCCTTTATGTACATTAAATTCGCTTTGGTTTTTCATATTCATTATAGTCTCTTGCAGTCTCTCTTGTCTGTAGAGAAAGTCTTTGCAAATTCTTCTCCTGCCTGGGAAATCCTTTTTCTTCCATTTTCTCTGTTAAGCATTTAGACTTTTGCTGTTTTGCTTATTTTTGGTATCTTTATAACAAAATAGCAAGATGGTTCATAGTGAAAGTACCCCTTTTATGAAAACTGGGGGCAGATTATATAGCTACACCAATATATGATTATAGATTATGCTGAGAACTATTAATATAATGTGCAAACCAGCAACTTTATAAACATAATCAAGAGGGCATCCGTAAGGATAAAATATTTGAGTTGAGACATATTTATTGAAAAGGATTCCGTGAAGGAAAAGACCTAAGCAAGAGCATTCCAGACAATGGAAGCAACAAGTGTGCCAGCCATAAGGATAAAGAACTTGTTAATTTGAAAAAGAAAAAAGCCTGGGCAGGCTGCAACCTACTGTATGGAACAGTGCTAGAAGATGGATTTGTTGAGGTTGGGAGAGATCAGATAGCATAGGTTCTCATAGGGAAGCAGAAAAAATGTCACTAAGTTGTGAGAACTAAGAGGTGTGAGCAATATGTTCTAAAAGACAGAGGAATTATCTAGCTTACTTTTTTTTTTCTTTAGTTCAATGAAGAGGTAGATTTAGAAATAATAATTAAGTTTAGCTAATAATAAAGAATAATAGTAAAATGTGTATCGTACACTAGCAGAGAAGTGATACAAACTGAGGGTTTCTTGCATGCCAGTTGTTTTTGCATACTTCATAAGTCAGCCCTACAGCCTCCTGTGAAACAGATGTTATTATTTATGCTTAACAAATGGAGAAGAGACTCTCAGGACTTTTAATAAACATCTTCAGGGTCACACAAGACTTCGACTGATTGCAATCATGTCTAATTCAAAGAATTCTGTACTTCACGTTATATTGTTATAGTTTCAATGAATCAAAGAATCACTACATTTAAGGATCTTTTTTTTTCTCCAGAAAAAAATTCCTAGATTATTTGAAAGATATGATGGAAAATTATGCAGAGTAGGCAAAACGAGTGACATTTGTGATAAATTATCTAAGTATCATGTTACAGTTATTAACTTATAAAAATAGGTCCTGTTTTATGTAATACTACTCACCTAGTAGAATTACTGCACTTTGTTTTTCCTTTTCAAGGTAATGTAGTTTGGGCATGATGCGCGGTCACTGACTAAAACCTGTAATGAAGAGGAAAAAAATCTGATTTATTTCAACTTCAAACGAAGTAGACAAGATCACTTTATCTGATTTTTGTTTTGCCTCCGTGAAAAAGTAGGTTACTGAGAAAGAGGCAGGAAAACATCTTAATTTAATGATAAAGGAGATTTTTCTCATATATTTATACTAATACTACTTTATTGCTTTGTCTAGTCCTTCATTAAATGTCATTCCATCAAAAAATATATTACTTCATTTTCTCATTCAGAGGATAATTCCTTTAGTATAATACACATTTGGGGTTACATATAGATTGGGTTATTAATGACCTTAAGCTTGTAGAATATAATGATTATCCAAATGATTTTCTTAGGAATCAGATTCCAAGGATTAGGAGGACATAACAAACCAATATTGTGTGACTACTTCATTATTAGTGTCTGAAAAATAAAAAGATCTTAAAGAATATGACAGAACTCACTTGTAAAACCTTGAGATGTAAAATAATTAAAAATCGAGTGGGTCAATCTGATATATGATATTTACTTTCTGATAAAATGTTTTATGTTTCTCTACATATAAGAGTATCTATTCAGGGCTGGGGATTTAGCTCAGCGGTTCGGTGGCCTGCCTTGCAAGCGCAAGGACCCGAGTTCAATCTCCAGTAACAAAAAAAAAAAAAAAGTATCTATTCATAGTATCTATTCATATATATCTGTGTATGTATTTACTTTTATAAAATTATATGTATGGAGTATAGCAATGAAATGTTTGTTTCTTACAGTTGTATCAAAAAACACTTGAATTAAAAATAGCATCAGGCAGTTTCCAAAGTTATAAATTTACATACACTATATTCCTTCAATTTGTTGACCCAAAATTTATGACAGGTTAGAAGTTACAGGTGAGAGAAGTGAGTAGATACCCAAGTAAATCAGCCATGTGTGTACATACATTGAAGTGTATAGGCTATTCTAGGGAACATTAAACATTCCCAGTAAACCCTGACCTTGTATTTCCAGAGGATATTTCTCTATTAATAATCCTTTTCATTGAACTAAATTTTTTGCCTGTTCGCACCAGCTAACCAGAGTGTAGGAAGCAGAATTGTGACACATTTACTTGAGATAGGTAATAGTCCCTGAAATGTCCATAAGTGATACATTGTGAAGAAGAAAAGTAATCATACCAAATTGCCTTAAGATTTGATTTCTTTCTTCTCACAATACATGTTACCCTTGGAGAACAGTACATCGATGTAAGACTACAGAAAACCCCAGATCCGCTTTAAAAGGCATCAGGGTCAAGGTATTATTCAGCAACTTTGGCAGCAAGCTACAAGTTTGGCTTGCTTTTTGGTTTTCGCTTTAGATATTCAAGAAGCAAAGGACTCACTGTTTTTTTTTTATTTATAGAATTATGTAAGCAAAAAAATGTGTGTCTATTGGTATAACAAGAAAGTGAAATAAAAGACAAATTTCAATGGCATCACTTTTTTACAATATATCTTCTCTAGGAATCCTTTGTTGATTTAATTCATTAATGATCTAACATAATTGCTTAGTGCTTTGTTCAGTTTAGTGAATCAATTTATATAAAATGTGGAATTCATGATCATATACAATAGAGATCTTCACTTAACTATGGATCTGTTCCTCCTATTTCACTAAGAATGCCATCATGTTGCAAGTGAACTTAAAAATATCTTAGTACACTGAATATCACATAACTTCTCTGCTCCCTCCATCTACTCCTTTCTTTCTCCTTCCATTCTTCCTTCTCCCCCTTTTTCCTTACTCCATTTCCTTTGACCTTAAGTCTCACCTCCTTGAGATCAAAAACTTTTACCCTGGCGTAAAATCCAAAATGCCTACCTAACATCGAGCAAAAACAGTAGGATTTCCATAAATGTTTACACATCGTACTGCCAGAAATAACATTTTTGAACACTGAAATTTACCTTCTAGTTTCTTCACACAACAATGCAAATAATGAAAGTTTCTGCTTTCTCCACTGTATGTAAAGTACTTCAGTGTACACGCTCAAGAATCCCTCCATTCTGTGCGTCATCCACACCAAATCATCAGGATGCACTCATATATAGCACTGCCTCATCAAGCTTTCCTCCTCCTTTTTCCCTCTTGCCCAGTTTTCTTTCTTTCTTTGCTCTTCTTTTATCTCACAGGCTCAAACAGTCCTCTTTAAGGTTAATGCAAATGAAAGGAAAACATCCTCCACCACATGTTTTATAATTTTAAATTTTAGGTCATCATAGCAATATGACACAAATTTTTAAAGTAGAAAATGTTTTCCTTATCCATGATGGAATTTTTTTCTGTGTACACATTCCTAGATACATTTGAATGTAAAGATCTCATAAAAAATTGGCTTCTATACAAAACTTCAAAGTACTTACTCAAACATAAATAAGAGAAACTTAAATACTAAAATTTAAACATTAATAAACAATTTCAAATTCACTTTTTTGAGTTTTAACAAGTATGAATCAGTACATTTTTATTCTGTATGTCTTAATTTCTGGCACTATTTTCCATAGCAGTTTGATTCAAAAGGAACCTTGTAGAAGTCACCTGTGGACCAGGTTAGTGAGACCTTAAACAAAATTGCTTTAATTCCCTGGATAACAGATGAAAAATTTCTAAGAAACTTGTATGACTGTCATTACTCTATTTTAACAAGACTATCAATATATTTCAGGACAGTAAGTTCTCAATATATATCAACCACTGTGTTTGCCAATTGCATTATCTCAAATCTTTAAAATACTCCAAAGTCAGGAGGCCAACAAAGGCAACATATTGACAGCAAAGGCTTTAGAAAATGTGATGTCTGTCAGCTAAGAAGTGATAGAGTTGCACTGAAACCTAACAAATCTGTCACTGGCTGATTGAATGTCTCCAAAATCCAAACTCTTCCAATTAGTCTGCAGTATTTCTGCAGAGATAAATTTATAACATTAGCATATAGAAGAAACTGTTTTAGAAAATGTTAACTGTGTGATACAGAAATAAATTCATAAAATAATTAAGCATGCCTAGCTTAGTAAATGCTGGAGCCATTAAGAAGATTCTCCCAGAGAATCAGATTTGGAGCTGAGCCTCCACTACTTTTTTATCTCCATTCTGATAGACATGATGTAATGAAGACCTTCATCATTTATGTCTGGTTCACTTCATTTTAGGAACATCTGAAAAGTATAGCCAGAGAATTATCTCTTTTAAAGTACCTGTAATCAAGGCCCATATTTACTAGATATGTTACATATTTTCTCACCTAGGTGGCACCAGTAAGCAATTCTCTTTGGCATACAATATCTTCACGTTTTTGTCAGTAGGATGCAGCTGATATCTAGGCCATCTGATAGGGTTAATTCTCATTTTGTATTCGAAGTAAACAGACTATATCTCTGTCGTGAGAAAAGATCTATGAGACATCTCCTACTTCATTTCAATTCAGTACATAAATGCAAACATTTAAACTTCATTTTAACTATTGTTTGATATTTTATAATAATATGGATTCATGATTAAATCTTCAGTTTTTTGGTGGCTAAAGCTTTCTATCTCTGTACTTAAAAACCTTTGATTTTGTCATATTTGTTTCCTCTTCTTCATTTCAGCTTTAATATTTATTTTCAGCAGACATTACTTGGACAATTAAATTTCTTTCCTAAATTCTCACTCAATCCCACCTGTGTAACTCACTCTCTTTATAAGTCAAGGATAACTTTTCTAAACTTTAGAAGTTGTCTGCTCAAAAAATACTCAATGGTTTCCTTGCTTGACAGAGTAAAGTTAAAATTTATCTTTCATACAACAAATTCTAGAAATAACATGAACTAGTCACAAAGGTAGACTCTGGGAAAACAACTGAAATTTCTGGGAAAAATATTAAAATATCACTTTAAATATATCAGTAAACATATGTAGTAACACATACTCAGGTTCCAAATGAGCAAAGATCAAAACCTAGATAGATAAGCAGAACATGGAAACCCAAAATTCTCCCAAAAACATTTGCTGAGTCAAGCTGAATTGTTTCAAGGGAATCAGATGGCAGGAGATAAAATTCAAGGTGGAACTAATATAGAAAATCTCGTAGGAGACCCCCCTCCCACAAGACTAGTGTCAAGAGCAGGAGTGTGCACTAACTGGAGGTCGAGACAGTAGAGGTTGCCAATTAGATTTGTATATATTTTATATATATGTCACTCATCAAACATGTTATTCATACCCGCCAGTTGCCACTCCCTGTACCTGCACAAGTCTGAGAAGCATGACTTTGCCTTTCCTTTCCTGTTAATTGCCATTGTCCATCTGGTCGCCTCCTCCTCGACCCGGGGGTCCACTCGGGGCAGGCATCCGATGTCTCGACCGAGGTCTCGTCAGAAATCTCATCTGGCAAGTTGCCGTGGAGCTGGATCGGGCGTAGGAGTGGGATAAATTGGTCTTCTGTGCTCTCTCTTATATGCTATTCTAGCTTGGGGTGTGTGGCACTGGTTCAGGTTTATCACTTCACACATATTGGGGAGTTACATATGTCATAGGGTGTTTTAAGGTGTCACAGGGCGTTACAGGGTGTCACAGGGCATTACAGGGTGTCACTCATAGAGTCTGTTCCATTAGATATTACACTTCACTCTTAGGGGTTACACACAGTTTTCACACATTAAGTCACTCTCAGGGGATTTCACTCTCCACTCTTGAGAATAAATTTACATTGTCTTGGTGTATGTTCTCCATAACTAGTACTCTAAGGCAAGCCAAAAATTGATCTTCACTGCTTCCTCACTTTTCCCACAAAGGACTCAAGGAAAATCACTGATTTAGAATTTACAGGCAATAGATGAGATGAGTTTGTTGTGAGGTCTTTGTAAATACAGTGCTACAGTCCAAAGCTCAAAAAGGTAGCTAATTCTCTATATTACCAAATGTATTTAAAGTGATTATTTTACCATTTTATTAAAAATAGCAACATAATTTTACATTTAAAATTAGTCACATAGTGAAGTAGTGGATATTTGTTTACCAGCTTAATCATCACTCATTTTCCTATATTCTGGCTTTGCCACGCCTGTTTTTCCTGAGAAAAGCACTTCTTTCCTATTAGTTCTTGTTTTAGGATGAGACAATTTTTAGTATCTATGTATCCATTCCTATTTCAAGTTCTGATTCCAGATCTGGGTATTAGAAAATTCATTCAAAGACCTTTTAAATATGTCAAAACTTAAATGGATAGATTTTCAGGTAGATGATGAGTGCAGGAGTAGATATAAATAGACAGATAGTTGATGTATTTGCTTTGAAATAAAGGGAATCTTGCTCATTTTAATTTTCATTTATTACATGTAAAATATAAAATCAAAATTACTTGAAAAATATATTTGTGGTTTTTGTGAATGTATCCAAACAGATGAGTGGCCAGCCTTATTTCCCTAAGAATGGAGTATGAAGTAGGAGATGGGGAAAGATCAGGAAAATTAAGAACTTACTAAGACTGGATATTGTCTCTAAGAGATATCTTTCAAGATTATGTGGAAATGTCACTGATAATACTTCGATTAAAACATGGCTTTAAATTAATCCAGTTGACTTGTTGACACAATAATCATTTGTTCAGACAAAATATAAAAAAACATTTATTTCTTGATGATGGCCATTCTTGCAGGAGTAAGATGGAATCTCAGTGTTATTTAACTTATATTTTTCTCTAATGGCCAATGATGAGGAACACTTCATGTATTTCTTGACCGTCTGAACTTCTTCCAAGAATTGTATGTTCACTTCAGTTGCCCATTTTTGGTTTGGGTCTTTTATTTTGAGAGATCTAATTAGTTTCAGTTCTTCATATATTCTAGATAATAGTCTTGTATAGCTGGCAAATTTTTTCCCATTCTTTAGATTATCAGTTCACTCTACTTGTTATTTCTTTTGCTGTGCAGGTTTTTTATTTGATATTATCCCATTTGTTGATTCTCCATACTATTTCCTGTGCAACTGGGGTTCTGTTCAGGAAGTCCTTGCCTGGGTAGATGAAGTCAAGAATTTTACCTATTTTGTTTTCCAGCAGATTAAATATTTCTGTTTTAATATTTAGATCTTTTATTCATTTTTATTTTAGTTTAGTACATGATGAGAGATATGAATCTAGATTCAATCTTCTGCATGTGGATAGTCGTTTTTTTCAGGGCCAATTACTAAAGAAGTTATTTTTCCTCCAGTGTATGTTTTGTAAAAGATCAAAAAGTTGAATCTGTTTGAGGTTGTTTCTGCATTCTCTGTTCTATTCCATTAAACCACATGTCTGTTTTTGTGCCAATACCACTGGGCTGCTTTTATCACTGTAGCTTTGGAGTATTGCTTCTAATCAAGGATTGTGATGCCTCCCATTTTGCTCTTGTTACTCAGGATTGTTCTTGCTATTCTGGCTCTCTTCTGGCTCCATATGAACATTAGAATGATTTTCTCTATTTCTGTGAGAAGTGCCATTAGTATTTTGATTGAGATTGTGTTAAATCTGTATATCTATTTTGGATATATGATAATTAAACTATATTTGTTTATATTTGTATCTTTCCAATTTCCAATGCCCTCTTCAGTTTTACTTTTCAGAGTGAGGCAGTTTTCATTGTAGAGGTCTTTCACTTCTTTGGTTAGCTTAATTTCTAAGTATTTCATTTTTCTTGGTGCTTTTATGAATGGTATTCTTTTTCCTCAGTTTTTTTCTAAATGAGTTCATTATAATATGCAGGAATGCTACTGATTTTTGTGATTATTTTCTATCCTGCTGCTTTGCTCATTTTAGTCATTAATTCTACAAATTTTTGCTGGATTTTGGGGGAATTACAAATGCCTGCAAGAATTCAGGAAAATCATAACCTTTCCACATTGTTGGTGGCAATATAAACTGGTAAAACAATTACGGAAATTGCTCAAAAAATTAAAATAAGAATTTACATTCCATACAGCTATTCCCCTTCTAGGTAACTTTCCACATTAAAGACATTATATTATACTGAAACAAGCATACCCATATTTATAGTAATTCAATTCAGAATAGTTAAATCTTGGAAGCAGCCTATAAGTTCGTTGACAGATGAATAGATAAGAAAATGTAGTATTTATATAGGATGGAGTACTAAACTGCCATAGAAAGATAAACATGAGTTACTTGTAGGAAGTTGGATGTATTTTGAGACTATAATGTTAAAAGAAATAAATCAGATACAGAGGCTTAAATATGCATGGTTTCTCTTATATGGAAACCCACAATATAAATAAAGAGCAAAATAAAAGGTAATAGGAAGTAGGAAGATAGATCCTTCTCAGATTGGAAAGGGATCAAAAAATGGAGAGGGGGGAGGGAAAGGTATAAAAAATGAATTAAGATGTGTTATGTACATATACCAACTCCCTTTGAGGAATGTAATCATTATTTACCACCAATATGTACTAATAAAAAAAAAGAAAAACACAAAAATAATTGAGACCACTTTTCAGTCTCTTTGTACAAATTGACACACATTAATCCTACACAACCCTAACCTTAAATTTCACTCAGAACACTTTTACATACATTGTGATTATCTCAACAAGTGGTATAATCCTTTGTTACAAATACAGATGAATTATTTCATGGTGATGATAATTATTTTTAAAAGAAGATTGTAGCTCTCTCCCTTCAATTGTGAGATAAACCCTTTTAAAATAGTTTGCTTTCTTAATGCACTGACTGGTATTTTTATTCCTCAACTCACATCAAGTAACTGATATTTATTGGAGCACCCTGAACATATTTGGAATGTGGTAACTGCAAAAATAGTTTCCAGTTAGGCTTACCATTAACGTAAATAGTAATCATAGGTTTCACTCCGATAATTTCCAGTATTTGACAGGCATTCTCATACGTTCTTTATGTCATTTATAAGCATGCCAGAATCATATGAGGTAAACCCAACAATCATCCTGAATTTACTCAAGGTTAAATACATGGCACATAGGATTTACACAGCAAAGAGCTATACATAGAAAACCACGATATAAAAGTTGTATTTTTCAAGATCATCTACTATGACCATTAATCCTGATGTGTCATCTTAGTTGAGTTGCACAATGTCTAGCCTATTAGGAAAGCACGATTGCAGATGTGTCTGTGAGAATTACCAGAGCTGATTTGTATGTAGGTCAGCAAACGGAGAGGAAAGACCCACCTTGAACATGGTAGCATCCAGTAGGCTTTGACTCTGGATGGAATAAAAGGGAAACAAGGAGGAAGTTAAATTGGCATGATTTTTTTTTTTTTTGAAGCTCTGTTATAAGCTTGAGTCAGTGCGATTCTTGCTGCTCCTGTCACTTGTAGACATCAAATTTCAAGTTTATCAGCCTGACAATGCAGACTCATATCAGGGATTGTTCAGGCAACTTCCAGGGCTTTGTTCTCAGATTAGTGCTATACACTTGATCCCTCTCATTTCACAGCTTTCAGATTCTTGGAAAGAGCAGCTACTATATCCTCTGGCTCTCCAGTATGCAGACAGCCATTGTGGACTCTGGCCTTTCATTCTATAAAGCTACTTAATAAACCCCCTTGCACAATTGTACAGGTATTTTCTATCAGTTCTCTTCTTCTAGAGAACCCTAATCAATATATCAACATATGCTATTTATGGACTTCAGGTTAAGAATGCCTGCAAAATTTTAAATTAACTAAACTCTAATGGGTTAATGGGTGTGGCAGTCAAATTTCATAGACTCACCATTGGGTTGGTTTTCTCCATGTTAGGAAACTGCCTACCACCTTCACTGTGCTTGTTTAATACTGAGTTTCCAGTAGTTAGAAATGTTTATTGATAGGAAGTTATTGATTCCTGCAATTTCCTTAGAAAACTTCATGATATTCCTCAAAGCTGAGATAGTTTGAGGTTCACATTCCAGTTAGAACCTAGTGAAATCCCTTCTGCAGATGAAAGTATAGTAAAATAATTATTGCCTGAGAATTTCAAACATTTTACAGCTCCCACTATTGCCTTCTTGCCAAAATGAACTATCTTCTCATTTATTCTAAATTAGAGCTGTGTAGTTAGCAAAGATCAAAAAGATTAAAGGCATGGTGTAAAGCCGCATTTCATTTAGTATTTTTTTTTTGTAAATAGTGCTCTACCATGCTAAGTGTTATTTAAAATACTATTCAATCTCTACAGAATGTTTGCATCATTAAATTGTAATTTTCACACTAAAACATGTATGTTCTATCAAGTATTATTAATGATTAAATAATGAGAAAATATGTTACTGCAATACATTCAATCTTTAATGTCCATGAAATCAACTTGGTAATTTTAAGAAGAGACAACCCTAACAGCAATTCCTTGTTCTCAAGTAGTCATTTAAAAATTCTAAAGAAGTGAGGGTCTTACAATAATGTCAGTCACTAAGTGATAAAAGGAAATTGCCATACTAGCTATGATTTAAATGGGCCTTTCACAGAAATCTCATACTAGGGATGGTGCCAAAAAGATATTCCACTTCCCGTTCTGTAACCTAATGCTTGTGCATGTAGCACTGTGATTATATTACTCTCTCAGGCCTTAGATCATCTTCAGCATCAGGCAGTTCTGAAAAATCCCATTAAGAAATCATTTCAAGGGAATGTCAATGTTCTTGGAAATAATCTTCAATCCTTTTCTAATTTTTTTATATAAACATCTGCAGTAAACTCCTTAGCATGGGGAAAAATCCCTTCATATGTATGTACAGAATGATATGTATTTGCAAGTGCTTTACTTACTATTTAATTGATTTTCTAACTAAATATAACACATTTAATGTATTTACTTGCCACAGTGTATATGACTTATGCTTAACATATGTAATAATGTAGTAGTGACCAGATTGATCCTGAAAAAACCTTCATGAATCAAATTTTTTTAAAAAAGAAAGACTTCCAATGGAAACTTTATTTTTTATTTTTTAAGATTTTCTTGTCTAATAAAAAACAAATGCCTCATGAAAAGTAACCCCATTTCCTTTGTCTTTCAACTGATCTTCATGAGCCTGAGAGAATTTTCATCATATGCATCCCTGTTTTCCTGAGTGGGTAATTGTTAGTTTTGCCTTACTTGGAGCCCCCCAGTTAGAGACAGAATATACATAGTAAATCTATCATTTTCTATTTTAGTGGGCTATGGATCTGCTGAAGTCTCAAGCCTACCATCCTGGTTGTAAAGATAAAGTAATTAAGAAATAGTAAAGGCTTTGGCATCTTCTGATAAATCTACTTACTTTAACAATCATTTTAACCTATGCTTTTTGTTATTTTAATTGTGAAAACCCATGATTCCATGATTTATTCCCATAATCAGTTTTTGTGTAATATTCTCAGTTACATTTTTTACTTCTTTGTACCTTTGATCATTCACTGGATATCTTCCAGAGTATAGTGGCATAATTATAAGTGGAATCATGCTACTGAAGTTACAAGAAATAGATACCACTTGAGGTCGGCTGCTAATAATAGCCTTTCCTCTGAGAAAATACTCACCCAGTCCCCCCACTGTTTCAGAAAATAAAAGAGCTGTCCAAAAGAGTTCTGTTTTCTCTCCACAAATGGCCAGAGGCACATTACCACCCTAACCCAGGCCAGTCAGATCTTTCTTCCTTAGAATTTAGAAGAGAAAACAGTTCTGAGTCAGTCAAGCAATTCTGTTTGTCTGGACTTGGTTGATTCAAACCTGCTAAGTGGAGGTGGGGAAGAACTGCCTTATTCAGGGAAAAGTAGAAAAATCCAGTCTATGGAGAGAATGAACAGACATTCAGATAAGGCAAACAGAAAGCGTAAAGGGAGAAGTGGGAGGGGGAGAAATGCAAGAGAGCAGAGTGAAGAGAACAAGGCCAAGGGGAGAGAAGAGGAGAGAAAGGGAAGGGGAGAGCAGACAGGAGACATTAGCTGGTCTTCTCGTTACCAGCCAGGTAGGTCCAAACTTCTGGGTTCTTTTGCTAGATGCTGAGCAAATCAAGGGAGAGGCCATTTATTCTGCTGAAAGGAAAGAGAATCCACTGAAAGCTAGTTCTGAGGAGATGGAGGGGACTTACTTGGCTCAAATCACCATCTCACCATGCACTACGTGTAAGGGTCTTTTCTTGCAAGGAAGAGAGGAGAGAAGACAGCGAAACAATACACATGTTCCAGTGTGCTTTCTCTCTCCCAGCCTACTTTTTCTCAGTCCTTTTCCTACAGGGCCCCAACCTCCTAGCGTCAGCATCTGCACATTCTGCCACTTCCTCTGGGTTGAGGATAGGAACCAGTGCTGGTTTGAGAGTTGCAGGAGGATGTTTGTAGAAGCCATGTATCTCTAAAAGAAAAAATGTCTAATTTGTAAAGTTCAATCTTGTGCTGGTTACATGCTTGCAGACTTCTAGTTCTTAGTTATGTAATAAAACAGATGATTTTTAAATTTCTTAGAATCTTTTATTAATGTAACATCAATGAATTTCACAACTTTGTAGCAATTAATATTTAATCAGAAGACAAAGACAGTTCCTTGTATTTTTGTTTTACTTTCAGATATAGAGAGAGGTCATGAGTTTAAATCCTATTACTCTTCTTTCCAGACATGGGTCACATACTCCCGGCTTATTCTCACTGGTGTTTGCTGCATATGGAGGACTTGGTCTCCTAGGTAACAGTGTGTGTAGACTTAGTTGTAAATTTTCTTGTTCCTTGAGCTTATATTTGGGGAGTTCTAAAAAAACATGAATTTCAGTATCAGAAATTTTCGTCTCATCTTCCACTACCTCTTGCCACTTGCCTCCACACACAATCTGTACATTTTGAAGCAGGATTTACTGTCCTCCAGTTTTTTCATAGGATCTCAAGTATTTATTTCTAGCTTTATGATAATGCCAGCTTATGTTACCTAATGAGTCATAGCAGTGGTTAAAATTTATATATAGCATAAAAATATAATAATTAAACATCCACGAAATATGCACTGAATACCAAACATCTTGCAAAATACTATACATATATAT
>NW_022900914.1:29580993-29590703 GCF_012274545.1 Fukomys damarensis | reverse complement strand
TAAAACGTTATTTGTTGCATATGATACCCTTAAACATTAGAATGATTATCATTTATTTTTGGAGGATGAGGAAATGGAAATTTCATGTTGATTAGTGGATTAATCAAAGGTGAAAGCTAATAAATTTGTGAGGTAAAGATTTGAACACATATCTTTAGGTAATACAACACTATAGTTCACTTTGTGCCTTTGTATCAGGCACAAGCAGAAGCAGGGAGAAAATTGGACCCTCTCTATTTGGGGCCTCTGGGAAAACTTGGCAAAGATATATACTGACAAATGGGGAGAAATCTGACTTGTCAAATTTGTCGTCACATATTTATCACTTAAGGGCAAGGAGAGCAGGGCATGTCTCCCGTCTCACCCATTAGAAATGTTTTACTGGTAGCAGCTCTTAATAATATGGTGATTGATTAACACTTGAGAGCTGGTATACACCCTGTATGGCCAGTGCCAGGGAAACAAAGCTCTGAACTTTGGCCTCCATTATATATTTAATTCAGCTCGCCATAATTTCTTTTTCAAAATTTCTTGTAGTGCTAGCTTCGGCAGCACATATACAATATTTATTGTAGGTGGGCAGTTTCCTTTCGATCTTTCAGATGGAAATACATCTTATAAAACAATGATATGCCAAAAAAACTTGATTGGGCACTTTTTATTGGTCATTTTGGTTCACGGAGATATCCTTTCTTCTCCTAACCTCCTGTTTTACTTTTCCTATGATCATGCCACTAATTCAACTCCCATGAACATCAGAAATAGATGGCATCCTTTCACTATTATTTCAGATGAAGAACTTGAGTGTCAAAAAGATAAAGTGACTCAGCTAATGATTCATTCCACATAGGATGGGGACAGCGAAAAGGAAGTAGAAATAAGATTTTTTTTTAAAGCACATGTGCAGGGATACGTCTACTGCATCTCACATAGAAACTCTGGTGTTTACTACTTTGGTCACCTCTACCCATGAATCACAGCTTTGGTTACAAACAAAATAGTCTGACTTTAGATAATTTGAAGAGAATCAAATATATTCAAAACACATTCAAAATTTCAAAGAGTTGGTGTAAAGTTGAAGAATCAGGTTCGAGACTGGAAGAGACGAAGTAGCCAGCACATGCCACCTAAGTCCGGTCACTCTTTTAAGATCCCAGCTGATATCTGTGTAACAGCTATGGCCACAACATCACTGCTTACACTGCCAATCTAGATAGGATGCCACCGATCCTTCCACTGCACAGGCACCAGCTTCTAGAACAATCCCAAACCAGACTCTGTTTATTCACATGAGCCACTCCAGGGCATGGCTCAAGATCAATGTAGCTGCCAAAGACCCAGAAAAGAGTAACCATGTCACTGTGATGGAGAGCTAAAAACGGAGGCTACAGATGCACAAGGGGTAACTAAAAGCAAGCTAAAGCTTAGCATCTCTTTCGTTTTAGATTTATCTCCCTCATTTCTTTAAGACTTTGGGTCAGGTCCTTGCTCAGCTCCCCACACAGAGTGTTAATCACATAAGGAGTATCAATAAAATAAGGTTATTACCCTAAATATACCTTTCCTACCTCATCACCCATCAAGACTGAGGATACCAAGAGTGAGGACAGTGATTTTCAGGATTTCCAAAGACACACAAGTACCAACTTTCACAACACTCAGTTCCAGACCCCCTGGAGAGCTATTAGAAGCCATTGTCCAAACCCCATAGCCAACTCAGATTCCAGGAGCCTCTCACAGGGTGCTATGATGAAGTGACCCACACACACAACTCAAGCAAGGAAAGTCATCCTGTTTGGTCCTTTACACCATGAGAATTCCTCAAGTGCCACAAAACTGGGAACGAAATAATGATGAACCAGACACTGCAGCCCATCACAGCACTGCATATAAATGATTCTGTTCTTTGTTGATGTGCCAATCTACCCTCCTCTTCAGGCCATGCCCTCTTTGGCTCCTCAAATTGAAGCCTTTTCCATACTTTTTTTTTTTACTTTCGTTTGTTATAGACTACTTGATTTTTGTAAGTGCTGTGTCCCTTCATTTTCTCTTGCTTTTCAACAAGTAATTTTTATCTTACTTTTCAACTAAGTAAAATATTTCCCCTGTAAATTGGTGCTTCTGCCTCAGTTTTCATTTCCATTATTACTAAAGAAAGGACGCATGCTAGCTGGCCACACCCCTCTTCAGTTTTCATTGTAGAAGGTAAAGCACTGCTTTTTCTTTCTTGAGATTTTCTCAAATAGACAGAGATCAGAGATTGGGCATGTGCAACTGAGAAACATCAACTAAACATTTTTAAAGTGTTACTGTGTTGTTAAATAAAAATTGCAATGGACCAGATAAACAGGCAAAGAAGACTTCTTAAAACTGCTGCGATAAAGAAAAGAAATCAAACTCAAATTCATTGAAACAAAAGAATGACTTAAGCACAGTGACAGTTCGTGGAGAAGCACTTACCAAACTGCTGCTCCGGATAGGATGTCGCCTATCCTTCCATTACACAAGTATTTGCTTCTAGAATGTTCGGACCAGATCCTCTTCATTCACATGAACCACTCCAGGGAGTGGCCTAAGGTAAGTTTAGGTCACAGGCCCATGTAGCTTCAAAGGACCTAAAAAAGGACAAATACTGAAGGAAGTTAGCAGGGAGGCTGGCCAATGTGATTCAGCTGTCGGTGGTCTACTCAGTTAAATGATGCTTATGAAAGTTAGGTTATTTGCAAGAGAAGGACGCTGTCTTTCCTGTTGATGTTTACATTTAAAAAGAATTACTCTCAGATCCCAGAAAAAGACATTTCTGGGAAATAAACTGCCACAAAGCTTCATAGGAAGAGGGAAAGAATTTAGGAGTAGAAGTTCTTCAAAGTAAATATGTTGAGGGGGCCGGGAATTTCGCTCAGTGGTTCCCTCTCCGCTGCCTGCCTCACAAGAGCAAGGACCCGAGTTTGATCCCTCCCCGAAAAAAAAAAAAAAAAAAAAAAAAAGTAAATATGTTGATATTCTAAGAAAAGGGAACTCTGGGCCTATATCCAGGAAGAAATCTGCCCAAATTTTATTCAAGATGAGGGGAGCTTTAAGCCTATTTTGGTTAGGGATATATTGGTGCCCTGGATTTTCTAATGTAATGCATGCTAATGCTAATAAAGAAAACATAAAAAAGCACTCTTCTTCTATAAAAAGAAATTTCATAATAAAATGATTAGAGAATAATAATAGGTAATACATTGTGTACCACAATCTTAAAAGAATGAGCAAGATATTACCCAGCATACAAGTCTTATTCTGGCTCTTAAAGTAGGTGGAAAACTCTGTAAGAGTTGTTTATATTATTACCTATTCTATCCTAAATGCCTATTGACTTACTTTGTATGTATAGCAATGAAAATAGGTAAATAACTGAATGATCATGGGTACGGTGAAAAGTTATAAAAAATTTTCCTAGCTCCTTCCTTGCTTCCATCAAAACTTTTAGGCAGGCATTTACTCACAGATTTCTCAAATAACCTAAGGTAAAAACTGAGAAGTTTCTAAGAGTATGAATAAATAATTAGATTAAATTTATTTCAAATCAAAGGATAAATAGATTCCAGACTGGGTTTATTTTTGGTTGCCTGGAGATATTGATGAAGAAAATTTAAATTCTTGTCAGCAAGCCTATTTAGAGAAATGCTGTTGACTTCTTTGGTAATTTCACTAAGAATGTTATTTCTATATTCAGTTTTAGACTGCGTTTCACCATGGGGACATTGATACAATACCAAGAAAAGTATGTTTCTTCTAACATTGTAAAATAAAATGATAATGTAGTAAGAAATAGAATTGTTATGTGGGATTGCAGTATGTTAAGTAAGGGATAAGCCTGGCCTTCAACAGCACTATCCTTTCTTGTGTAAAAACTGCTCTGGACTGACCTTATTTTAAATCACTGCTCTGTTCCACGATATAAACTCAAAAATAACCCAACTTCTAAAACTGAACTGCAGCTGCCTCCAACATACATATTTAGAAAACTAGAATCTCTGTTTCTAGAAACTCAAGCTATTACAACATACTTTGTTTGTTCAGCACCCCATTACTTCTCAGGCTAACAATAAAAACAAATCTAGGAGGCTACTGACATGAAGAAAGCCAGCATAGAAGCAAATAAATTATATCCATGTATTCCAGATCTGGAAGGAGAGAACACTTTTATAGTGTTTTCTATGGTGCTTGAATTTATTTCTGTAAGCTAGAGATAGGGGTAAAATAAACATGATTTGAAATGAGTGCGTATGTATATATATATAATTGTGGTTGATATTTTTACCAAGCAAGGTTCTTAAAGAACAACACTCGCCCCTCCACCCAATGTTATTTGTGAATACAAAAACTCTATCACAAAATGAGTATTTTACGAGAACCTTCATAAAGAATCAAATTCCTTTGGGTTTGTCAAAGGCAAAGCATCTCTGTCATACATGAATACTCTTAGAATTTTTTGCTAAATTGGCAGACAACACTTAAGGTTTAAATTTTCTTTTTCTTTGGAATTTATGCAAATGTGAAGAAAATACCTTTTTTAATATAATGATGACAATGACTTTCTCTCATTGGCAGCATATTTTAATATTCACTATGTATTCTTTTCTATGTACTTTATATATTTGAACCCCACTGAAATACTAAGAATCTTTCAGAGTAGTTTTAATCTCCATTTTATAAGATGAAAATACTTATGTCTTTGACAAGTACATGGAAGAACTCAGTTTAGAATTCAGAGTTCACTGAGTATAAAGAAAATATAAAGGACTTAGCATAAGTTTGGTGTGGAGTAAATATTCTATAAAAAGCCAGTAATCTATCCTATTAGTATCACTAGTGGTTTTATAAATATCTTACAATATCTTTTTCCTCAATCAAATTGTATGCTATAAGTAATATAATTTATCAGATATTTTCATAAGAATATTCTGCTGTTCTTTTCTTATAAGATCTTTTATATTGTATTCTTTAAAAGGATTACTGATTGCTCATAAGACAGCAGAAAAATATATTAAGTATATTAATCATCAGTACTCTCTCAAATTACTAACCTATAGTCCACGATTAATTTAATAAAAAAGTTTCTGATTATTTTCTTCCTGTCCCAACTTAGTTGCCCATTTTCCCACCAGGAGTTTTCTTTTACTACAAGTAAAGTGAACATCTGGAAGCCAAGGGTTATATTGTTATTTAAAATGAATTCTGCTGCTATCACATGCCTTCACTGACAACCAGTCCCAGGGGAAATCTCAATTAAAACCTGGATGACAGGGACACTAGGCAAAAGAAGAAACATTAGCTACAGTGGAACTCAGAGAGGGGGAAACAACTATTTGAGCTTGACTGCGGAGGAAGTCATTTCTAGCCTGCAAAAGCAAATATTGTCCTGTGATGGACAACTAAATTTGATAGAATCTGAATGGTGAGAGGCCATCAAATCTTAACTGGATGAAAGTTGTATGATTCCCTACAAGCTGATGATTTTGGTGGTCCTTATTCATGACCTTGTTCTTTGAAAAAATACATAATTAATATGGTTTATATCTAGATGTCTCCCCAGAGCCTTGTGCACTCATAAGTAGGGCATTTGGGAGGTGACTGGATCATGGGGGCAAGATTCTTATCAATGGATTAGTCCACTGATAAGTTTAGAGCTAACTGTCATCTTGCAAGGTGAAGCCTGGTCAAAGGAGGAGGCTCAGTGGGGGCGTAGCCTGAAAGGGTTTATCTCCCTCCACCTCCCTGGATCTCTCCCTACTTCCTGATTTCCAGGTCTTGAGCAAGCCTCCTCTGCCTTGCCCCTCTGCCATGTCACCCTGCCTTGAAGCCATCCACTATGGACTAGAACCTCTGCAAAGTGTGAGCCAAAACAAACCAAAAAACCTTTCCTCCCTAGAGTTGTGGGTGTCAAGCATGGTATCTCAGCAATGAGCGGAAACTCAGTAATTAACACTCACTAAACACACTGTGTTAGCTTAGTTCTTTTGAGTGGATGAAACATTTCTTTTTTGCATTGTGTATTTTAATTTTATATACAAAATTTTAGAATTGCCAGGGATTTAGTTCAGTGGCAATGCACCTGCCTCACAAGTACAAGGTCCTGAGTTTGATCCCTGGTTAAAAAAAAAAAAAATAGAATTGCTTCTAAACTTAACTACTTTGTTTCATTTTCTTCTCAAGGAGTATCATTGTGGGTTAAAGGAGAGATTGAAGGGCATCATGAAGTACAATAAGAAATAATGCCTATTTCCAGGAGGTATTCCAAAACAAATGAGTTCACAAATATGTGTACTCTTATGAAGGTGGTTAACAGGCTATCATTTTTATTGCCAGAGTTCATAAAGGGGCCTAAAAGATTTCTATAATTCAGCCTAAATGTCAGCCAAGAGCTACCAGTAGAAACTCAAGTATTCTGCAGTACAGATTCATTTAAAATTAAAATGGTAAGGATGACTTGAAGACTAGGAATTCCTTTAATTTAAACAGAGTACACCTGTAGTACACTTCATTAGCCATAGTTCAACTTCTGCGTGGGATTACTTTGTGCACCTGTCATCAGTGTGAGTAATCATAAATTGAGACACAACTTTCTGGGGAAGTATGTGAATATAAGAGTATTTGAATGATTTTCCACAATTTTTATGATTTGCACTGGTGGTTCAACTTATTTCTTGTGTTTGTATGATAAACACCATGTTCTCAATTGAAGGTAAATCATACATATAAAGTAGTCATCTTTAGATAACCTCAATATTAATTTATTTTTTAAATTTACATACAAATTGTTCCACAAATATGGCTGTTGCTAGACAAGTCATGCATGGAATGTTAAAGCTGCTTTCGGTTTCCAAATAAAGTGATTTATCACCCTAGAGTCTCCTGGCAAACTTACATGTTTGCATCATTAGTTTAACACGTTTTTGAAAAGGAGGAATGCACTGAGCAATTTCTGCTCTTACGATTCAAAAGTCATTTGGAAAAGTGGACCATCAGTGAATTTAAAATACCGATAAAAAACTAAACTTTTAGTTTGCGACTCCATTGTGACACTTTCATTCCCCTATTATTGTTTTGAGCATTCACATATACTATATAAAGAATGTTCAATAAAACTGCTATGTTACTATATAAAATGAATTATTTTCAAATTTAATTTGTAAATCACATTATCAGTATCCCCTACATAAAACACATAATTGCTAAAAACACACATTGTCACCCATGATTTACTGAATGATTTTATTATTGAATAATATACAAATTAAGCCCAAAGACTCGGGTTCATTTATCCCTGGATATGAATCCTTGCACTATCACTATTGTTTCTCTTATCTGAGGTATTTTAATTTAAACTCTGTCCCAATTTGCTGCATTTGTAAAGTGAGGAGAGTACGAGTACTGACTTACCCATGTTTGAAGGCTAAATGAACTAGTTAGTATTTATGAAATACTGAAATACTCCTGGCCAAGAGTAAATACTACACATTTGTTATGTGAATGAATTCACTAGACCTCAATTGAAAGATCCATGGCCTACAAAACTAAAGCTATACATCTGAAGATAAGGTAATTTTCTTATTCAATGAGCTAACAAATTAATACCGAACTCCCATCAACAATGGAAAAGGGTTCCTTTCTCCCCACAACCCCGCCAACATTTGTTATTGTCTGATTTCTTGATAGCAGCCATTCTTTGGCGGTGAGGTAGAATCTCAGTGGTGTTTTCATCTGCATCTCTACAATGACCAGTGCTGTGAAACATTTTTTTCATATAGTTACTTGATGCTTTTACTTCTTTGTCTGAGAAATGTCTGTTCATTTCAGATGCCCGTTTTTTAACCTGGTCTTTATATTTGGGGGGGGGCTGATTTCTTTGAGTTGTTTACATATTCTAGATAATAGTCTTTTTGTCTGAGGAAAAGCTGGTAAAAAAAATTTTCCCACAATGCATTCTGTCTCTTAGTTCTGTTGATGGTTTCTTTTGCAGTGCAGAAGCTGTACCAACACTGTACAAAAACATAAATGGCCTTTCTGTCTGGAATCAGACCATGTCAGCCAGCATTAAGATATGTAGGGTACTGCTCATTTCCAAACACGTAACTAGATTTAGAGTCGTTCTTATAGAAAACAATGTATACACATCAATACTCACTAAATGTGAGTGATTTAACTTCACCTATGCAATGTCGTATTTTATTTTAAAAAGAAGAAAAGTAGAATGGTGGTTACCAAAGATGGTGAAGTGATGGGGGGAAGGAGAGATGAAGTTCAGATGATATAAACTTGCAGATGTGAAGAATGAATAGGTCTGGAGTCCTAACGGACACTAAGAGGAATGCAAGCAATAATATTGGATAGGAAAGTACAAACTTGGTATGACAGGAAATTCTTACAGTGGGGAAGAAAAGGTGAGCATGAGAGGTGAAAGACAAGTCAATCTGTCTGAAAATAGTAATCATTTAGTTATGTATGTTTATCAAAACATAACCTCATACACTTTAAATATATAGAATAAAAGAAATAAAAAGGGAAAAATCTAACTCTATTCAATATCCAAACAATACCATACAGAAAAATTTGAAACTAATTATTAGCAGCAAAGGTCATAGCTAGAAGAAAGCTGGATATGCTACACAAAAACAAAACAAACAAAGAAGGCTGGAACATCAAAATTAATATTAAGGAAGATAAAAATATTAGAAACACATAGCAATTATATTTCATATCCATAAATTAGCCATCATATTAAAGCAAAATTGATGAAATAATGCACTTTTCTAGGACAAACTATTAACCAGGTATATATCCAGCCATTTTCTTCTATCAAGCCCTTTTTCTTAAACAAATAAAAACAACAACAATATCAAAAGACGATTGAAAATATTCTGTTTTCTATATTGGAATTATATCAACCTAATTTCTCTGAACTAAAAATTTCACCAAGCAGGAAAACAGCGTTAAACTGTAAGAACAATGCTCGCTCTAAGAAAGTCTACTCTAGTATTTACCTTATATGTGTGCAAATAATGTCACAGGATTTTATGAGGGTTGTCTTAACCACAGCCATTTAGAGTTTGGAATCACATTCTTTACCTTTGTGAAAGTCAGAACTGGCCCCTTTTTTGACATTCTTTCTCTGATTCTTCTAATCTCTAAGATCTTTTAACAAGGAAAATATGGGGGATTTTGTAATTACATTTCCAAAGTTGGGATGGATGTTTCTGAGTCAAGAAAATTTTCACTATGTTGATTCTTCCTACCCAGGAGCAGGGGATATCTTTCCATTTTTTTATATCCTTTTCAATTTCTTTTTTCAGAGTGCTGTTGTTTTCAGTGTAGAGATCTTTTGTTTCTTTTGTTAGAGTGATTCCTAGATACTTCATTTTTTTGAATGCTATTGTAAAAGGAATTTTTTCCCTTATTTCTCTCTCCGTGTGTCTGTTATTTGTGTATAAGAAGGATATTGATTTTTGGGTATTCACCTTGTATCCAGATACTCTACTGAATCTGTCAATTAAGTCTAGAAGTTTTTTGGTGGAGTTTTTTGGATCTTCAATGTAGAGTATCATATCATCAGCAAATAATGATAGTTTAACTTCTTCCTTTCCTATCTTTATTGCTTTAATTTCTTTCTCTTGTCTAATTGCTGTGGCTAATGTTTCCAGAACTATATTGAAGAGAAGTGG
>NW_022900914.1:29572456-29579318 GCF_012274545.1 Fukomys damarensis | reverse complement strand
GTGGGGAGAAAGGAACCCTTCTCCATTGTTGGTGGGAGTGCAGACTGGTGCAACCACTATGCAAATCAATATGGAGAAACCTCAAAGAGCTTGGACTGGAGGTTCCATTTGACCCAGCCATCCCTCTGCTGGGTATCTTTCCAAGAGAACTAAAAGAATCATATCACAGAGAAGTATGTGCACCCATTTTTATAGCGGCACAGTTTGTAATAGCTAAATCTTGGAAACAGCCTATTTGCCCATCCGTTGGAAACTGGATAAAGAAGTTGTGGTTTTTCTATAAAATGGAATATTACTCAGCCATAAAGAACGAGAAAATAGATTCATTCATAAGAAAATGGATACATATTTAAGATATACTCCTAGGTGAAATAAATAAATCACACATGTGTAAATACCGAATAGTTTCCCTGGTGTAAATAATCTGCAACAATGCATAAGATTCTAATAAGATTACTGACATTTAGAAAAGGGAAGAAAGGAGCTAAAGGTGTAGGGAAGGTGGGATGGGTAGGGGAAGAGTAAAAAGGGAAAAGAAAAAATGTGAGAGAATCAAAAGATGAAAATAAAGTGTTTGTAGATGGGGAGGGGAGGAGGGGGTGAAGGGAGGGCAGAGGTAAGGGGAAAAAATGAGAATTAAGACTTGTCATGTAAAGGTACAAGATCCCAACAATGAATGTAACTGTACTGTATCCCTAAAATGTACCAATAAACTCAATTGAAGCTGAAAAAAAGGAAAATTTTTGGAGTAATTTTTATCGTTGTAAACAATAGAGAAAAGACTAAGGATTGTGAAAATTCAGACTAAGGATTGTGAAAATTCAGACTCTTATTCTCTGTAGCTATTTTTTTATATCTCTATGATATATCTCTATTAATGGATATTCAATTTCAGGCCAAAAGATTTACTTTCATTCAAAGCATGTGGTGTTCCCTTACTCTTTCCCTAATGACCTTTTTTCTTTTGAATGGTACTGTTCAACCCCTCTTTTCTGAAAGCTATGTCTTTACTTTTACATATGAGTAATGATTAAGAAATAGCCCCTAACACTATAGTGCTAGCTAAATCCTACTTCATCCAAAGTAACTTTTTCTATATAGCATGTAATATATTAATTAATATAACCCTTGGTTTATTTATGTATATTAAGGACAATTTACAATGGATACATATTAAGGAGGCATGAAAAAATCCTAATCTAAATATTATTCACCAGAACTACTTATTTCTTTTACAGATTAACCACAAAAAATATAACTATTTGAAACATCTTTTTCTACAAAAATCTGACAAATTTATGTTACAATGGTAATCGGTCTGTCTATCTCTGTGCATCTTGTTACTCTGAACAAAACCAAACATGTCATTCCTAATAGCAGTTTCTTACCATGAGATTTCTTGCAAAATTATTTATTTATCAAGTGTTGTATAGACAGGTGCTACAGAGCCTAATCAGGTCTTCTTATCACAGGAGAGAGAATAACTCCTATAAATGTACGTACATCCAAGTCAGTTATATGAGGGCAAAGACCTTCCTGTGCAATTTGCTGCTATTTTGAAAACAGTGGTTGTCCTAAAACATCATAAAGCAAGTATTTATAGGTTGAATAGACAATGAATCTATGATTCATTGGCTAAATGAATAAAAGTGTAAAAATTATTTTATTCACTTTTCCGTTGCTGAGAAAAACTATCTAAAACCCACAACTTGAAGAAGAAGGGATTTATTTTGGCTCACAGTTTTGCAGAGAATTCAATCCATGGTTGGCTGACTAAATAAATGGTCATGGTAAAAGGGGAAAATTGTTCAACATATGGCAGCCAGGAAGCAGAGAGAGAGGAGTGAGGAACTGGGGTAAAAATACATCCTTCTACATCAGGCCTCCAGTGACCTGCCTTTTCTGACCAGACGTCATCTCCCAGCAGAACATCAGCTATGAGTTCTTTAGTGGTTTAATCCACTAAAGAGTATAGTGCCTACATGAACCACACCCTCCAAATGTTCTAGGAGACCCACAGGGGTAGTTTTTAGATCTAAACCATAACATTCTGTCCCTGGCCCCAAAAAGGCTTACATCCATCTGTTTATGCAAAATATACTTAGTCTATCTCTAAGAGTCATGAAGGTGTTAACAGTTCCAACATTACTGAACAATCCAAATCCAAAATCTTCTCTGAGAGTCAAAGCAAAAATATTAGATATGAGCCCCTGTAAAAATAAAAAAGGAAGTAAAATATTTTCAATATTCCATGGTACAGTGTCTCATGGATTCATAGGCAGAGATTTTTTGAAGGTGACTGGATCACTGAGACTATAGTAAGTCGACTTCTTGTTAGGTGATAGAGTCTGGTGGGTCACAGGGGGTTTAACCTGGAAGGGTATATCTCTGTCTTCTGGGCTCCTCCCTTGGTTTCAATAACCTGAACAGCTTTCCCCTGCTATGCCCCTGTGACAGGTTGCTTATGTTCCAGAGCTGACCTACTATGGACTGAAACCTCTGCAAACTGTGAAGCAAAACAAATTAAATAAGGGATGAAAGTGTCAAATATTGTGCCTCAGCAACAAAAAAGCCACTGAGACAGCCATCTTCTCTGGGGCACTGTGTGTATGTAAGGTCAGTGGAAGTTTGTAAATTAATAATTTAGGTTCTTTTCCTATTATACATCTACTTGGAATACTTTTCTTCCTCAAGAATCTGTTTTATTGGGTTTTATGTCTTAAGGAATTTGTCTATTTTATCTAATCTGTTCATATACCATTGTTCATATAATTCTTTTAGAATTTTTTTATTCTGTATTTTGATATTTATGCCATTCTTCTAAGGTTATGACAATTTTCTATTTTTGATTTGGTAAATTTTAGTCTTTCGTCTTAACTTCTGTCCATGTTTTTTTTTTTTAAGGTTTTTTGAGTTTCTTTAAATTTTTCAAACTTGTGATTCATCAATTTCTGCTGTACTATACTGATCATTATTGGTGATTGCTTTTCTTTCCTCCTGCTACTTCTAGGTTTATTTGATCTCTTTTTATGTTCTTTATCCAAAGCCTCATTGTAAAAAGTCAGGTAATTGATTTGAGATATTTGTTCTTTTTATACACATATTTGTAGCTATAAATTTCCATTCAACCACTGCTTTTACTGCACCCAGTAAGTTTTTATACATTAAGAATTTTATCAAGCTTAATTTGAAAATATATTCTAATTTCTTTTGCATTTTTAAAAAAAGTATTACATTGAAAGACACATTACCATCATGTACATAACACATCTTAATTTTTGTATTCCCCCTGGTCCTCTCCCACCCCACTCTTTGCAAGAGACTTTCTCTCCCTATTTCATATATATTTTTTATTTTGCTCTTTATTGTATTTACACTATGGATTTATCATATAAAAGAAACCATCCAATATTTAGGCTATGTGTGTCTTATTTATTTTACTTAACCTTGGAATGAAGTAGATCCCTTTTCCTACAGATGGCTCAAATGTATTATTCTTTATGGCTGAGTAATATTCCCCTGTGTATCTATACCTTATTTTGATTATCCATTTATCTGTTAGTGGACAAACAGGCTGCTTCTAAAATTCACCTGAGACTGGGTAAAGAAAATGTGGATTTTTAAAAAATAAAATGGAGCACTACTCAGCTATAAAAATGAGAAACTAGAGGCATTTACAGGTAAATGGATGCACATTGAGGTGATACTCCTAAGTGAAATAAACAGGACACATGTATCATACTGAATAGTTCTTTAGTATGAGAAACTGAAAGTTTAAACAAGGAATAAAAGTTATAATGGATAATGTGAAATAGGAAGAAAAGGAGAAAAGGGGAAAGGGAAGTGGGAGGGGTTAGAGGAAAAGAAAGAGGGGGATGAAATTAACATGAGACGAAGAAAAAATGGAAACAAAGTCTTTGTAGATAGGGAGGGGTGGAGGGATTGAAGGGAGGGCAAGGGAATGGGGAAAAATAAGAACCAAGGTGGATCATGTAAAGGTGCAAATTTCCAATGACGAATGTCATTATAGTGTATACCTTAAATGTATCAATGATTAAAATTAATTTTAAAGCTCTCCTGTCGGGAGCCACCATCGCTCCAGCACCAGGAATGTAGCCTGGGCCCCGATCCACTGCAGGAAGGAGAGCTACGCCTTCTCCCACTGGGAACCACCATCACTCCTGCACCAGGAAGGTAGCCACACAGGCACCCCTGAACACCTGTAACTCACCTTACCCCACCCCACACTCTCAGACTTCCAGATTGTGCCAGTCTTTGGACCCACTCTACAAAGACAGAGGTGGTTATAAAGGGTATATTTCAGAGCTCCCAATTTCGAACATCTTTAATGAAAGGGTGTGATAACCCTGTAGTAGAATGGTGTGGAATTCCACGATTCAGAAGGTAGGGGAACTCAATCTGGGGCTAGCAGCCTGAGGTCAGACTGCATCATGGGGTTCAGCCATCAGCTAACTGAGATCAGGGGTCTTGTGTCCTAGCTATGTCTGAGCCCCCATCCTAAATGGTAATTATACTACTTTGAAAAGTTTGTTCACTGCAGACATGTTCTGGACTGCTTCTTGATTTCAATTCAATTCAAATGGTTTAAGGGTGATAGACTGGTGACTACCACAGGTGGTCAGTTTCCAAGCTGTGCTTGATCTTAATGTGTTGCTGATTGTTATCAGTTGGGATAAAGGATTGTGGTTGATTTGATGAGCTGTTTTCTCTGATGTTATGAAGATGAGAATGTCATTGAGTCGTTAGAGACCCAGAAGCTAGGGCACAACTATTCTAGGAAGATTTGGGTGATAACCCAGAGATTAAACCAAGGACAGTCCTACAACAAAAATAAAAATGAGAAAACACTTAAGCAAGACACAAAGACAGACTCCCAGTTCACCAATGGCAAACAGTAGGGCAAATGATGAAAAGGCCGATAGTGAACCACCAGGACACCCTGAACTCAAAGCATAGGAAGTAACAAAACAGATCAATCAGGCTCTAGAGAGATTCAAAACAGAAATAATTTCCCAGATACCCATAGAGATAGTGAACAAAATGAAAGTCGTGATTCGAGACTCTAGAGCAGAAACTGACAAAAAAAATAGATAAGCTCAGGACCACAATAGAAGCCATGAAGGCCCAGCATAATAAAGAAATGGAAAAAATAAACGCCCCACATAGGAAAGAAATGGAATCCATAAAACAGATTCAAACAGATATCCAGGAGATTAAACACGCCATTGAAAGTGTACACAACAGAATAAAAGAATGTGAAGATAGACTCTCAGATATTAGAAGATAAGATTGTGGTCAGTGACCATGGAAAGAGAGTCTCTTAAAAATAGTAGTGAATCATGAGAAATGGATCCAACAACTCCTAAATGATGCAAAGAAGAATAACGTAAGATTGATAGGAATCCATGAAGTAGCAGGAGAAAATGCAAAAGACCTAAAAAAGCTGTTCACAGAATTAATGACAGAAAACTTCCCAAACAGAGGGGAAGAATTTGACATTCAGATAAGTGAGGCATATAGGACCCCAACTAGCCACAATAAAAAAAAATCTACACCTAGACATATAATAATCAAGATCCCAGAAACCCAACAGAAAAATAAAATAGTATAAGCAGTAAAAGAAAAGTAACAAATCACATGCAAAGGAAAGCCCATCAGAATCACAGAAGACATTTCAACACAAACCCTTAGGGCAAGGAGAGCCTGGAGTGAGATATTTCAAGTACTAAAAGACAAAAACCTCCAACCTAGACTGATGTATCCTGCAAAACTCTCTTTCAAAATGCATGGGGAAATAAGATACTTCCACTACAAAGAACGCCTGAGAAACTACGTGAATACCAAGCCAGCACTACAAGCAATTCTAAACAAGTTCCTAGAAAAAGACAATGAAGGCAAGAACACCATGAGGCCCAACAGAGCAAATCAAATAGGAAAGGCAAGAAACTAAAAGGAGAAGGTGAAAAAGTAAAAAGAGTCCACAAAAGGCCAATAACATGTCAATAATAAGTCAGTATATATCAGTTATATAAATCAATGTCAATGGCCTCAACTCACCAATCAAGAGAAATAGACTTGCAAAATGGAATAAAAAAGCAAAATCCAACAATAAGTTGTATACAAGAAATACACCTAGTGCAAAAAGAAGCCCATAGACTCAAAGTGAAAGGATGGAAAACAATTCTCCATGGGACAGGAGCCCTGAGTTGAAATTCTGACAAATCTTTCCAATACAAGATACCTAAACTCTTCCAATTAAGTGTGATAAATGGCCCCTTAAATGCACACTTGGGATTAAAATAAGGTAAAATAAAATTGCATTGGCCAAAAATTAAATAGAAAATAGAAAACATACAAGAGATGGATATAATATGGGAACAACTTTTTTTTTTTAATTGAGTTTATTGGTACATTTAGGGGTAGCAATCTTATTTGCAGACAAAGTAAATTTCAAACCAAAACCGATTCTAGTATTATTATTTTTTTTTATTGAGTTTATTGGTACATTTAGGGATACAGTACAGTTACATTCATTGTTGGGATCATGTACCTTTACATGGCAAGTCTTGATTCTCATTTTTTCCCCTTACCTCTGCCCTCCCTTCACCCCCTCCTCCCCTCCCCATCTACAAACACTTTATTTTCATCTTTTCATTCTCTCACATTTTTTTCTTTTCCCTTTTTGTTCTTCCCCTACGTATCACACCTTCCCTACACCTTTAGCTCCTTTCCTCCCATTTCTAAATGTCAGTAATCTTATTAGAATCTTATGCATTGTTGCAGAATATTCACACCAGGGAAACTATTTGGTATTTACACATGTGGGACTTATTTATTTCAC
>NW_022900914.1:29496064-29572170 GCF_012274545.1 Fukomys damarensis | reverse complement strand
AAATTTGAATTTTTGGAAACTTTAATGGTGCTGTCAACTTTGGAAAAAGTTATCCCTTTTTACTGTGTTGAGTTGGCATTGTACAGAAATGGACAGCCATATTGGTCTAGAAATGTTAATTTATTTTTCCATTTGTACAGGGGTAATGCACTGTATTAAATATGAAAGGTTATATCTACATGGGTGTGATTACAGAAACTAATATTCTCTAAATAATGAAAAAAAAGAATAAGAAGACTACAAGAGCAAGAAGCAATTTATGTTCTGTTGAGTTGGCATTGTACAGAAATGGACAGCCATATTGGTCTAGAAATGTTAATTTATTTTTCCATTTGTACAGGGGTAATGCACTGTATTAAATATGAAAGGTTATATCTACATGGGTGTGATTACAGAAACTAATATTCTCTAAATAATGAAAAAAAAGAATAAGAAGACTACAAGAGCAAGAAGCAATTTATGTTCAGGGATCATTTTCATCTTCAGAATTAAGGATTATTTTAATCTTGCATCAATGCCTTTTCTCTTTTATTTTCCTTTTTAGTTTGATTTTAGGATTCCCTATTTTTAGTGTTCATACAGAGATTTCTTTAACTGAAATACCGAATAGTTTCTCTGGTGTGAAAAACTATAATAGTACACAGGATCTTAATGAGATAATTAATAACGTGAAATAGGAAGTAAAGGGCTAAAGGTGTAGGGAAAGTGGGAAGGGTCAGGAAAGGTAATAAGGGAAGGGAAAAAAATATGAGAAATCCAAAAAAATGAAAATAAAGTGTTTGTAGATGGGGAGGGGAGGAGGGGGTGAAGGGAGGGCAGGGACAAGGGGAAAAAATGAGAATCAAGACCTGTCATGTAAAGGTACAGGATCCCAATAATGAATGTAACTGTATTGTATACCTTGATTGTACCAATAAACTCAATACAAAGAATTTAAAAATTAATTTTAGAAATAAATAAATAAATAAATAAACCAAAATTCAGCTGGGTTGTGCTGCTATAGAAATGAAAATGCATATATCCTTGTAATATGATGTTTTTAATTCTTTTAAGAGGACACCTAGAAGGGGAAGATCTGGATTGAATGGAATTTCTATTTTTTGTTTGTTTGTTTGTTTTTTAGGAATCTCTATATTGATTTCCATGGCCGTTGTACAAGTTTAGATTACTACCAATGATGTAGAAGTGTTTCTTTTCTCTCACAACATGGCCAGCTTTGTTTTTTTTTATTTCTTAATGACAGCCATTCTTTCTACATTAACAATGGATTTGCTCTTCTCTAATGGCCAGCAATGTTGAACATTATTTCATGTATTTATTGGAATTTTTACTTTTTCTTACTTTTCCCATTCTGTAGTTTGTCTGCTCACTCTGTTGCTTATTTCTGTTGCTGGTTAGAAGCTTTTAAATTTAATATAATATCATTTGCTGGGTCTTGATATTATTTCATGTGATATTAGGATTCTGTTCAGAAAGTTCTTGCCTGTGCTTGTCTTCAAGAACTTTACCTAGCTTACTGTTCCTGTTTTAACATTTAAATCTTTGGTCCATTTAGATTTTATTTTAGTACCTGGTGAGAGATAAGAGTCTAGCTTTAATCTCCTGGCTGTGTATACACAGCTTCCCAGCTCCATTTGTTATAGAGGCAGTCTTTCTTCCAGCATGTTTTTGGCCTCTTTTTCAAAGATTATGTGTTAGTTCAAAGAATTGGTGTTAGTTTATTTTTTATTCTCTGTTATGTTCCACTGATCTACATGTTTGTTTTTGTGCCATTACCATGCTGTGTTTTTTTTCACTGTATCTTTATATTATAACTTGAAATTTGAAATCGTTATGCCTCCTGCTTTGTTTTTGTTACAAGTGATTGCTTTTTCTAATTTGGATCTCTTCTGGTTCCATATAAATTTTAAGATTTTTTGTTTTTGTTTTTGTTGTTTTGTGAAAAATTTTTTTGGTGTCTTGATTAAGTTTTCATGTGAATTATCTTTAACTCAGTGTTTATTTAGGAAAGTGTTGCTTATTTTATATATTTGTTAATTTCCCAAATATATTTTTCCTATCTTTTATAATTTAATTCCATTTTGTTAAGCTCTTATTGTCATTATATTATGTATTTTATTTTATAATAATCTTGCAATATTTTATTTCAACATTTAATATATTTATTTCCATTCTTATGCTTTTTAGTGATCAGACTAATTATTGCTATGAATTTATCTTTCTATATGTCTCATAGATTCATTTACTGATTTTATTATTATTGTTTAAAAATTATATTTGAAAATAATTTCCATTTCCTCTTTGATCCAGTGACTCATTTCAACATAGAGTATCTTATCTTTTACTTTGTTATTGATATCCAGTATTTTCCTATTGTAATAAGAATTGTTCCTTGTATTAATCCTGATTTCTGAAATTTACTGAGTTTGCATTTGCCCGCTGATTTATGGTCAACTTCAATGAATGTTCTGTATATGTTTGACAATGTATATTTAGTATTATTGGGTATCAATTTCAATATATAATCATGATATCTACAATTTTACTTACATTTTTAGTTTTTCTATATTATTACATATTTCTGCTCATGAATCTGTATTGGACTGAGAATAATTTGTTAAAAACTCTTAATACTATACATTGCCCTTTATTTATTTTTGCATCTCCTGGGGTACTACTTTCAGAGGGAGTCTGTAATAAACCTTATGCATGAATATCTTATTCCATCATTATCTGTTTCTACATTGTGATTTGTCCTGCTCCTGCTTTGCTTACTCATCTTATTCTATTCTTATCCATTTTCAGTGATAATTTTGGCTTTTAATAATAGGTGGAGGTGAAAGCAACATATCACTTCTTTGTATTCTCCATAGGACCTGTTTTACAAATATTTTCAGGAAAAGCTAGAATAAATATATGTGTATTGTTCAATTTGTGGTTTGATTATACTTAAAATATTTTCCACAGAAGTACATGTGTTTTTTTGTCTGATAATATCTAGCCTTAAAACAACTTCCAAGCATAATTGTAGTATTTTATATCATGCGTATAAACTGTTGCATACTTGCTAGTATAGTAAACTAGTCCAACCAGCCAGGTAAATTCATACTCTGAGTTTATTACATCACAATGCATTATAAATATACGTATTCAGGACTTAAATGCCACAGAAACACTGCCAAATTCATTCATTGTAGATACTGAAATGAACTCCTGATCTTACTCTTTGAAATATTAGCATTCCACTATAATTACCATCAAAACCATGGCAGTAGTCAGATTGACACTTCAAAAGAAATACCTCTAGCTTCTAAGACATGAGACAACGGCACATTAAACACGATTTTTAAATAGAAATCTTGATAAAATAGATTCTCTGTCTCTTATTTTTTTAAAGTTAATTTTTTAAAATGAACATTTTTCAAGAAAGGCGTGTGACGTTTTAAACAAATTTACAAAGGTGGAATCTGCTTCACTTTTAAAAATCACACAGAAACACCCTCAATAGACATTCTACTCACCATAATATTGGGGGAAAATTAGAATTTACAAGACAGTATATTGATTTAGTGTATTTGTTTTTGTATCAGTAAATTATTCACATTAAAGTATCAACAGCTACATAACATGGTTCACTAGAATCACAATTTGTTTACTAAATGCGTCTGGTGATTTTCTAAAAACCTTGCTTAATTATTTCAGTTCACTCATACACGTCATCCATTTTAGCAATCAAAATGTTAGAGTGAGGTCATTAAGTGTACCACTTATCTAATGGCTTTCATTCCTGAGTGTCTAAGATAGAATACTGTCAAGAATTTTGGAAAATTCCATTCACATTTACTTGTAAATAGTTGCGTATGTTTTGTCACAAAATAACTAAAGTCAGTGATGATTTTTTCATTTCAGGAATGCTTTTGAATAATTTTGTCATTGTTTTCATTTGTCAATTTTTTCATTATTATTTATCAGTTTTTTAAAATCTAACATCCTCTGATCAGGATTAGGTTTAATACAATGGAGTTTTCCAAAATATTTAGGGTGTAGTACTTGTACATAAATGTGGTTAAGAGCAATGGCTCATCTTGCTATGATTATAATAATAATAGCATTTTAAGTGATTTAGAATATAGGATCCTAATAGGAACCCAAGATTATAATAGGAAAAGTAGAGAAATTATAAGATAAGAAGCAAGGGACAGAAAATTAATTGGAGTGAAGAATACCTAGAAATAAAGATCACAATAAAAGCGAAACCCAGTTTCAAAATAAATAAAGTAAAATCTTAAGTAAACAGAAGTCCTACTAAGTGCCAAATACTTATTAATTAAGAAAAGAATAAGACTCTTCATTTTTTCATTCAACACATGCTTTTCTGATTTTTTTAAACTGTATTTTAGGAGCCTATGCTGGATATAGGCACTGCTGATACTATGATGGGCACACATAGGCATATGTTTGCATTTACAGAGCTTAGATTCCGACTGAGGAAATAGACATTAACCATAGTGACACCGATAGATGAAAATTTACAACAATATTAAGATAGGAAGAAGTATGTGGTGCCTAGTATGTATACAATTGCTTGGTCTGGATTAGCCTGGAATGCTGTGGGAATCAAAAAAGGTACTGCTTCGAAAATAGAGTCAAGAACTTAACTTTGGCAAGCTGCAATAAAGAGTGCTGGAGGTGGGGCAATAGCATATACTAAGTCCCTGTGGGTACAGAGAAGACACACAGGTCACCTGAGAAAGTAAACATGTCCAAAATGTTCACTGGACGGAGTCCGAGGTGAGTTATGGTGGCAGAGTTAAGTCAGAGGTGGCAATTCAGACACTTCAATGTCAAGTTTAGAAATTGGCCCTTTCCCAGTGGAGTGTTAGAGCAGGCTGGCTCCAGTTTCCATCGCCAGTTGAGTATTATCCAATTCTATACTCAGTTATGTCACATTCCTACTTTGATACTGGCCACCATAGGAATAAGCACACTGAAAACCTGGCAAATGCTACAAACTAAAGGGCTGTTCTGTTTTGTTTTTGCTCTCACCTCTTGTCTCTGTTGCCCAGCTTAGTGTCGAAGAGTAGCATGACACAGACTCCATTTTTGCGACAAAGAAACAGTGGAGCTATTTTAAAGTGGAGTTGGAGCTCAGAATAGAAGATGTGATGGCATAGTTTGAAAAAAATAATGTACTCTAGGTGCAGAATGAAAAATGAATTAGCGGATTTGGGAAAAAACAAAGCCATTAACATGTTAACATAGAGGTGAAGGTAGTTGCACAGGCTGGTGGGATTAAAATCTAAAACGCTTTTGATATTCTCTTTTTTCAGACGGAATTAAAGAGCAGTTCTAAATGGTGGTGGGTACAAACAGTGATCATTATTGCACTTTGAAAAGGTGAACTAGGATAAGGAAGTAAGGTCAGCAGGCACAGGATTTTAGGTGAGCCCTCAGGGCAAAAGCCGAAGTCAAATACTTGGATGAATATAAAGTAGGTTAAATAGATTTTGAAGGAAATAAAGGTAGAGAGTTGTATAAATAAATATATAAACTTCAAATTATGCTAAGCATTTAAATTATGCTAGACAAGTACTAGAAAGAAACAAAGATAAAGCTGGTTTGGTTTTCTCTTCACCCACAAATGATTGGGAAGGAAGAGTTGCCACTAAGAAAATGAAAAGGAAGAAATGTTTCAATTCAGACAAATGTATTTTGGAAGAAAACTGCTCAGTTTTAGTTTAGTGCATAGTGAGAGATATAGGTCTAGTTTTCATCTTTGGCAGTTGAAACTCAATTTTTCCAGCACCATTTATTAAAGAGGCTATCTTTCCTCCAAAACGGGTGCTTGGTTCCTTTGTCAAAGATGAGGTGTTGAGTATGTCTGGAGTTGTTTCTGAATCTTCTAATCCATTCTACTGATTCTTGGGTTTGTTTCTTTGATATTACCATGTTGTTTTTATCACAGTGTTTGGTAGGATAGTTTCAAGTTGGGGATTATAATACCCATGTTCATAGCAGCACTGTTTGTAATTGGAAACAGCCCAAATTCCCATCAAATGGAGACAGAAAAAAGAAAATATGGATTTTTAATAAAATAAAATAGAGTACTACTCAGCCATAAAGAATGATAAACTAGAGACATTTATAGTTAAATGGATGCACATTAAGGCCATACTCTCAATGGAAATAAATAGGACACACATGTGTAAATACCAAATAGTTTCTCTGGGTGACAAACTAAAAGTGTAAATGAGGACCAAAATGAATAATAGATAATGTGAAATAGGAAAAAAAGTGCAAAGGGGAAGGGAAAGTTGGAGCCACAGGGGAAAGGAATAAATATGAGAAAAGGAAAAACTGGAAACAAAGTCTTTGCAGACAGGTGGAGGGGTTGAAGGGAGAGCAGGGGAATAGGAAAAAAAAAAAAAGAACTAAGATATATTTATGTAAAGGTACAAGTTCCCAACGATAAATGTCATTATATTGTATACCTCAATTTTACCAATAAAATTAATAAATTTTAAAAATACTACTTGATGTCTCCAACATGGCAAAGTGTTAGCCAAATTCTCCAATCCATTTTGAAGCAACACTTTTCAGAAGCTGTCCAGGGCTTGGCGCATTTAGAGCTGGGAAAAGGGACAACCATTTTTGAAAACTGGCTCAAAGGATGTGCAGGTGGAGAGAAGAGAGACAAATGAGCAGCTGAAAAACACTAATGAGGTGTTTGTAATGAGGTGATAACTGAGGCTTAAGAAATACTGTTTTACATTCCCCCAGATGGTGACGCCAAGAATGAAAAATGATTACTTTCATTTCTTTTACTATCCCAGTCATTTCATGCTAGAAGTTCCTTCTGTAAACATATCTAAGTTCCAGGACTCTACCGACAGGAATTTTCATAGAAGCTCAGTTAGTAGAGCCTGCAAGGTCCTTAGCTGGCATCTACCCGGCTAGAATCACACATTGCATCTGGCATTTTCCTGAAACAGCACATCCTTCAGACTCTTCAATGCTTAAACACATTGTTTCTTCAGCCTTCTTTTAAAGCACTACTTTTTCCTCCAAAAATGTTTGGGGCACTTTAAAAGTAAATCACGGTATAATAAAAATTTTACATTTTAATGGTCTATACTAAAAATATTACGACCAAAGTTGCAGTCTTCAGTTAACATAGTTTATGATGTTGTATTTCCTATGCGATATTGGTAAGAAATGCAATTGACTAAGCATAGACTGCTGTATTTCTTCCTTTTTGAATAGTATGTGTGCATACATCTGTGTGTCTATGTGTGTGGAGAGGAAGAGAGAGGGAGAGAGAGAGAGAGAGAGAGAGAGAGGGAGAGAGAGGGAGGGAGGGAGAAGAGGTCGATATTGTGGATAGAAGTAGCAAAATAACTTAGAAAAGTCAAGATTTTTACACTAGATTTTTGCCACAATTGTTTTAATAAGACAGAAAAGAACTGCAAAAGAGAATTTAAGAATATCCCATTTCAAAATATTAAAAAGAAACTATTAACATGAGGTTTATGCAAGAATCTTCCTCAGTCAACTGTATCAGTTTGTGAAAAATTGATATTGATGGTCTTTCAGGAAATCTTTGGGGCTTTTAAATGTTCTTCCGTACTTATTTCTTAATAATTGTATTTTGCTCAGTTGTTACTAATGGACCTTCTGGAAGTTAGTTATTAATCTTTTTTTTTTTGACTTTCAGGATGAAGTATGGATAAAAGTAGCCTTTCAGCCCCTTCACAGATCAGTCATACAAAATACAAAAATACAATCATAATCCATAATCTGTGAGATTTATTTTTATGGGACAATTATTGTTAGATACTAATAAATGTAATTTATTGGGAAGAGAGGACTCACTTCAATTTTGAATATTGTGTTTAATATTGTTTAATATGGCTGATGATGTGTCAACCTGACTGAGTTAGGGATGTTCAGATAGCAGGTAAAACACTATTCCTAAGTGTGTTCTGTCAGTGAGGTTGTTTGCAGATGAGATTGACATTTGACTTTCTAGACTAAGCAAAGAAGATTTCCCTCACAAATATGCATGGGCATCAACCAAACCCTTAATAGCCTGTTAGAAAAAAAAAAGGAATGGTAAATATTAATTCACTCTCCCTGCTCAATCTGAGACCCTTGTCTTTTATCCATGGACAATGGAGCCCCTGAGCCTTGAGCCTTTGGATAGGTATTTTCAGGATCCCTAGTTGTCAGGTCTTCCTAGGCAGACTGAATTACACCAGGCTTTCCTAGCTCTGCAGCTTGTTGATAGTAGAACATGGGACTTAGCTTTTGTAGTCATATAAACTAATTCCTAGAATAAGTCTTCTCCACAACCACACATATATACACACTATTTTGCTCCTGTTTCTCTCACACACACATACCATGTTGCACCAATTTCTCTGAAGGACCCTAATGAATACAATCATTTTGAAGATATCTTTACATCTTTTTTCCTAAACAAATTACCATCATGGTACACACAGGTTTAATCCACAGATGATTGAGACATTAATAAACAATGTCCCTATGGTGTGGATACCTATCATATCTGGAAGATGATTACATGGCTAACTATTTTAATCTTCTTTTTGTTTAACATGTTTTTATATTTCTATAAGAATATTTCCTACTTGTTCAGAAAACTAAAATGCATAATTAGGTAATGCAACAAGATATTTAAGATACTTCACCAAGTCTTTCATAATGCTTTCTAAAATCACATTTGTGTCTACAATTTCTTTCCCACAACTTTAATTTCAATAATTAAAATCAGCATTTATGTTGCTCCTACATCTTAGCATTTTCTCCAACCCAAATATCCTCAAACTGTTTAATCCTAGTATGTACTAGTATTTAAAAATCAACCACTCTTTTTTCTGCCAGCCCTGAGTATTGCTGCCTCACCCTTCCAGAGTGTCGGGATTGCAGGCATGAACCACTATGCCCAACTTATCAATTATTTCTTTCTTTCTTTTTTTTTTTTTTCTGGTACCAGGGATCGAACTTGGGTCCCTACACTTGTGAAGCAGGCACCAGAACCACTGAGCTAAATCCCTGGCCCAAGCATTTCTAATCATTAGAAAATTCCTGGGGATATATTAAGTTAAAGATTCTTAAGATTAACCATACATGAAAAAGGAGAAGAGTTGCCCTTCTGTTTTTAAGACCCCCATTTTTAATACTCTTCACAATCAAACTGATTTAAGAATACCACCTCAGGGCCGGTGATGTAGCTCACTGGCACTGCACCTTCCTAGCAAATGCAAGGTCCTGAGTTTGAGTCCCAGTACTGAAAACAACAATGACAATAACAATAACAACAACAACAACAAATACCTTAAAATGTGTGCCATAATCCAAATATCCTTCTTGCCTACTAATATTTCCAGTTGGAGCCTTAACATCTTACTCCAATTTGTTTTCATATTTCTTGAGTTTTTAGAAATACACGGACTTGCACTGGTGCATTCTTATTAAGCAAGGAGCTGCAGGAAAAAAGGTAAATACCATAGAAGCTGATGTGCTGGCCCTACAACCCTGGTGGAGGGGTAGGAAGTAGTTGAAGGTAGAGGTCACAGGGCAAATAGAGGGAAAGAAATTCTCATCTGGCTCCACTGTTAACGTTGTTGAAATCACCTTTCCTACTCATCTTTCTACTTTTGCCTCCATCTAGCCTCTGGTCAGATATATAACATCTCCTTTTGTAAATTTCATCTACTCTTACCACTCTATTCTCTAATACTTGTCTTCTGATATTTTTATTTGAATATGATAGTCTGATTTTGTTTTGTAATTTTCTTTTATTTTTCTGTATAGGCTGGATTCAAAACATTTAATGCTTCTTTTAAAAAGGGCTTCTGTTGACAGATTCCCATTATCTACTCTGGACAGAGAGACAATAACCACCATGGATTGGTCCAAGTAGTGAAGCACCTGAGTATTTGTTCTTGACCTGATGCTCTGGAATCCAGCATAGACACACAGCATGATCTTACAATGAAACTTGTTTCATTAATTTGTTACAATTAGATAGAGACAGCTTATTTTATTGCATTCATCGAGATAAAAGTAGAGTAGTCTAATTTCTGTTATGGAACATGTAAACTAGGCACCATCTTTCTCATTACTAAGAAAAAGTCACTGCACTGTTTTAGTGTGTGTTTCTACGGTAAAACACAGTATGTGTTTCTATGGTAAAACAATCACATGCTCACCAGTATGTAAGCTAATTGTTCTATGGGCACAAGTTTGGCTATGCTGATTGTGGAGTCATAAGAGCAGAAATATATTATTTTATGTGCATAATTTCACACTCACTGATAGCTACTTTGAAATTAATACTATGTAATACTATGAGGTTTCTAGGCATAGAGAGTAGTGGACTTTAGAGTCGAATGGCTCTTTGTTTAGAAATAACTCTCCTGCTATAAAGTGGCATCTGTGAAAAACAATTTTTTCAACCTTGAAAATAAAATAGGATTCTATATAAGAAAGGGTTATCTTGCCCAGATAGACACTTTAATGATTATGCTTCACATTATGGTTATAATTCCTTACAATACCTCAAAATGAGGTATTTATATTATTGCTTAACTTTTATGTGTAAGAGGACATTTAATTAAGAAGTGTCTAATTTGATGCCTCAAGGTAACATAATTTCCTGGTTCCTAGATAAACATAACATTTAATAAACATATGGATTCAAACTTAATGTTTATTTAATTTATTTTAATCAGGCCAAGGAACTCATGCCTGCCATGGTCAGTTGTTTTTTGTTTAAAAGTGAATAGCATATCATACCAGAGAAACTATAAACTAAAAGTGTAAATAAGGATCAAAATATATAATTGATATTTTTAATAGAAAGAAAAGGTCTAAAGGTATTGGGCAAATGGGAGGGGTAGAGGAAAAATAAAAAGAGAAGAAGAAAAATAAGAGAAAAGGAAAAAAATGGAAACAAAATCTTTGTAAACAGGAAAGGTAGAGTGAGGTTAGGGGAATAGGGAAAACATTAAGAACCAAGATATATCACATAAAGGTACAAGATACCAATGACGAATGTAACTGTATTGTATATCTAAAATGTACCAGTAAAGATTCAGTTTATTTAAAAAAGTGAATAGCAATTCAACACTTAATTTTAAATAAGTCTAAACTTATGTCCTCTTTTAGGATCTGCTTCGTGTATCTGAGGGGGTGAGAAGGTACATGTAGTCGTTGGGATGCAAGGCACTGGCTTGGTTATCAGGAAGGGATCTTGGGCCTGCAAGAAACATGAGCTGTGGCCAACATCCAGCTATTGATACCTACCTCTCAAGCTCCTGGTCCTTGGTTTCTTGAATTTTGATGATCTTGGGAGGAAAGTGGTTCAGAGTGTAAAGTAGGACGGAAGCTCTCTATAAAGCTACTTAGTCCCAGCTTCTACAGAAATGATCACCCAAGGATTAGAAACTGCATTAGCAGCTAATCCTGTCCACTAGCATTCCCACAAGCATTGTGAATATCTTGGATGTACCAACCAGATTCATTAGAGTTTTGTGGATTCTAGCATTGATTTCAAAAGCATGGTTCCAAATCCAGGAAAATGTCTAGGCTATGAAGTATGCAGTTCCTATATTCAACTCTTCCAGCTGTTCCATTGCCAATTATGAGACAGGTTTATCTGCTAGATAATTGTTGTCTCATATCTATTGTAAGGAAATATTATGAACACATTTTTTGGCAACACAGAATGAATTTGTGTCTCCCACACTAATTTCATAAGCACTCATGTTTCTAATATGTTCAAGATTATTCTGTGCAGAAGGATGTAGAACTGGAAAAGCCCAATGACATCTCTACTCTCATGACACTTATCACATTTTAATAATTTGGAGAAACAGTGCATCAGTTAGAAGAGCCTGCAAGTAGGATCTAGGAGTTAAGGATGAATACCAAATTTTTGTTATCAAGCATGCTCTTAATGAAGAGGACAATAATTGCCACTATTCCTGTCCCAGGAAGGTCACCATTTTTAGCCTAAGTGACAATACATCTTCAAGCTAACTGATTATTTTACTGACTTTTAATATTAGTTTAAAAATAGTATAAACAAGAAACATAAAAGAGCCAATTTTGTGATTATATATTTGAAAGAAAAATTAAGTAGAGTACTACAAAAATGGAAAACTTTTTATCACTTGTCATCATGACATTCACTGAAGCAAAAACTTATTGAATATGTTTGAAGGAAAGGAATAGATCAAAACTTTAAAAAAAAAAAAACATATCACCAAGTATTTTAATGGTGGATTGGTAGCAATAGAAGGACCAAACAGATTTTTTAAATTATGAAATAAAAATATTTGAAATAGAGTTCACAAGTACATTAAGTATTATATCTGGTAAAGAAAAAAAATTGGAGCTTATTTTCTTGTATAAGAAAGTTTATGTTCAAATTTCTATTAAATTTTGCGTATTATTTTTATAAAACTATGAAAATCATCCTCACAATATCATACCTATTCCTTGCAGCAATCATTTGAAAAACTCTTACCATCAAATTCTTCTTTTAATGGTTGTAATGAATTATTTTATATCACAAAGTACTATTTCAAATAAATTAAGAATAATTTTAAACAAAAATATTCCTTAGACATTTTTATTTGTTGTCTGTATTTAACACATCTGCTAAAGTCACTGATTTATAGTATAATCCTTAGTAAAGCATTCATTTTACACCTTAGCTGTATATTTCATACTGTTTTTAATCATCTGTGAATATTCCTACATAAAGAGCATAATATCATTTGTTTGTCTTTTTTTTTCTTTTTATTGAGTTTATTGGTACAATCTATGTATACAATACAGTTACATTCATGATGGGGTCCTGTATCTTTACATAATAGGTCTTGATTTTCATTTTTTCCCCTTGTCCCTGCCCTCCCTTCATACTCTCCTTCCCTTCCCATTTACAAACACTTTATTTTCATTTTTTTGGATTTCTCATATTTTTTTCCTCTCCCTTATTACTTTCCCCCACCCTTCCCACTTTCCCTACACCTTTAGACCTTTACTTCCTATTTCACATTATTAATTATCTCATTAGGAGCCTGTGTACTATTATAGTTTTGCATACCAGAGAAACTAATCTGTATTTCAGTTAAAGAAATCTCGGTATGAACATTAAAAATAGGGAATCCTAAAATAAAACTAAAAAGGAAAGTAAAAGACAAAAGGCAATGATGTGAGATTAAAATAATCCTTAATTCTGAAGATGAAAATGGTCCCTTAATGTATTTAAATTGTTTTTGCTCTTGTAGTCTTATCTTATTCTTTTTTTCATTATTTAGAGAATACTTTATTAGTTTCTGTAATCAAACCCACATAGATATGACCTTACATATTTAATACAGTGTTATGCATCAATAGCAGCAATAGCTTTTCCAGGTTCTGCAGTCATCTGAACAAAATTATAGACATTCAGTGCATTCCATTAAAAAAACAAAAACAAAAAAACACAGAAAAGAATAATACCCAGAAAACAGCAAAGTTCTGTTACTGTTGTGGTACCTGGCACCATTTTTTTGTTGTTGTTAGTATCTTAATCATCATCTGGAAAGAGAACATTCTAGAGTAATATCATTAAGAATAGCTCTGATAAAGCACGGTCCCTACTACGTACCATAAAGCAGGTACAAGATATTTTACATTCACAGAGGTATGATACAGTACCGTCCTACATCAGTAATACTAGAATTGGTTTTGGTTTGAAATTTACTTTGTCTGCAAATAAGATTGCTACCCCTGCTTTTCTCAGGGCTCCTGTCCCATGGAGAATTGTTTTCCATCCTTTCACTTTGAGTCTATGGGCTTCTTTTTGCACTAGGTGTATTTCTTGTATACAACTTATTGTTGGATTTTGCTTCTTATTCCATTTTGCAAGTCTATTTCTCTTGATTGGTGAGTTGAGGCCACTGACATTGATGGATATAACTGATATATACTGACTTACTATTGACATGTTATTGGCCTTTTGTGGACTCTTTTTACTTTTTCACCTTCTCCTTTTAGTTTCTTGCCTTGCCTATTTGATTTGCTCTGTTGGGCCTCATGGTGTTGTTGCCTTCATTGTCTTTTTCTAGGAACTTGTTTAGAATTGCTTGTAGTGCTGGCTTGGTATTCACGTAGTTTCTCAGGTGTTCTTTGTAGTGGAAGTATCTTATTTCCCCATGCATTTTGAAAGAGAGTTTTGCAGGATACATCAGTCTAGGTTGGAGGTTTTTGTCTTTTAGTACTTGAAATATCTCACTCCAGGCTCTCCTTGCCCTAAGGGTTTGTGTTGAAATGTCTTCTGTGATTCTGATGGGCTTTCCTTTGCATGTGATTTGTTACTTTTCTTTTACTGCTTATACTATTTTATTTTTCTGTTGGGTTTCTGAGATCTTGATTATTATATGTCTAGGTGTAGATTTTTTTTTATTGTGGCTAGTTGGGGTCCTATATGCCTCACTTATCTGAATGTCAAATTCTTCCCCTCTGTTTGGGAAGTTTTCTGTCATTAATTCTGTGAACAGCTTTTTTAAGTCATTTTCTCCTGCTACTTCATGGATTCCTATCAATCTTATATTATTCTTCTTTGCATTATCTAGGAGTTGTTGGATTGATTTCTCATGATCCCCTACTGTTTTTAAGAGACCTCTCTTTTCATGATCATTGACAGCAATCTTATCTTCTAATATCTGAGAGTCTATCTTTGCATTCTTTTATTCTGTTGCATACACTTTCAATGGAGTGTTTAAGCTCCTGGATATCTGTTTGAATCTGTTGTATGGATTCCATTTCTTTCCTATGTGGGGCGTTTTTTTTTTTTGTTGTTGTTGTTGTTGTTCTGTTTGTTTTTTTGGTTTTTGTTTTTTGTTTTTGTTTGTTTTTTTCTATTTCTTTCTTATGCTGGGCCTTCATGGCTTCTATTGTGGTCCTGAGCTCATCTATTATTTTGTCAGTTTCTGCTCTAGAGTCTCGAATCACGACTTTCATTTTGTTCACTATCTCTATGGGTATCTGGGAAATTATTTCTGTTTTGAATCTTTCTTCAGCCTGATTGATATGTTTTGTTACTTCCTATGCTTTGAGTTCAGGGTGTCCTGGTGGTTCACTATCGGCCTTTTCATCCTCATTTGCCCTACTGTTTGCCATTGGTGAACTGGAAGTCTGTCTTTGTGTCTTGCTTAAGTGTTTTCTCATTTTTTATTTTTATTCTCGGGCTGTCCTTGGTTTAATCTCTGGGTTATCACCCAAATCTTCCTAGCATAGTTGTACCCTAGCTTCTGGATCTCTAACGACCCACTGCCATTCTCATCTTCATAACATCAGAGAAAACAGCTCATCAAGTCAACCACAATCCTTTATCCCAACTGATACAATCAGCAACACATTAAGATCAAGCACAACTTGGAAACTGACCACCTGTGGTAGTCACTAATCTATCACCCTTAAACCATTTGAATTGAATTGAAATCAAGAAGCAGTCCAGAACATGTCTGCAGTGAACAAACTTTTCAAAGTAGTATAATTACCATTTAGGATGGGGGCTCAAACAGAGCTAGGACACAAGACCCCTGATCTCAGTTAGCTGATGGCTGAATCCCATGATGCAGACTGACCTCAGGCTGCAAGGCCCAGATTGAGTTACCCTACCTTCTGAATGGTTGAACTCCACACCGTTCTACTACAGGTTTCCCATGCCCTTTCTTTAAAGATGTTAAAAGTTGGGAACTCCAAAAAATACCCTTTATGACCACCTCTGCCTCTGCAGAGTGGATTCAAAGACTGGCACAATCAGGAGGTCTGAGAGTGTGCAGGGGTGGGGGGTAAGGGGAGTTATAGGGGTTCAGGGTCCCACGTGGCTACCTTCCTTATGCTGGAGCAATGGTGGCTCCCGGCAGGAGAGGGGGTCGCTCTCTTTCCCTCTGTGGATCCGGGCCCAGGCTACCTTTCTGATGCTGGAGCAAGGGCGGCTCCAGTTGGGTGAGGGTGTGGCTCTCCTTTCCACAGTGGATTGGGGCCCAGGCTACCTTCCAGGTGCTGGAGGATGATTTGTTTGTATTTTTATTTATCTCTTTTGAATATATTTTTATTACAAGTTGAAAATCACAGCAATAAAAGTTTTAAAAGATTTTATAAAAACTTTAGAGCTATACAAAATTATCAGTCATTAATTTTGTTCTTGTTGTTATTTTCTTTTTAGAGGGTTCTGGGTATCAAGCACAGGGCTTCACATTTGCTAGGCAAGCACTCCACCACTAAGCAATATCCTCTGCCTCTGTAACTTTTAAAAATTAAAACAAAATATGACCAGATCAAGGCCTTTAGAAGTATTTTCAAATCACATCCACATGTCAAGATCTGTCTGTACTCTGTTATGTCTTAGATTATTTTCTAAGAAAATAAACTACTTTTAGAGGTCATAAACAGTTTCTCTTTAACAGCCCTGTAAATTTATTACATATGCTATTTTTATTTTATATATATATATGTATATCAAATATATATATCTCAAACACATATATAAAAATATCAATGCCTAGCAGCCAAGCATAGGAAGTATAATCCAATCTAACAAGAATCTAACTGTTATCTCCTTCTACACAGAAATAAACCTTCCCTTCACCACCCGCTCAGAGATACTGGCAAGCTGGGATGAAGGGATCTAAACATTCCTTCACCACAGTTGAGATCTGAGAGGATGATTCTTCCACTGGCTCCTGCCTACAGCAGTTGTCCTTAGGACTGCACAGAAACACCCACAGGACTGAACTTCAGCCACATCCCACCAGAACTCTCCCTCCGTCCCTCACACACTGCATTTTGGCCTTGAGTCATCTGAGTCATAATAAAGGAGATGGATGGTCTGGAAGCCTTGACCCATTACTTGTCCTTGGGAGCTGTTTCTCTCCTTATACAAAGGCAGGCAAAGCCCTTTGCTTGCATGGTGAAATCTTCCATTTCAGCTGCTCTGGACTCTCTGGATGGAGAACTAGTTAGATAATGTCACAGTGCAATGCTTCAATAGGGAAAAAAATTAAAAAGTCTACATCTCATTGTTTTTGTTAGCTTGTGCTTATTTTGGCTTGATATCTCAAGAAATCAAATGAGCTGGTCTATATTAAACACATCAGATCTCTGTTTTCTGTACTTACTAGCTAAATTCAGTTTTCTTGAGAGGATGTGATCCTAAAAAGATAGTCTATGTTCTTCCTGAAAAGTTCTGGCATATTTCTAAATATACACTGAGGTGTTGATTTTGGAGATCATGTGAGTTCAGCAATAAAAACTGATACGTCTGTGGTTTCAGGAATAATTATGGAGATGAGCAATAGATCTCTCAATCAACACAAGTCTATTATTTGTTATAGCAATTTTTTGCAAAGAAGATAAAGCTGTCCAGTGATAACTTCCTTGTTAGTCTCAGGAACTTCTGAAATACCACTTACCTCAAAATTATACTATTAAATCAGTTTTCTTCCTAGGAGATTAAATTGCTTATCAAAGTGGCCTTATGGGGACACTGGGTTACTCAACTCAAGCAGCTGTTTATTCATCAAGGCCAAATCCTCATTGTGTTCATCAATACTAAATAAACTACTTACTGTAACACTGACTTTGGTCAAGCCATTACATTTCACATGTGAAATCACACAGCATGTTAAAGTACTCCAAGTTAAAATGCTAAACTCTAATTTAGTCACGCCTGGCTCCTCCCTCTGGAGAAGCCCCCAAGGCCCTGTTAGTGTGGTGTTCTCCCTTACTATAGTAATAAGCTACACTTTCTTGACCTACACATTATCTATCCTAATGTTTTATAGGGATTCATCAGTAAATATTTTTGCTAGTCATTTAACTTAATCAACTAATAAACTCATCATAAACAATGACATTCAGGTGACTTTTGTCATTCTAAAATTTGAATCCAAAATTTGAAGAAAGGAGAAAAAATAGTACTAATCCTATAATACAAGACCATACTCCAGCCCAAATCTCCCTTATGTGTCTATGGTTTTATCTTGCTCTGAAGAGCAAAATATAAGAAATTACGGGAACTGGGACAACATTTTATAATGGAGTTTTTCTAAATGTTATAGTCTGTGGAGCTTCAGTGACACAGAGTAAATTTTGCACAATGCAAACAACAAAGCTTTCCTGTTTCCCTTTTGTGTTAAAGAAAAGCATGCCTACAGAAGCAAGAAAGCTCGGGCTGGGGATTTAACTCAGTGGTTCCGCCACTTGTCTCACAAGTTCAGTGGACCTGAGTTCAATCCCCAGTACCAAAAAAATAAATAAATAAATAATAAAATAAAATACAAAGGCTCCTGGAAACCCTTTCCTGACATCGCACATTGTTTATATGAACAGTGTTCACCCATTTAATTAGCAGATCAGATCGGCACACTAAACTTTTCTAGTAGATTTTGAATATTTTTAAAAACATATTTTAACAATTTGCTAGTTTATTATTAATTTGGATCAGCCTGTGATTCTTTATAGACCCTAAATTACAAATGTCAAAATATATCAATTTCTCCTCTAATATCTCAGTTCTTTGAATGTTTTATTTCTTGTATTCTTCTGGAGGTTTATTTCTCCCTGAATAATAAAGATGTATTTTTGTTAAGCACATGTGTGTGTGTTCTCCTTAACGGGATACAATTCTGTGTTTTCCAAATCTAAAAATCTGTTTCAGCAATGCTTCTGTGAATGATAAGAAGTAGATTTATTGTTTGTTTGTTTGTTTGATTTTAGTGTTTATGTTTTCCCTTATGTTAGGTAAGATAGTTTCATGATCAGTCTTGTCTTTAAAAACAACTCATTTCCTTTCATCTTTTATTATGAATATTTTTATTGCCAAAATAATTAAATTATTTTTATTCCCCTAGAAGAGTAAAATAATGAAGGTGGAAACAGGCAAAATTACCACTGGTTTAATTCTTTAGTAACTTGTTAGAAATATTTGGACTTATTAGTGAGCTATATATTGATCAGTTTACATGACTAGTGTGTTTTGTTATTTTGCTAGAATAATATTGTGGTCTCAAAATCTGTTGCTAAGAATTCACAGTTTTTACCATCTGCTCTGTCTGCTGCTTATAAAAACATAATCAAGTCTGTTTGTGCCTGCACTCGCTCTCTCGTGTGTATGCCCCTGTGACTGGATATGTGTGTGTCTGAAAGTGTTTAATTCTAGAATGGGAGTGGAAGATAAAGAAGTCATTTTAAAATGTGTAAGTCAATACCAGACATAGAGAAAGAAGAAGCTTGATATCATTTCCATATACATCCAATACCATTTTACTGGACATGTTATAAAATTATTTTCAGAGCAAGATCAAACATTGGAATAACAAATCTTCATTTGATAATTAAATCCTGAAACTTCATTTCAAGTATATGTTCTATGTCAAGTATGTTCTTTTTTAGTCACCCTTTATAAAATACACATAAACAATCCCCAATATCTCTAGCAATGCTTAAATAAGTTTAATGTAGTCTTCCCATACCTGTCACATTGGGCTCCACCCTTCTGCTAAGCTAAGCCTCATACCATGTCCTGGTATCTTGTCCTTGCTGTGCCATATTTGCAGGTACATTTTTGCTCTCGATATTTATTTAATTATATACTTAACAGACCTTCCTTTTGTTTGAGTACTGAGAAGTTATCAGTGCTATTTTGTTAAATTAGGCAAACTTTAAATATCATACCAGTAGTTCTAACTCCATAAATAAATTTTCATGTAGAATTGTCTCTACACATTAAAGTATTATTTTTGCTATTATATTCAAAGAGAATCTGAGGAAACAATTAAAAAAACTAATATGGATACATAAATATACAGTTGTTCATAAATTCTCTTTGTTACATTTTAACTGATAATGTATGAATGAACAATGATCATTTCATGTTTCTTTTATCCAAACACAGCAGTGACTGTACATCTTATGTCTATGGGTTGTTTAGAGTACATATCAATCTTTATTGTATTGAACACTTTTATTCTATTTTGTGAAGAAGAAATTGGAAAGAGAACTAGTAACCATTTATGATTTCATATCTTCATATCTCACAGGTACATATCTAAATGTATCACATATCTAAAATGTACTAGAGGACTGAAATGGACAAGAATTACTTTTGTTTTTATTTTACAAATAAAGAGACATATTTACAAAGGTAAATAAACACACATCAAAAAGCTAGCCTTTAGAACCAGAGTTTGAGCTTACGTACTCTATATTCTGTAATTAACCTTCCCACTAGAAATGTATTCCTTTATATTACTTTTGCATGATATTTTCTACTTTAGGAAGAATTTTTAGCAAATTAGTATGTCTGGTTTTTTCTGTATATCTAAATGAAAGATAACCTTCCAACCTGGGGCAGGGAAAAGTTGATGCATTATAATTATTTCTTGTTAAATTTTGACAAGAAAATTATAAGATTCCCCACTTAAATTACTAACTCTTGGCCTGTTCCAAAATAGGACAATCTATTCAATGGATATGATTGAGATCAGTAAGTTGTATACATATATAGTTTGGGACCTGAGATTTGATGACCACATGATGGTCATGTAGGTAATACAGGGCAGGTCACCTTAGTCAAACATAATGCAGTAGATGAAGCCCTCATGCTGGGAAGTTTACAGTCCTTCACTAGAGACTCTTTTTACCTCAGAGCATATTCTAACAGATAACAAATAATAATAATAATAATAAATTTTAAAAGAATAGACAGGAAGGGCTGGGGATTTAGCTCAGCAGTTCGGTGGCCTGCCTTGCAAGCACAAGGACCCGAGTTCAATCCCCCACACCAAAAAAAAAAAAAAAAAAAAAAAAAAAAAAGAATAGACAGGAAAAAGAGACTTTACCCAAAAAGGAAATGTGTAAAATTGGGACAGAGATGCCACTAGGTGACAAAAATGTTTCTGGATCACATTTCCTTGATCCAAAGAAAGATCTCTAGATTGAGCTGTCCAAGGAAAGAGCTAAGTGGATAAATCAGTAGTTTGTAAGAAATTGTAAGAGGTTTCTGTACTGAAAATGACAAGCATTCATATAGTATGTGTTTTACACCAGTCAATTTGTTCCACATATCAGGCCATCTTGAATTACTACATGATGGTTTTTAGAAAAAGTTTAAGAAGGCTATCAGAAAATTATTTTCATCTGGCAGCTACTCAGCAATTGCTATGAAGAACATGGTCCTTTCTCTCACTTCAAGTGTCTGAGGCAGCTGGGAGGTGCTGAGAGTGTCCAATTGGCCTTGACTGTGAACTATGCTTTAGAACCTGCCAGTCAGCTAACTCTGTAGCCTTCCTGTCAACTCTGAACACAACTTCGGAAATTATACTGATAAGGACTAACTTCTCATTGTTTTTTCACAATGATTTGAGGAAAATGGGAATTTCTGCAAAGGAAGAAAAGCCTGCTGAAGCCTTACCTTATTGAAAGATCAAGTGTTTGAAGTGCTGTCTCAAAGCCAAACTAAGGTTACAGAGGTTCTTCAAGTTCCACATACAAAAGTAGTGTTTCATAATCAAGTCTGTGATGGTAATTACAGTACACCCCTCACCTGTCTTTTAACCCATTTTTTTTTTCTTCTACGCCATATTAGACTATTTTGAAAAGGTAGAAAATGATAAAAAGATTTTCTGGGACTCTTAGCAAATGACTTGCCCCCTCTCCTTTGACTCAAGTATTTTCTTGTGAACCAAGGAAAATAGAACCTATGGCATCTAAGTTTCTTCCAGTTATAAAAGTTCTATAGTTTTATGGCTATACAGGTTGCAAAAAATTAAATCATTATATGTATTCTTATTTGAACTAGCTCAAGGATATGGAGAAATTAGCACCATTTATTTGTTTGTTTTCCTTAATTTTCATCAACTAAGTAAAAATACAATGGCAATATTTTTGGAATTGAATTGAATGTTATTTTCTTGGAAAGTATCTTTAACTGGAAATCTATTGCATTCAATGAAACCTGGGATAAAAGCCAGAGAGCTAGCAAATATCTTCACATTATCTTGCTCTCTCTCTCTCTCTCTCTCTCTCTCTCTCTCTCTCTCTTTCCATAAAGTTCTCTAGGGTTCATTAACCCCACGTGTTGTTCAAAGACCCCAATTATATCATGATGGTCAGACTTGCCCATCCCCAAATATTTTTTTATTCCAGAAACACTTGTTTCATTCTCTTCCCTCAGTCAAAATAGATTTACTCAAGAATTAAATCTTACTCAATTGGTCTATTCATGCAATTAGTGATAGACCTTAAATCCCCTGTATATATTTAATTTTTAGGAAGAAAGCTTATTAAACCCAGCAAATATGTTATTGGTGATAATTCTGTTGAATAATGAGATAAACTGACAAATGCGTGGTCCACGGTTAAACCTGGAGGCATCCTGAGCATGTAGGTTTTGGTGAGCTGCACTGACATGATCCTTCTCCCGCCTCACCTCCAACTCTGTCTCTTTCCACTTTAGTGAACCCGCAGACTCAAGAAGCGCCACTACGCACAGCCTCATTATGCCTTTCCAGTTTGAGGTAAGTGTGCTGTGTTTGAATGACATCGCCTGGGTTGAAATAGGTTTTTAAGTATTATTTTCCTCAGTTGTGTTTTGTAAATGTAAATAATCTCTGTGCTTCTGAGAATCCTTATACAACAAATATTATCATAAAGGAGAGATGCTTCTAAATGTTTTCTCATATTCCAGTGCCGTAAATTTTTTAAGTATATCGTGTTTTTGTAAAATTGAGCCATCAGGATAAAAGACTGATCCTGTGAATATAAAAACATTACTATTCAGTGAAATAAAACCAAATAATTTTGAAATACAAAAATTAAACTGTAAGCAAAATCTAAGCAAAAGCAGTACAAATAAAACTAGTCACTAGACATCTACAACTTAAACTATTAAAGTTGCATATAAAATTAAATCAGATTTTAAATACATAAAGGATGGCATATGGAACATTTAAAGTGCTAAAGGAAAATGAAGAACTCTATATCGGTGCTGCTTTACTGGACACAAACCAAAACACTGTATGTCTGCCTAACTTATTTTAAAACTATACAGATTCCAGATGAGTCAAGGGATGAGTCAGGAGAGAGACCCCAGCATCCAAAGATGAGGCAAAATTTTGTCAAGGCATAGTATATGCCATCAAGATGAAAATACAACTATGAGTAATCATCCTACATTCTAATAGTTCTCTTTATAACAGAATGCTTTAGCATTGGACAAACATACTAAAAATGCAAGCAGTCAGGAGGACTAGAAAGATCACTCAACGTCAGATTTGGGACACTGCTTTCTAGTCACCATGTCTTCACTAAAGATTTAAGTTTATATTCTCTTAAATATTTTACTCCCCTTTTTCCGCTTCTGTAAAATGAGAAAATAGGTCTCGATTAGTGTAAAATCTCTCCTACTGAAACATTACTGATAGCAACTTTGATTTAATATGATTCGGGGGCACAAGATGTTTGATAGTAGACATCCACACTAAGTCACTGGAACACACTCCAAAGTGGGAGAGATGATTCAGAGCTTAAACCCAGAGCTTTAATCATTCTTATTTTCTGTGGGTGGCATTTTTTTTTTAATCTAGTATGGCCTCCAACTCCCTATGTACCTAGGCTGATCTCAAATATGTGCTTCTCCTGCCTCGTTTGAGTCACTTTCAGAAGTCAAACTGTGACTACTACATTAAAATTCATTAGAAATATTCTTAATAATCCCAACTCTCAAAGTCAGACTATATATATTTGAGATCATTAGAAATTTAGATAATTCTTGAATCCAGATGGTTAAGTATGTGGAGATTTTGACAAACAGTATTCTAAGTCACTTGATAGGTCAGCACCTACATAAATTCACCAGAGTGCAGCAGTGAGTGATCATGGAACTATCACTTACATTAAATTTCATTTTAATGTCTGTCTGAATATCAATTTTTCTTTACTCTCAATTTAAACACATTCATGCTGTGTGATAAAACCAATGAAAGAAAAAGGTAGCCACTGTATATGAATTTTGTATTTTAATTAGCTAATATGTATATCCTAAGAAACATTCTTTTATTTTTTGAGATGGCGTCTCACTTTGTAGTGCAGGATGACCTTGAAATCACTATAAAGCCCAGGCTCACAGCAGTCCTCCTGCTTCTGCCTCCTGAATGCTGGGAATATAGGCATGCACCACCACCCCTGGATCTTAAAAATATTTTTTGAATTTATAAATATTTTATTTTATCTTGATAGGGAAAACTTTTATAAATAACAAAAACCTATAAAGTGTTATAATGTAAAATGGCTTTGCTGTCTCTAACAGCAGTTTGATTTGTTTAGCTCAGAGCTAATAGGCACCAAAGGCACCAATAGCTGAATGAGGCATTTGGTCTTACCCTGAGGTAACAGGGCATAGCAAGACCTTGAGCTCCGAAGAGACTGGAGCCACATAATCTTAAGAGTGTCTAGATGAAAGAACCCATTGCTAACATTTGCTCCCCTGACCCTGAACACCCCCTTCCTATGGACTAGAATAGATAACTAGGCGAATCTTAAAGTTAACTCCCCAACTGCAAAGAAAGGTTACATCTGGGTTGAAAAGACTGACTATTCTGTGACCTTCATTTAAAGTGTGAAAATAAAATGAAACCATCCAAATGAAGTCAAGGCTGTGAAACCCTATAAAAGGAGGAGTTGCAACCCAGTGAGTCATAGATTCAGACACGGCCTCTGTGTGATCAACCCTTATCAATAAGTAAATTTGTTATTTTACTTCCATTCTGCTGCCTCTCTGTGTGTCACTTACTGATTCCTTCCATAACAGTCTCACTCACTTTCTGAAACTTTTGTATATTAGGCAAATTTTTTAAAAATAAAATAAAATGCAAAGGAAAAAATGAGGTGCCTGGGAGTGATCTTATCTGCAGTACAAGGGGTATAAAAATGAGCCAATAGAATATCTTGACATTTATTTAAATTGAGGAGTGTTGAGCTCTCTTGGATTTGCATGGAAGCATTCATTCATGGCAGGTTCAGGGAAACATCAAAGGTTGTCCTAAAAGGACACTTTTGGGGACAGAGCAGTTCAAGCTACTAGAGAATGTAGAACCTCTCAAAAGTTATTCTACAGCAGAAGCCATTCTAAGCAACAGAGATATGAGAGGGGGTATCACAATCCCCAACTTGAAACTATACTACAAGGACACTGTGATAAAAACAGCATGGTACTGGCAAGGACACAGACCCATGGATCAATGGAATAGATTGAAAGATACAGAAATGACTCCAGATGTACTCAGCTACCTCATCCTTGACAAAGGAGCCAACCATCCTTAGTGGAGGAAAGATAGCTCCTTTAATAAATGGTGTTGGAAAAACTGGATTTCAACCTGCCAAGGATTAACACTAGACCCTTATCTTTCACCATGCACTAAATTAAAATTGAGGTGGATTAAAGATCTAAATATTAAAACAGAAACACTAAACTTGTGGAAGATAAGTTAGGCAGAACTCTTGAAGACATTGGCATAGGAAAAGACTTTATGAACAAATCCTCAATAGCACGGGAACTAGCACAAAGAATCAACAACTGGGATCTTATCTTATTAAAAAGTTTCTGCACTCCAAGAGAAACCACCAACAGAGCTAAGAGACAACCTACAAGGTAGGAAAAAATTTTTACTAGCTGTTCCTCGTAAATGTATAAAGAACTCAAAAAGATCATACCCCCCCAAATTTAAATACCCAATTCAAAAATGGGCATCTGAAATGAACAGACACTTTGTGGACAAACAAGTAAAATCATCAAATAAATATATGAAAAAATGTTCAACATCACTGGTCATTTGAAAGATGCAGATGAAAACAACCCTGAGAGAATGGCTGCTATTAAGAAGTCAACCAATAATAAATGTTGGCAGGGTTGTGAGGAGAAAGGAATCCTTCTTCATTGTGGGTGGGAGTGCAGACTGGTGCAACCACTGTGGGAATCAATATAGAAATACCTCAGAAAACTAGGATTAGAGGTTCCATTTGTTGATATCCATCTGTTGAGTATCTTTCCAAAAGAATTAAAAGAATCATACCACAGTGACATATATGCACCCATGTTTATAATGACAGTTTGCAATAGCTAAAACTTGGAAACAGTGCGGTTGCCCAGCAACTGGAGACTGGATAAAGAAGATGTGTGTGTGCATGTTTTTTTTTATAAAATGGAGTACTACTCAGCCATAAAGAAAGAGGAACTAGAGAAACTAGAGTCTTTTATAGGTAAATGAATGCATATCGAGGCCACACTCAAGTGAAACAAATAAGACACACATGTAAATACCAAATAATTTCTCTGGTGTGAAAAACTAAAAGTGTAAATAAGGATCAAATTGTATAATTGATAATGTGAAATAGGAATAAAAAGGGCTAAGGCAGTAGGGGAAGTGGGAAGGGTAGGGGAAAGGAAAGGAAATGAGGGGAAAGAAAAAAATATAAGAAAAGGAAAAAATGGGAACAAAGTCTTTGTAAATAGGGCAGGGTGGAGGGGGTGAAGGGTGGTCAGGGGTATGGGAAAAAAAATAAAAACCAAGATCTGTCATGTAAAGGTACAAGATCCCAATGTTGAATGCAGCTGTACTGTATACCTAAAATGTGCCAATAAACTTAATGGAAAAAAAAGTTATTCTATGGTATATCCTAGTAATGGGAAACACACTGTATGATTTGTGTGGTGCAATGCTAAATCAAATTATAATGTTTCTCTCCCCTTTATGCAAATATACCTTTACTGTTGCTAATGAAACATTCATCTAGGTGCTACTGAGTTAAAATTGAAAATGAAATTAAATCCCTAAAATAGTGGCTTTAAAATAGGGCAATTATACTAGATGACCCATATCTAATGAAGTGAGCTCATAAAAGGCAAATATAAAGTGATGACATTGAAGATGAAGGTGGCCATGTGGCAAAATATGTAGGTGTGAACAAGCCCTAAAAGCATCCTTGACCAATGGTCAACATGAAAGTGGACTTCAATATTACAATTAAAGGGAATTAAATTCTAATGTGCTAGCTAGCATTCCTGTCCTGAGATACAATATGTGACTCTCAAATGTAGAAAGGCCAAATTTAACTTACATTCTCGGGGTATTCAGTCCATAGTTAGGAAGAAACATCATAGTGAAGGATATGGTAGAGCAAAAATATTCAGTTTGTGGCAGCCAGGAAGCAGGACAAGGAAATAGTGCCAGAGAAGAACGGACAGAAGACCAGGTATAGTACCTAAGGTCAAGCCTTCATGCTATACCCAGACACAACCAGAAGTATGCTCCACCAGTACCCTGAGAAACTTGCAAGCTAATCAAGTTGACACACTCAAGCTTAATGACCATACCTTTTGTCAACTTGATACTCAAGCAAATCTGCTTAAACCACATTTTATTGACAAATAAATACAAACTCATATTTCCACCTGAAAAATACAACTACCTTGCACACTACTGAAAACACAATCATACCTTCCCTAAAGTCTCAGCAACTCCAGGATTTTTCAAAAGTCTCAATCTGAGTCTGTTCAGAGACTCAAGGCAAACGCTTCTCTATGAACTTCAGTAAAACTTAAAATACATTTACACAATCCCAAGACTTAATGGCTCAGGATAAACTTTCCCATTCCAAAGAGAGTAAAAGAGGAAGAGAAAAGAATCAGATCAATGAAAGAGTGAAACCCAGTAGGGCAAATATTAAACCCTATAGATTCATGTTTGGCGTATGGAGCCCAGGTTGGTAAAATGTGAGTTCCAAAAGACTTGGGCGGCCCCACTGCTATGATCTCACCAGTTTCAGCCCACATGACCTCTTTATTAGACTGGCTCCACTCATGACCTGCAGCTATACCTGGTGGATATCTGACATTTTTGACATCTCCAACTTCCGAGAGTACCCACTGCATTGTTGGCCTCATTCCTACAGCTTCTTGCTCTGCTAATTGAAGAATCCTTGCTTAGCTTCCGGCCTTCCTTTGAAATCTGGATGGAACTCTCTCTGATCCCAAAATGCTTGAATTCTGTGTGCCAGCAAAACTGTTATCGTGTGGATGATGCCAAAGTCCCCCATGCATAGAAGAAGTAATCAAGCCCCCTTGGAGCATAGCTACAGCAGATTTTGCATTGTTGAGTGGCTGAGGACAGATAAAATGATTTTAGGGAGCCAATTCCTTTGGAGATCATTCTCAAGAAGATGTGAGAGGATTACATTTTTATATCCTTAAACCTTATTGGTGAGATCTTACTGATCTCTAAAATGCCATGAAGGCATCTTTATTCATATCCCTGAAATAAAGTCCTTGGTTTATTTTTAATATCATTAATCTCTTGAGCATCCACACCTTTAGTTTCAACTCTACACATTTAAGTTTTTCCAAATTTTGGTTCTGCTTCTTCCTCCAAATTCTCTCTATAAATCTGAAAGCAGCTGAAAGCAGCCAGTAATACTCATGCCACAGTTTGAATTTGCTTTCTTTAGATTAATCCACTGCACTTATCAAATTCTCAGGAGATGGGCAAACCAGAGAGAAATATTTCAAGAGAGTATAATGCACACAACCTCTAGTCCAATTTCCAATGAAGTCCTCGTACCTAACGGAAGCCTCCTCAGCTTGGCCTTTACTGTCCATATTCCTATGACCAGTCTGGTCTGAGCTTTGACCAGAATCACCCAATAGTTTCTTCTTATATTGTTCCAGGGCTTCTCCAGCCATTATCTCCAAATTTTTCTAATTCTTCCTGCAAATCAGTACCAAAGGCTTCTAAACCACATGGTACAATTACAGTCAAAGCAACAGTCCTATGTCTCTACTGCTAATTTTCTGCTATAGACAGTTTTCCCATCACAGAGACACAAAACCAAGTATCCACAATTGAAAGGGATAGAGGTTTAATTTGGCTCAACTTCTCAATTATTTGGTCCATGGCCAGCTGACTCCACGGCAGAAACATATAGTGAGAGGGCAGGGCAGAGCAAAGATGCTCAATTCAGGGTCACCAGAAAGCAGAGCAGAGGAACAGCACCAGAGAGGAAGGAGCATGAGTCTACATAGCGAATTCAAGGTCACACATCCATAACCCATCCAGACACAGCCAGAAATGTAGTTCATTAATCCCCTGGGCAGTTCATAAACCAATGGAGTAACACAATCCTGCTTAGTCCTTACCTCCACCAAAATCTGAATCCGTTTAATAATAGAACCCTCACTGGCTAAGAATGTTATGAGTACTAAATGCTTTAGTATATAATATACACCTAGAACATTACTTTGCCCATAATAAATGCTTGTCAAACTAAGAATAGTATTTACAAAATAAACATTAAGTAAGTTCAGTACTGCTTCCAATATTCTCACCACGTATTTTGGAGAATGTATATCTCTGTTCACTGCACTGGCCAAGAACAGTGCTCTTTGGTCAGAGTAAGTCAGCCTAGTGCTTTGAGCCTACTACGTCAGGTATACATCCCCTTAGAGAACTGACCAAAAAATGTGAAATCCTTTCATAACTAAATGCAGACAAATAAAACCTGACAATCCGTTGATCAAAAGTACTCTTCTCAGCATTTTCATATATGATATTCTGTGTCCTAAATTCATTCCAACCCAACCTCCAGCCCTCTGCATTGCTAACATCTATTGACTATTTGTGACTCAGTTTAAATGTCACCTCTTAAAAAGCCTCTGATAATTACTCCTCCAACATGGGACTCTGCCACTCCACTGTGCTCCTGTAACAAGATGAATTTACCTCCATCAGAACCTAAACTGCATATTACAATTATCAGTTTATCTCAATGAACAAAAAACTTCTTAAACTGATTAAACTAGTTGTCCTTTCCTTAGAGAAAAGGGTCAGGCACATAGTAGGATATTTAATATAGCTTTGTCGAATGATGGAGTCACTAAACACATGAATGAAGAATTAAACATATTAAAATGGTCAATACACCACCAGTTTTTCTGCAAAGCTTGACATCTTCAGCACCTCAGTTCTCCACTCAAAGCAAATATTTCTACTAATGTTTTCCCCTAAGTAGCTGGCATACTGTTTCACGCCTCTAGACTTTATAAGACTTCAGGAATATTTAAAAGCACTAAAGATAGAAAATACTTCAGAAGAATTTGAGGGATAATTGAACTTTATGGTGTTGGTCAAGTGAAGACTGACCCTGATGTAAAATGGATTGAGCAACAGCAAAAAATGTCTGAAGTGAGAGAAAAAGAAAACAAACATAAGGACACAGCCTAGGCAAATCTTCAGAAGCACATTTCCTTTCTTTTCTGCATTTTAAGACAAAAACCTTAATTTATTCCTCTGTGTTTTAGTCCCTTGAGAAAGCAATGACCCTTTCCTGTTGAGGAGCCGAATAAATACTAAATAGATCCATGTCTAAAAGTTAACTAACAATTTATCGCTCGTTTGTTTATGTTGACTACTATTTCTGGCTTTCTGATTTTAAATTAAAAAAAAAGATACATAATTTTAGAACTAGAAATGGCAGTTAACTATAAATGTACATAAAATAAATTATAAAAAATAGAGGTACAAAATAATGAAATTTTTTCCTGGCTGCTTATGATAAAATCAGATTTCATGTTTAGACACTCTCCTGCCTGAGTACAGCCACAGAACAAACATTCATGGAAAGTACTAGCATGAAATAGATGTTCTCTTTTGTTGCACTTGATTATTTATAGTATACCAATAGCTCTCCTACTTAAATATCATGGAATTAGGCATATTGTTTATTAAAAGAAACTTAATGTGATTCTGTCTGCCCACTATGAATATCACCACTCTTGTGTGTAGATTTTTTCCAGATTTCTAGAAGAAACCTGAGTCCACATCACTTACCAAAGAAGAGGAGATATTTTTAGAGTTCTAATGTAGTATTCAAGCAACAGGATTGTTACAGTCTGAAATTTATTTACAGGTTCTTCCTGGCTACTCTCTTCATACAAACTGCCCATGAAATATGCAGCTGTGATATTCCACCAGCTTCCTTTTTATTTGTTTTTTTCTGTTATGAGGTGTCAGATCCCTGTTTACTTAAATGTTATAGTTTCTTTGTATATACTTTTTTCTGTTGTTCATTAAACTTATTCTCATGTATAATATATACTGTAATTACTAGGTAGAAAATAGTTACCCTGCTTATTTTATCCTTTAGGTAAAGATAGAGAGATCCAAGTATCTTTGCAATAAACTAGAAAATTGCCAGTATCCAATTTTAACATTTCTTGAATTCTGAATTTCCAGTCTCCTGATTTCTAAAACATCAATGAGTACATTTGATATATCTAATTAATTTTATTTTAGAACCCAACATTGTCACAATTTTCTGGATTTCAGGATTTGAATACCCCAGGTCATCTTGATTTCGTGTTTCTTTTGGTCCTAAATCTTTGGCAGAGGAGAAAAAAGTGGCAATAAAAATTAAATTTAAAAAATAGGTCTTTTGTTATTGGAAGGTTTAAAAAGGATTAAAAGGTTTTTATTGGAATCTCTCTCTATTCATTAGCTGCATTAGGGGAAGACACTAAAAAATCAATGTTTGACTTTTACTTTAACCTTAAAATGTCATTAAATTCCACACATGAAAAGGTTGATGCAAACACCCTTTTTACTTAATTGACAACACTTCCATTCTCTGTAGCATTTTGTAAAAGAAAGGAAGTCTGTGTGAAAGGTGTAAGAAAGGTCAAAATGCAACTTGAAATATTTATTGTTTAGATGGGAGGTCTTTATGAGTGCAGACAGATTTAATAATTAATTTTTCCACTTTCTGTTTGAAATTCACCATTATTTTTTCAGACACTGGAATGAATACATTTCTAGACTAACCTGCATAATTCATATTTGGCCATTAATATGCTGTCCTACCATTGATAGTCACCCAGTAATCTTTTACCTGTTCTCACCATGCTGCCAACTAGAAAGATATGATACTTTTTGTCTTGTTTTTGTTCTAAATATGTTTCCTAATCGCAATCATTCATTATAGTAATACTAAGGCAGACAACTAAATAATGCAGAAGAGAAAGCTGGCTTGTGGGCAGAATATTGACTAAAATTAATAGTAATTCCATGCTTAGTGAAGGATACAATTTAATCCTTATAGCTGTGAAAAAATAAATCCAATTTTTAGAGGTATCTACTAAAAGAGAATCCAGTACTCCACTCCATATTGATGACATGTGACTGCTGCTAAGCAAATAGCCATTAAATTCAAGCTTTGTCTTCGTGTCACTAGTGCCTTAGGCAATCTGTAATTTTTGATAGGGGCATTTTATAAAAATCTAACTCAAAAGGTTTGCTGGCAACATATTGCAAGGACACATTTATATTCTAAAAATACATTTCTCTATTTTTGTTAGAATGTCAGAAGATAGACTATGATACTGAGTTCCCTTTTAGACATACTGAAAGCTAAATTTTGCCATTTACCAAATCTACAAATATCCTGTGGAATTGTAGTTGGCATTTGTAGCAACAGCTTCCTGCTTGCCAAATTCGTGCACATGCAAGACATTTTACACCATGTAAGAATGCATGGGTAAGAGAAGATAGATTTCTCCAAAGTCTGTGATGCTCTCTGAGAATAGGGAAAGCTTGAAATAAAAGATGAGGGGAAAATCATGAGGTTTGCAACTAGACATTTATGATGTCAAAAGCCAGCTCTATGGTTTCCTATGCTGTAACCCTGCCAAGTTATTTAGTCTTTCTGAACTTGTATTTTCTCACCTATAGAAAGGTATATATGTCCCCCTGTGAGATGATGATGATTATGAAAAATAATTGTATGAGTATGTATTATAAAGTGTAATATGCCAAAGAAAATCCCAACCAGTAAACAGTGGATGCTCAATAAATGGTGAGTTTGTGCATTTTCTAATAATCACAGTAATATAGCAAAGTTTGTTTCATTAAAAAGTCACTTCATTAGACAAATGGATACACACTAAATTTTAATAATACAGCAGGAGAAATTATTGCAAGAACTCTTAAGAATTCTGGCATGGACATTATAAAAATAGCATCTGTAGAGAGCCTCTGAAATTTGGTGAAGGCTAACTAAAAAGTAGGAAAATAAACTCTGATCATATTTTAAATTTGCTTATCATAAAAGCAACAGTATTTAAAGCAAAAATTTAAAATAAGGACTTACTTTTTGGTAGTTTAAAGTAAAAATAAAATCTCTCTGTAGAGTACGTTCATAGAAAAGATGGGCTATGAAGTGGCTTCACTTTGTAGCAGTTTGGAGAAAGATGGCTGGGGGATCTTGAAGAGAGAATTTGTCAGGCTGAATTCTGGTCATCACCATAGGAGAAAAATAGTAATAACACAGGTCTGCGGTAGCTGAGAGCCCTTACTGGAGACACACTGTCTGCCTGGTTTTTGTAATGTTTCTAGATGGTACTTGAACCAGTAACGTCATCCCATAGTTCAATTCTAAGTCCTACACAATGTGAAAATGGGTTATTAATTTGTATTCCACAGGTTGAGAGCCTTCTTTCACCCACTTATTAGGAATGAAGTTGTCGTGGGCAGCTCAGTATCTGGCTGTGTCAGAGACATTTTGAAACATCGCCTTCTGCTTCAGTCAGAATAAATTCCTTTACACACTAGAGATATAGAAAGCTAATTGTGGTAGGAAACAGCAAGAATGGAGAAACAAAGAAAAAAATCTTATTGACGGTCAAGAATTGCCAAATATACCACAGGATTTGAACCATACAGAAGAGGGTAAAGTTGCATAGGTATCATATTATATTATTTGAAATATAAAAATCAATTAAATATATAAAAGATCAGTAATTGTCACATCTTTCACTCTTTAATGCCAGACATTCTGCATTCTAGCCTGACTATTCAATAGCTAATTTGGCAGTTTTAGTTAAACTGGAATTTGTTTTTGTTTACTATATTGTATTCCTATTAAAAGATTAAATCAGTTCATTTTAGTAAAAGGAAAAAAGAAGTTTTCCATATTCCATTGCTAAGTGACTGTAGCAACTGTTCATATAAACAAAAAAGTGGCTTAAGAGATGAATCAACTAATTTCAACAAATATTTTTTAAAAGAAAAATAAATCAGATACAGTGACAATGCCTGTAATCCCAGCTCCCTGTGAGGCTGATACAGGAGGATGGCAAGTTGGAGGCTAGCATGAGTAACTTAGCGAGATCCCGTCTCAAAGTAAAACAAAAGGGACTGGAAATATATAGCTCAATGGTAGAGTGCTTGGCTAGCATGAGTGAGGCTCTGGGTTCATTACTCTGCACCTTAAAAGGAAAGAAAGAAAAAGAGGAAAAGGAGGTGGAGGTACAAGGAATCTATACAATCATAAGGTAAAGGGGGTCACTTCCTGTTTATATGAAGCCATTAAAGAATTTTGATTTCTAAGTGGCATGGCATGGTGTTATTGTGGACACAGTTTATAGCTAGAGTCTGTCCATGCCTTGCAAGAACATATTGAATCGTATAGAGGAACAGACAAAGAGTTTGGATTTTGCCTAGAAATAATCCAGTGGCAGATTTAATTCAAAAAGACATAGAGGAGATAATGTTAGAAGTGAAATAATGATTATGAAACTCAAATAGTATTCCTCGATATCAGTTTGCTACTAGAAAGAGTTCTAATATTTCCACTACCATGAGCTCTGTCCATTTTGGAAAGTGAAGCCCAGCTTGCAGGCAGTGTTCTCATTCTTTCTTACTTTAGTGAGAATTCGATGCATTCATTACTACTCCCCACCCAAGCATCATAGTCACCAAAGAAGCAAGTGTAAAGTTTGAAAGCTTAAATTTAGGATGGGGAAATAATGGATCAGGAACAAAAGAATAACTTCCAAATCATTTATCTTTATGAGATTTAAATCTAGGATTTAAAGCAGTGACATGCAGGGCTTTCAATATATGTTTATAAAAGTTGATAGTTACATGGTCCTGTCAGATTTCTATCTTGTATTTTGCAATTAGTAGTTTATAAGGCCAAAGGCACAATTCTCATAGTTGCAAATTTTATTTTCCAGGACATCCTCTTTCTGTATTCAACAACTTATAATCCAATTCCTCAGACTTTTCATGTAGTACTTGGCCTCGTCTGATGTTAGTGACTCATAAATTTCATCATAAGCTAAAATTAATTAAGTTTCTTTGACAGTAATGCTCCTATTTTATTAAATGTCTTGTAATGGAGATAATATTGTGGAAAGAAACCTGTTTTTGTATCAGACATTCTATCAACCTGTAAAGAAGTGTCACTAAGTGGGAAAAGTACTGTCATTTAATTTCTATTCCCATTAAGGAATCTTTCTGTGAAAATGTGTGAATTCTCATCGATGTTGTATGTTTTACAAATTAATGCATTGTAAAGCAAATTATAGAGTGAAATATTTATCTTGTACATAGAAAATACTTGTTAAAGTTACTAGTTACCTTTTTCCTGTGGAACAAATTATGTAATTGTAATTACAAATTGGCAGATGTTTTCTATTCAAAAGTCATTCCATCCATGATGCTAAATTAATTAAAATGAGAGCATACAAAAAGGGAACAAGGAGACTTGATATCTCTAAGAGTTTGGCTGCTTGTATCAAGATAGAAACCTAGGAAATACTTTTGAACATTAAACTCATTTAACATTAAAGGAGAACTTTCCTCCAAGCAAAGACTCATTTAGCTTTTTCTGGGTTGCAAGGAGGCTGGATATTCTGCCAACTGTCTAGATTAGTTTCACTGAAATCTCTGACAATGACTGCAAAAGGTGAGGGAAAAGAAGGAGAATCTGTACCATTAAGCCAGTGGCCCATTACTGGCATCTCACAAACCATCTTAGTCTAGTCTCAGTTCACTGGATTATAGTGTACTGGGAACTGTGATATACACTCGACAATTGTACAGATTAGGGGGAAAGACTCAGAGAGATGAAGTTCTACTGTGCAATATAGAGTTAGAACAAACCACGAATTCTCTACCTGGTATCCTTCCCGTGGCTTCTGGCTAAAGAAACTTCATATTTATTTTTATTTTTGATAATGATTTTGATTTAGATTATTAGTGTGTTTGTATAAATATTTTCAATGCACTATACACATTTGAGGCAGTTCATGGTTCAAAGGTCTTACACAGAAATAATTTGAGATTTAGAGACATTTCATTGCCAAGGGGACACCATATGGTACCGTACTACATGATGGGCATTCTGCAAGTCCCCAGAGTTACACCTCCCAAGGAATGCATGGACACCCACTGCCATGGACTGGGGGCAACAGATCAACCCATAAAAAAGAGGAAAAGAGAGATAAATGCTACGCAGAGAAGTGAGTCAAAATATGAGATTGATTAGATGACTCCTTTGTATTTCATGACTAGAGAAGTTATCCTCATCTCTCCACTGAAATTAGAGTGCTATAAAGGTCCCACCAAGATTTGAGCAAGAGGAATTGCAGGTGAAACCATGAATTTAAGGTTCACCAGAACATTAGAACCTAACTGCTAATTAGTGTTCTATGACACAAAGTCATTAAAATAGCAGATTTTATATAATCTGAGCTAATAAACAAGCTTAGAGTTTGAGTAACTCCATAAATGAAATGTGATACCATTAGAGGATAAGGAAGTGATTCTGCTCTTTAGATTCTATTTTTAAAAATCACTTTAAAGGCTATGTGAAAAATGGATTTTATGTACAGCAAGAGGAGTGGAAAAAGCATAAACAAAGAAACTTCTTGAAGCCCTTTCATTCTCCAGGAAAGCAAAGGTAAGGACTTGAATTAGAACAGTGAAATAGAGGTGGGAAGGTTAAAGTTAAGGTGGGTGGTATTTTCTCAAGAATTGAATGTGTGTGGTTAGTTTAAAAAAAGAAATCCATAGTCATTCCTAGGAGTTCAACTCCACAAATTGAGTAGGTGGGAGAACATTTGACATAGAAATTTAGAATTTTGTTTTGACACTGTGTTTGCCACATGATGAGCCAGCTGCTAAGGGTAAAAAGACATTTGGATGTTGGGGTTAGGAGTGTGAAGAGTTTCATATATACATGTGTGGAAAATATATGGAAATAGAGTAATAAAATCATGTATGAAGAGCATGGAAATAGGAAGAAAACCAAGTATGTGGATTTTATCTCCAAATCAAAAATAATAGCTCTTTTAATAAAGGAAAATGACTAATGGAATCTAATATTGTTAAAGGAGCAGTTAAGAGAACAATAGAAGACATGAAGATCAAAGACATTACTGATAATAAATAAGTAGAGGATAAAAGCCCTATAGAATGGGTTAAGAGAAAATCCAAAGAGAATTAATGTTTTTTATGCTACTATAACAAATTACCACAAACTCAGGAACACAAGCATCACAAATTTATTATTTTACAGTTGTATGGGTTATAAATCTATATTATCTCACTGGGATAAAAATCAAGATTTTAGGCAATACAGTATTCCTTCTTGTCGGTTTAGGTGAGTATTTGTTTCCTTGTTTTTTATTTTCTGTTTTCTACATGCTGCCACACTCTCTGGTTCATTGCCCTCTTCCATTATATTCAAAACCAACAAAGGTGAATCTCTCCTTCATCATCATCTCTGAGACAGGTTCTCCCATTTACGGGCTCACTTGAATAATCCAGGATAATCTCTTCCTCACAAGATCCATAATGTGAGTCACATCTGCAAAGTCTCTTTAGCATTGTAAAATAACATTTATAGGTTCCAAGGATTCGGGCATATGCAAACTTGGAGACAATTATTCTGACTACCAAGAAAAGAAGCATAAAATAAGACACAGGGTCAAGGAAATTTATTTAATATTAGAAGCAAGTGAAGTGAACATACAATAAAATACACCGCAAATAGATTTGTTATATTGTTTATACGTCTAAGAGACAATGTTAGTCATAAATTATAATAAGGAAAAACTCAACAAATGTCTATTTACATAAAACAGTATATATTACAGTCTTGCTATTATATCTCCTAGCAAAGTAGCGATACATGGTATTTTTTATTTTGCATTTACTCAAACATGATCAAAACTTTTGAGATTGATAATAGAGAACAAGATAATATGAACAAATCATTACTCTGTACAAACCCTATTTTTGGAATTATGAGTGTAATTCAAGATATTGCAAGCATATAAGATAATATTTACCCCACGTGACTTTCAGCATGAAGAGATGGAACTGAGATAGACTTTCTTAAAGATAAGAAATGAGTCAATAAAAACTTTCATAAAATTTTCAATCAATTTGGGGCTCAAATCTGGTTATTGTGGCACACACCTGTAATCCTAGCACTCTGGAAGCCTGAGGCAGTGTATCTCAAGTTTGAGGTCAGCTTGGGCATTTTAGCAATTTCAGGAGACCCTGTATCAAAACAGAAAGTCAAATTTAAAAAGGGCTGAAGATGTAGCTCAGTCTGAAGGCCCTGTGCTCAATCCTCAGCACTGCAGAGAAAAACAACTGGGAGGCACGGTTTCACTAAATATTTGGTAATATAATTCCTAATTACCTTATATTGAATAGTCATCTCCAAGAATTGTGAGCAATCAAGGAATGTTTCTTGTGATGATTTTCATGCTTATTTTTGTGCCCCTTGCCTGAGAAAGTCAGAAACTCTGCAATCCTGTATACTTGGGAAAGTATTCTCGTATTTGAGAAAAGGTACTCAGAGATACGGAACAGTAGTAAGGGAATGTACATTCATTCTGTCCCCTGCACAATAAAAGACAGACACAATCACTACTTAACTGCTAAGTTTTCTAGTCCTAGAAACTTTAAACATGCTCTTTGAAAGAGCTGATTTCAGCATTTCTCAGTGTGCAACTATTGATGTTTACAGTAGGACAACTCTTTATTATGTGAGTTGATTCAGTGCGCTACAAAATACTTGTCAACCCTGTCCACCCCACCCACTAAAAGATGAAAGTTATCCTCTGGCATAATGAAAGTTTGGTTGCCTCCCACTGCCCACATTGTGAATGAATACTCAGTAACAGAAAATTATTTAGTGAACCCAAAGATAGCTTTAACATCCCCTGACCTTGGTAAACTCTCAATTAATTTCTTCCTGAGCATGGATTTGTCCCTAGTTTCTCTTTTCTTAGAACACGTTCTTTACAAAACTTTTAAGCTGAAATTTTTCCTCTACCTCTTTGAGGTGTAACTCTGCTCAGCCTCTGGCTACTTTATAACCTCTTAATGTCTTTATGGACGACTTCTGAGCAATTGATTCCAAATGTCATCACAGAGGATACTGCCCTTACCTCCAAATCTTGGGGGAAGGCACACCTGTAATTGTAATAAGCAAACACAGATTTTGTAGTTATCAAACACAAATGACCTAACCACAATGACCAACCTCCTGCTAACTTCCGCCAGTATTTTTCCACTAGTTTAACTTCAGATTTCCTGCCTTTTGTTTTGCGGGGCTGAATGCAATCTAGTGCCATTACTGCAATCGTTTTGCTTAATTTGCCCAGTTAAAATTTTTGTCACCTGTAGGAACTTCTATGAGCAATCAGCTCCACTGATTAGGATTTAAAGAGAGAAGCATTCTAGTTATCTTGAGAGGACTGAGCTAAAACAAGCTAAGACATTGTCTATGAAAAGGCATGAAAAATACATACAGAGACATAAAACAAAACATACAATGGAAATGATGCTCTTACCTCTTCCTTTTTAGCTTCTCTCTGACACAGATTTTTTTTTCACTTTGCCAAGTTAAATTTTTATCAAAGTGTCATTTATGTGCTTTTAAAAGACTACTAACTGTAACGAAGAAACAATTTTTATTTATTTCCATACCCACACTAACAGTAGTGAATAAAAAATAGCCTATTATTTATGGTTCTCTAGAGAGAAAAAATGATAGAAAATAACACAGAGCCAATAAATTAAATTTTTTTAAAAAGAAAGAAAATAACACAGAGCTGTGCAAGGGGATTCATTAGGCAGGATCACAGAATTAGAGGTGGGAGAATCCATGACGGCCATCTCCAGGCTTCGGAACCAGAGGGTCCGGGAGCTGCCAAGAAAGGGGTCGACGCACACTAGTCTGAGATTGAGGCCTGGATGCTCGCCGGAATGTCGCTGGTATGGTCTGCAGTGGAAACTGAAGAAGATGGAGGCTGAGAGCAAAGATGGCGGCAGCAAAGGATGCTCTCACTCAGGAAGCCTGGAGATATTCAAAGGTGCCGACTTCTTCTTTCTTTCCCTCTGTTCTATCCAGGATAAAGGCTCTACATTGATGCCAGCTATAACCAGGGTGTCTTCTCCTCTCGGTGTACTGGTTTATAATCCCAGTTATCTCTAGAAATAGTTCCACAAACACCGAAGTGTGCTTTCTGCAAATCTGCTAGGCCCTTCTTAATCCAGTCAAGTTGCTGAAGCACAATCACCCATCACAAATGGTAAGAGAAAAACAACCATATTTCACTATGTGTTTTAGCTATGAATCATATTTTATATTCATGAGAATGCATAGAATAAATGTTGATTTGACAGAAAATATAATTTATATATATTTAGATAGACTAGGATAGATGTAAAGGACCGTATTCTGATCCTGCTTCCTAGATAAAATTTGATAAGTAATGTCTAAAGTTTTCATTGCACCATGGGTGATGCCAGCAAAAAATATTAAATGATGAAATTATCCAAGAAATGGATAAATAATGAATATTATGTAGCTAAGTCCATGGTCAAAGACATATGAGTTAACCCTTTCTGTGTCAACATAATGAAACTAAATATTTTTCATGAAAATAATGCCACAGAGGTGATAATAATAATTATATTACATTTTGCAATACAGAAAGTGTTATGAAATAATTTTATATATAGAATCATACAATCAGTAATTACTTCTTTGATAAAGGTTAGAGAAACAAAGTCATAGAGAAGTTTATAGAGAACTTTGATTTTATTTTGCACATACTTCTTAAGCTGAGTGGTAGGCACACAACTGTTCATTTTGTTCCTCTCTATGTTTTGATATGTATGCTCTATGGCATGAAAGTAATTTTTAAATAAAATCATGTAAAAATCAAACTCTAAGACAAAATTGTGATAAGAATACGCATACCACAGTGAGCCATGAGAGAAAAAAAAATTAGATACTGGGTTAAAAAGACCTGCATAATGCTTTGCACATATTCAACATAAAATAACCATTTTCCCTTTCTTGAGTTCTTTAAAGACCTAAAAGTAAAGGAGCAGCTAGGGAAGGCTATACACAGAAAGCCACTAAGAGGCATAAGATTAAATTCACAGAGGGAGGTAAGACAAGGCCTTCTTTAAGATAGCCATCTGTTCGGAACTCATGTAATTATGCCTTAAGTACTTCCTGATATGAGACACTAACAAATTTAAAATTCTAATAATTTGAAGCACACCAATCTAGCCTCATTTTTCTCTCACACAAGCAAGAGAAAATTTTTTCATCTGTATTTGAAAGCATGTTAAATTGCTGCCTAGCAGTAGTAACTGCTGCATTTAAGATAATTCATTTTTAATTTAATTTTGGTATACTTTATCTTACAATACGATCACTGAAAAAAGAGGAAAACACAAGAGGGTTAAAATTCAGCTTTTGGAAATGATGTTCTATCATAACTACATCTTAGAATTTAATAAGATGATTGTTTTTTTCAGACTCAGGCCATTTTATCTCTCCATAAGAAATATTTGTCTCCCTGAATATAATTTTTCTCATATATTGTAAAATATTTACTTTCCCCAAAGCAGATATTGTACAGTTCATTAGATCTATTTTCAAACCTCAAAACATTGACATAGTCAGTTTTTCAAACACTATTGTGATTTTTATTTTTAATAAAAATGCATTAAGCTGTTTTTTCACAAGATGTGAAATAGTTTAATATCATTATGATAATTTTTTCATTATGCTATCTTATTACTATTTGATATATTACAGCTCACATTTGTGGTAAGTGGTTGTGGTAGATTGCATCTTCCAAAGACTTTTGCAGCACTCTCTCCCATCACTCAGGCCTCTCTTTCCATGTGCCCTCACCCTTCCCTAAATACGCAAGGCACTTGGGTTGGAACATTACTGTAGTCCTGACTGACAATGTACAGTAAATGTGACAGTATATAACATCTGAGACTAAGCCATTGAATGCAATAATATTTCTTCCTGCTCCTTTCTTGTGGAACTTGCTCCTGGGACCAGTCACCATGTGAAAACCTAGGCCACATGGTAAGATGACACTGGGATTCCAGACAACAGCCACCACATCCATTGTATCAGAAAGCCTCAGAGACAACCCTAGCTCCAGCGATGGCCTTCTGACAACCACATGAAACACCCCAAAGAAAACTGCCAACTGGGAGTCAGTTTCCAAACCCATGAGAAAAAATCAGAGTAAATGAGTACCCTAGTTAGCCTTTGCTGGATTTGAGGTGTTTGTTATGTAGCTATAGTAACCAGAACAATGGGATACTCCCATAATAAAACCAACCACACGGGGCACTGCCTTTGGGCAGGATGGGGCAAGAAAATGAGAGTCCTTGAAATTTTAGCAAGAGCCAAAGAATCTGAGAATATCAGTGAAGACAAAGGAAAATGAGGAAAATGTGTTTGAATGGTGGAGGAGAAAAGATTATTTTTAGGTCATGGCAGAGAAAAGGGCAGCACTTTTACCTAGAACAATATAGAAAATTTAAAAATGTGTCTAACAAATTTTAGCCATTAGTCAAAAAGATATCTAGGTAAACTATTGCATACCATGCCTAGCCTCTTCTACCTGTCTCCAATATAATGAGAGAGCCAACTCAAGCCCTTGAAGCAGTGCCCAGACCCCATATGCAGCTGCTGACCCACTCTAGAACAGCAAGGGTCCAACCCACAGGAAAGAGTCCAATGGTGCCTGAGGACCAGTGCCCCATCCCCCCATGAGAAAGTTAATCTGGAGCAGCCACATATCCATATGAAAAAGGCAACCCAAATTAGCATCACACCCCAAGAGTGCAGACCCATGACAGAATGGTGCCCTGCCCCCATGTAAAAGAGTCTACCTCTACGGACTCTGAAGTAATCTTACCCCATCCCTATACGCCAGCTGAGCCTTACAAGAGGAGTAGCACCACGCCCCCTTGGAACAGGGCCTGATGCAGCAGAAGCAAAGACTAACTCACCCAATCCTGAATGAGGACAATATCAGGGAGAGAAGGGAGCAATCAGACCCCATGACTGTAGACAGTAAATACAACACACTCAAGCCTTCATGCTACTGCCTACATCAGCTGTGAAAAGAGGGCTGACTCTGTCATCTACTAGTAAGAGCATGGACACCCTTGGCTTTGACACCAACCACAATATGGGGCAAATGAAAAGAGAGGCTTCTTTTGCAAGGAGAGCACATCAAAGACCCATAGGCCCTACCAATAAACTCAATTAAAGCTGAAAAAAAAAAAAAAGCTAGGCTTAGAAAAATTGTGTGTGGCTGGATTCCAAAACTACAGACCATGGAAAGAAAACATTCATTCAAAAACACAGGGATTTTCCTTCTATGACTCAATCTTTTCTTGGTTTTTCTATTTTGTGTTACTTTTATTTTTCCAAGATTTAGGGTTTTTCTCTCTTCTTTTCATTTTTTTTATGTTTTTCTCTTCCAATAATTTTTTTCTTTTCCTTTTTACCTTTCTTTTATCTCCTATTTTTGCAGTTCATCTTTTTTCTTCTTTTTCGTGTTTGTTCTTTCTAGTGACTGTACTCTATACTATTAATTTCCTTTTATTCCTTGATAGGACCCTCTACCTTACTTTTCTCTCCTATTCATCTCCTATCGATTAACTTGACAGATACTGCTTTTTTCATTCTCTTGCTTCTGACTCCCCCCACCTTTATTACTATAACTATTAATTGTTATTTATGTCTAGATAAATAGTTAACTTTATGCTATTGTTGATGAATACTGTGCTATTGTTTTTAGAGCTCAATTTCCATTTCGTAGATATTTATTTTAAGTCAATACTATGTCAGTACTTGCTTTGTGTTAGTGTTCATACTATGATTACAGGTCTCTTTTCTATAGATCTCTGTGGTACTTTATTGGTCCTTAGGGTTTGTTGGTATTTAGTATGTATTTAATCCTATAAATAATGCTGATGTTATTATTATAGCCAAGATGAGATCATTGTTGCTATTAATTGGTTGTCTTGAAACACCAATATCTAGATTGCCTTGGGATGATTAATAATACTGTGACCCATTCTGGAAGAATTGGGTACTGTGCCAAGTGTATGGCAACCTCCACCTCAAGTCAACAGTGGTGGTTGTATCTTGGACAGAGGAAATAAACAATAGTTATGCCCAGAGAACTCCTCTGAACAGTAGATATTAACTAGACAGGTTTCCATACTAGAAGCAAAACTTTCCACCACAGTAGGCCCACAAGTCTCAACACAAAATAAACAAAAATAGAAACATGAGACAATAAGCCCCTCCCAAAAAAAGCCTCTAAAAACTCCCAACTACCAAAAAGCTGTTCAATGGGGATTGAAGAAGAAACCCAAAGCGTCACACTGGAATTATTTGAAATTGTATCAGAGGGATAACAAAACTGTTCAGTAAGGCATGTGGCAAGCTTACAGAATATATGTGTCTCAGTTATCTTTCTTGTTGCTGAGAAAAGTGCCCAACACTCAAAGGAGGAAAGGTTTTCTTAGCTCACAGTATGTAGAAATTTCATTCCATAGTTGGCTGTCCATAAGGCAGGGTGACATGGCAGAGGGGCATCACAAAGGAAAAACAGTTCTTGGCAGGCAGAAGGCAACAAGCTATAAGTAACAAGCAGCAACTCTTTTATTTTTTTTTCATTGAGTTTATTGGTACATTTTAGGTATACAATACAGTTGCATTCATTATTGGGATCTTGTACCTTTACATGACAGGTCTTGGTTCTCATTTTTTCCCTTTGTCCCAACTCTTTTAATATCTTATCCAGGCTACCCACCTTAAGGACGGAAGGCACTCACACCCAGGGTGGGGCAGCCTTAGTCCACTATGAATCATTCTCAGCATTACATCCTTGATCCCAGCAGCACACACTATAGATTCAGCCACCTCTGAAAAGCTCCACCTATACCCCCATAAGGATTTGGAGGGATGTCTAGATACAAGTTATAACAAAGAGAAATAAGATATTGGGCCAAACAAAATAATCAGCTAGTTTAAAGAAGTCATTTTTTAAAAAGATAGAAGAGCCAAACAAAGCAATTCAAAACATGCATGACCAGCATAGAAAATAATTAGAATCCATAAAAGGGTCACAAATAGAAATTAATGAGATTAAAAATTATATTGAAATATGGGTAGGAGAAGTGACAATATGAGGACAGTGTCTCAGAACTAGAAGGTGGGGCTATTGTAAATGACCAGATAATGAGAGATACATTACAAACATCATAATAACATGAAAAGTTGTTAAAAGAGCTCCTAGATGAAAAAAAAGACTAAGATTAATTGGAACTAGTGAAAAATCAAAAGATTGCTCAAATGGCATAAAAGACCTATTTACCAAAATAATGGCTGAAAACTTTCCAAATATGGTAAAAGAATTTCACATGCAGATAAGTCAAGCATACAGAAACCCAAATAGCCATGCTCAAAAATTAACCACCACAGTACATTGTAGTCAAAATCCCAGAAGTCCAACACAAGAACAGAATTTTAAAGGCAGTGAGAAAAAAGCCATGAATCACTTACAAAGGAAAGCCCATTAGAATTACTGCAGACTTCTCAGCACAAGCATTCGAGGCCAGGAAAAGTTGGAGTGAGATGTTTCAAACCCTAAAAGAAAGTAATATCCAACAAAGGCTGACTTATAATTAAAAACTATCTTTCAAATTTTATGGGTAAAAAATATTCTCTCATGGTAAAGAAAATTCAAGACCACCAAAACATCATTCCAAAAAGTTCTCAATGATACCTTACAAAGAGATCATATTGTACTACAAAATGTTCCAGTAACAAGTGTTCTACTACAATAAATATGCCAGATAAGGGTCAGAAAGGGAAGATGCAGAATCAACAACCACAAAATAACACAGTGATAGGAATAGATAAATATCTATTACTAATAACTCTCAGTGTGATTGATCTCAATTGGCCAATCAAAAGACATAAACTGGAAGAATGGATCAAGGAACAAAATACAACGGTATTCTGTGTGCAATAAACACACTAAAGAAACTCATAGACTAAAAATGAAAGGATGGGAAACAGTATTCCATGCAACAGGAACTATAACAAAAGCAGATACAGTTGTGTTATATCCAGCCAATGTAGAATTCAAGCCAAAACTAATTAAAAGTGTCCAAAAAGGTCACTACATAATAGACAAGGGAACAATTCAATAGAAGAGATAATTGTTAGCATGCATGCACTGAACAGTACTATCAGAACTAAAAGATCAGACAAACACAAACACAATTATAGTGGGGAAACTCAATACCCCACTAATAATAATAATGATAGATAAACTAGACAACAAAATCAACAACAAAGTATCAGAGTTGAACACAACCTTTGTACAAATGAATTTAATAGATATCTATAAATGTTTCACAAAAGATAATACACATTATTTTCAGGAGCACATAGAACTTTCTCCAAAATAAACCACACATTAGCCAATAATTCAGCATTAAGTAAATGAAAAATAGTTAAAAGTACTCCATGCATATGATCAGAACATAGCATAATGAAGTTAGAAATTAACAACAAAATAAAGCACAGAAATCATGCAAATGCATGGAAACAAAACTGGACACTCTAACTAAACAATCAGTTATAGAATAAATCAAGGAAGAAATAGGAAAGTTTTTAGAACTAAATGACAATGCCAGTACAACATATCAAAACTTATGGGACACAATGAAAGTAGTTCTAAGGGGGAAATTTATACTGGTGAATGTCCACATCCCAAAAACAGAGGGAGCCCAAATTAATGACCTCATGATGAACCACAAGTTCTTCGTAAAACAAGAATAATCCAAACCCAAAGCTACTCTAAGGAAGGAAATTATAAAATTCAGAGGAGAAATCAATGACATTGAGGCAAAAATACAAAGAATTAATCAATTGAAGAGTTGGTTCTTCAAAACAACAACAAAAAAAATAGACAAATCCTTACCCAATCTATAGCTTTTCTATTCATGAATAATGAAAATACTCAGAAGGAAACTAGGAAAAAATACCATTAATCATAGCACCAAGAAAAGTTAATACTTAAGAATTAAGTAAGGAAGTAAAATACCTCTACAATGAAAAGTATAGAACTCTGAAAATGGAAATCAAATAGAACATCAGAAAATGGAAAGACACCCCCTGATCCTGAATAGCCAGAACCATATAATCAAAATGACCATACTTCCAAAATTTATATAGATTTAATGCAATCTCAATCAAAATTACAATAATAAAAGCTGCACAGACCGGTGAGGAGTCCCAGAGCTGTGTGGAATTAGTCTGATACCCTACACCCCCAGTGCTCTGGGACTCCATGCAGTGCAAATGGGTGAGGAGTGGAGCCACACAGATACCCCTGCAGCATCACCCCAGCACTCACCCTTCCTTGGGCCTCCTGGTTATGCCAGTACCTGGATCCACACCACAGAGGCAGAAGGGATTATAAAGGCCATGGTACTCACAGGATAGAGCAGAAGTAAACAACAGAAAGAGGGTCTCTCTCAGACTCCTACATAAAAATTAAAGCCCACTGGAAAAGGTAAGAGAATCTCTGCAATAAAGACACACCAGACCACCGTAGTTGGTAAGTTAGAGGGATCACCACCTCCCATCAGATCCTGGACTATCTATCCTCAGGGGAAGGGCAGCTGGAATTTGCAATAGAACCTTGCAGAGTTTAACCCTGTGGGAGGTCAGGGAGCTCAACTTGGGCCTTGCAGGCAGAAATCAGCCTGAATCTCAGGGGTCTGCTGCTGGCTTGCTGAGACTAATTGATGTAGATCTGCACGTTGCTGCCCATGTTGTCTATTGTGACAACAGAGACATATCCTAGAGGAGGTTGTTCATTTTTATTTTTTATTTTAAAAACTATTATTTTTCTCTTTCTCTTATTTTTAATTTTTCCTACTCTTTTCAAATTCTTCCTTTTTTTCTCTTTTCTTTCTCATTCTCACTCAATCTCTCACTCTCCCACATTGTTCTTCATCTCCCTTTTTGTTTTTGTTCCTGCCCTAATTTGGATTTCTTCTTTTTTCTTTTCTTCTCTTTTTCCTTCTCTGAATTGTCATTATTTTCAAAGGAACATGAGTACAGTTTCTTGCTTCCCTATTGCTGTTAGGTTGTTCTATTTTTGTCTTTGTTATTTCAGTCTGTATTTTCCTCCTGTCTTCAATAGATTCCTAGACTCTACATGATCTTCCTGTGCACTCTGGCACTCTTCTGACCTTCCCCTTTCCTTCTACTTATCTATCCCTCTCTTTCCAATTCCTTCTAAGTACCCATCCTGAAAGGTAAAGTTGTTATATTGAAGAGTTTATTCACTATGAACATATTTTGGGCTGGTCTTCAACTTTGATTTAATAAATGTGGTTCAAGATGATAGATTAATAACTGCTACAAAATTATCATTTTCTAAACTGAGCTTGATGCTATTATGTTACTGATTGTATCACTTGGGCTAGGTGGTTTGATTGATCTAATCAGTTGGTCTTCCTGTTATTATGAAAATGAGAGTGTCTCCAGGTCATTAGAGACTCAAACATAAAGACCAGCTATATCTGGAAAACTGAAGTATTAACCAAGTAAGTAGTGACGGACAGGTACCAACAACAAAAATAGAAATGAGAAAATGTTTAATAAAGGCAGAAGCACAGACTTCCAGCTCACCAAAGGCAAATTCTAGGGAAAATAGGGAGGGAAAGTCTGACAATCACCCAACAGGACACACTGAACTCATAGCACAGGAAGTGATAATACAGATGAATGAGGCTCTAGAAAAATTCAAAATGGAAATAATTTCCCAATAACTACAGAGATGGTCGGGCAGGATGAAAGACATGATTAGAGACCCTAGAACAGAAACAAATAAAAAAAAAAAAAGATGAGTTCAGAACCATAGCAGAAGCCATGAATACCCAGCATAGGAAAGAAATGGAAAACGTGAAACAGATTCAAATAGATATCCAGGAGATAAAAAGCTCTATTGAAAGTATATGCAACAGACTGACCCAATCTGAAGACAAAATATCAGCTATAGAAGACAGAATGGCGGCCAGTGACCAACAAAAGAGAGATCTCTTAAAAAAAGTAAAGGACCATGAGAAAGCAAACCAACAGCTCCTAGATGATGCAAAGAAAAATAATATAAGACTGATAGGTGTCCATGAAAAATCAGGAGAAAGTACAAATGACATTAAAAAAATGTTCACAGAATTAATGACAGAAACTTCTCAAACAGAGCAAAAGAAATTGACATACAGATAAATGAGGCATATTTAATTGTAACAAGCCATGACATAAAAATATATACACCTAGATGAACAATAATCAAGAGCCCAGAAACTCAACAGAAGAACAAAATACTTCAGTTAGAGAAAAGAAACAAATCATATATAAAGGAAAGCCCATCAGAATCACAGCAGAGTTTTCAACACAAACCTTCAAGTCAAGAGGAGCCTGGAATAAGGCATTTTAAAGCCTAAAACAAAACAAACTCCAACCTAGACTGATGTATCCTATACAAAACTATCTTTCAGAATTTCTGAGGACAGGGCCGGAGATTTAGCTCAGCCGTTTGGTGGCCTGCCTTGCAAGCTCAAGGACCCAAGTTCAATCCCCGGTACCAAAAAAAAAAAAAAAAAAAAAAAAAAAAAAAAAAAAAAAAAAAAATTGAAGGGAGATGTGAAAAATTAAAAAGAGCCAACAACAGGACAATGACATGATGATGATACAGCAATACATATCGGTTATAACCATCAATGTTCATGGCCGCAATTCACCAATCAAAAGAAATAGACTGGCAGAATGGATTAAGAAGCAAAATCCAACAATATTCTGTATACAAGAAATACACTTAGTTAAAAACAAAGTCATAGACTAAACGTAAAAGGATGGAAAACAGCTCTCCATGAGACAGGAACCTGAAAAAACACAGGGGTAGCTATCTTATTAGCAGACAAAGTAAATTTCAAACCAAAACTAATTCAGAGAGACAAAGAATGTCACTACCTCCTTGTAAAGGGAAGGATCCAAAACGAAGAGATGACAATCATAAGTATATATTCACCAAATATTAATGCCCCCACTATACACAACAAATATTAAGGGACATGAAAAAGTGAATAAGCACTAATACAATTGTAGTGGAGGACATAAATACTCCAAGTAGACAGGTCACCTAGACAAAAAATCAACAACAAAATACTAGAACCGAACCAAGCTTTTGAATAAATAGACTTAATAAAAATCTGTAGAGTGTTCCACCCCACAAAATCAGAATGTGCATTCTTTGCAGCTGCACATGGGTCATTCTCCAAAATATACCACATACTGGATCATAGAACATGTTTCAGTAAATGCAAAGGAACTGAAGTTATCCCATATATGTTATCAGACCATAGTGCAATTAAACTGAAGATCAATAATAGCCTAAGAAATTGCAAGAAATTCACATACATATGGAAATTGAACAACACTATCCTGAACAACCAGTGGATGAGAGAGGAAATTAAAAAAGAAATGAGACAGTTTTTACAAATAAATGACAATGCCAGTACAACACACAGGAATCTATGAGACACAATGAAAGCAGTTCTATGAGGGACATTTATAGCAGTGAACACCCACACTAGAAAAACAGAGCAAGCTCAAATGAACAACCTAATGCTGAATCTTAAGCTTATAGAAAATGAAGTGCAAGACAAACCCAAAGCTCGTACAAGAGAGGAAATTATAAAGATCAGAGAGAAAGCCGTGCAATGGAGACTAAGAGAATGATACAAAAAATTAATGAATCAAAGAGTTATTTCAAAGAATAAATAAAATAGATAAAGCCTTATCCAACCTAATGAAAAAAAAAAGGAAAGTAAAAGCTCAAATCCATGCAAATAGGAATGAAAAAGGTGAACTCAAAATAGATCCATCAGAATAACAGAGGATCATCAATACCTACTTCAAGAACCTGTACTCTGACAAAATGGAAAACAGCCAAGAAGTGGACAGATTTCTAGATACATATGAATTACTAAAGTTGAATGTAGAAGATAAAAAAATTCTAAACACCCTAATTACAGTCAGTGAAATTGAAAACATAATTAAAAACTTATCAACAAAGAAAAGCCCATGTCTTGATGTCTTCACTGCTGAGTTCTACAAGATATTTAGAGAACTGTTGCCACTATTCTTTAAACTTTTAAATGAAGTTGAAAGGGAAACAATACTTCCAAACTCTTTCCTGGAAGTAAGTTTTACTTTGATTCCAAACCAAGGGAAATACCCAGCCAAAAAGAGAACTACAGGCCAATCTCCCTAATTAACATAGATGCAAAAATCCTCAAAAAGATACTTGCAAATAGAACACAGAGGGTCATCAGGAAAATCATACACCTATAAACAATTCAGATTTACCCCAGGGATTCAAGGCTGCTTCAACATATGTAAATCAATAATTTAATACTCTATATTAACAGAGTCAAGACCAAAAACCACATGATCATCTCAATAGATGCAGAAAAAAGCATTCAAAAAAATTCAACACCCATTCATAAGTTAAAAAAAAAAAAAACTCTGCAGATAATTGTAATAGATAGTCTTTATCTCAACTTGATAAAGGTTATCTATGAAAAACCAACACCACCGTCATACTAAATGTTCAAAAATTGAAAACCTTCATGCTAAAATCAGGAACAAGACAAAGATGTCCACTGTCACCACTTCTGTTCAATATAGTTCTGGAAATACTAGACACAGCAATTTAGACAAGAGAAAGAAATAAAATCAATAAAGATAAGTAAGAAAGACATTAAATTATTTGCTGATGATATGATACTCTATATAGAAGAGCAAAAATCTTTGCCAAAACCTCTAGATTTATTTAACAGATTGAGTAGAGTAGTTGGATACAAGCTCAACACTCAAACATCAATAGCCTTCTTGTACACAAATAACAGACTCACTGAGAGAGAAATTAGGGAAACAATTCCTTTCACAAGAGCATCCAAAAAGAAATGAAATATATAGGAATCAAACTAATGAAGGAAGCAAAAGACCTCTACATTGAGAACTACAGCACTCTGAAAAAGAGATCAAAGAGGATATCAGAAAAGGGAAAGATATCCTTTGCTCCTAGGTAGGAAGAACAAACATACTGAAAATGGCCATACTTCCAAAAGTGCTATACAGATTCAATGCAATTCTGATTGAAATTCCAGCAGTATATTTCACAGAACTAGAGAAAATTTTTTAAAAAACTCATTTGGAAACAGAGGTGACCTAAATAGCAAAAGGTACTCCAGGCAACAGAGACATGACAGGGGATAGCAAAATCCCTAATTTGAAATTATACTACAAAGCTCCTGTGATCAAAACATCATGGTGCTTGCAAAGAAACACACCCAAGGATCAGTGAAATAGATTGGAAGATACAGAAACAACTCCAGATGCACTCAGCTTTTTGACAAAGGAGCCAACCATCCTCAGTGGAGGAAAGATAGCCTCTTCAATAAATTGTGTTGGAAAAACTGGATTTCAATCTGCCAAAGATTAAAACTAGACCCTTGTTTTTCACCATGCACTAAACTAAAATCGAAGTGGATTAAAGATCTAAATATTAAAACAGAAACACTAAACTTGTGGAAGATAAGTTAGGCAGAACTCTTGAAGACATTGACATAGGAAAAGACTTTATGAACAAATCCTCAATAGCACGGGAACTAGCACAAAGAATCAACAACTGGGATCTCATCTTATTAAAAAGTGTGAGGGTCAACTGAACATAACAGAGAATGAGGAAGTATATTCAACTATTTGATCTTTGACAAACAGCCCAAAACACACACTAGAGGAAAGATAGCCTCTTTAATAAATGGTCTTGAGAAAACTGGCTGTCCTCATGCAAAAGATTGAATACAAACCCACATCTCTCATCATGTACTAGATCAAAATCAAAATGGTTCAGGAAACAAAGTGCTACACCAGAAATACTTAAACTGCTGGAAAATATAGAGGTAAAACTCTTAAAGTCGTAGACACCCAAGAACTTTCTTAACAGAATCCCAGTTGCATAGGAAACAGTTCTAAGCACCATCAAATGGGTTAATATCGAATTAAAAATATTCTACAGCACAAAAGTAACAACCAACGGTGTGAAAAGACAACCTACAGAATGGGAAAAAACATTTGCCTGTGATTCCAAAATAAAAGAATCTCAAAATGGCAAGTGAAATGGACTAAACTTTAATAAGATTTATAAAGATTCCACAAATTTTCAAGAAAAGGAAAGAAAACACTGTAACCATTAACTAGAATTATAAGTAATATAAAACTACAAATATTCTTTAGAAACTCTTGAATTACTATTAGAAAAAAATGTATCTGAGAATATTACTAAGCAATAGGCATCAGTGATTATGAAGAAGAACAGATGTCTTGGAGACAGAAATGAGAAGTCGGAGGGTGAAGCCTAGAACTCTGTGGAATTAACCCTTGACAGTATGACTGAACCCCAGCCAAGTGGCAAGTCGCATGTGGACATTCTGAATTGCTGTGGGTCAGCACTTGCCGTGTGCCCCATACCTTCCATTTTCTGAGTATGAATCATCCTGCGTCTGTGACACCGTCGGTTGGTGGGTGTGGTGTTTAACATAATTTGTCTTTGAATTATCAGTGTGTAGGTAAAGAGGAAGAGTTTCCAAAAGAACTGTATTTGAGTCTTTACTCTTAAATTGGCCTTTGGTAATGTGATCATGGACTTTAAGCAGTTGTTATAATGCAATGAAAGTTGAATATGTGTAGGCGTGAATGGTGTTTTTTCCCATTGCAAGACTGAAATCTTGTGGTCAGAAAGACTATGGCAGATTCTATTTTCCAAAAATATTGTAACAATATCTTCTAAACCTATGCGCCCTGCTTACAATGCGATCTTCGTTGTGCAATAGTAGTGATGGCCTGGATTATCCTTCAATTTAATCATAGTGCAGAATATTATTTCTTTATATAAAGGAGAAAAAACCCTGAATAGCTATCTGGAGACTTTACTTCTGCTCTTGGCTTTGTCTGTGCTAGTTCTGTGATTGTAAACAAGTTTTTTGTTATCTCTGTAGCCTAGACTTTACCAAGTATAAAATGAAGACTTGAGTTTGAAACATAGCTTTGAACTAAAACGTTTTGGCTTGCAAAGAATTCCACTGCTATCACCAAGATCTAAGGACTAGAGCTTGCATGTCATTTCAGTCAAAGCATCTTTCCTTTTACCTGTTTCGGATTCCTTGCATAAATTTTAATGAAAAATAATTATAATGCTTTAAAACAAAAGGTTTTATGACCCATATTGTTTTTCTCATCTGTAAAATTCTGTAATTTCTTTCTTTTGTCAAGTAGATAAGCCACTTATTCCAATAACTTTTAGAAATTATGCTTCATCCTCCTAAAGTATTAAAAAGGCTTTAAAATCAATCTGTTATCTGAGAAGAAAAAGTTGGATAAATAAATGGATAATCTAAAGCTATTCTTTGATTCCACTAAAGACAGATGTGAAATATCTTGAAAAGTGATAAATTCTGGAGTGTCCCAAGTAATAAGGATTATATCATAATATTTAAAAAGTGTTTCTCCTTTCTATAAAATATTAGTAAGATTTTATCAGATTTTGTTATATTGTTTTTTGGATGGATGAGTATCATAGTTCATTAGACTATGTAATCTCCCATTATTTTGGCTATAGAAGCAATGTCAAATGATGATGATATGTCACAGCTGAGACTACTTGTCATGAAAAAGTAAGAGATGTTAATGGTTCTGTGAGAGCGTCTGACTAATGGTCAAGCAACAATGAGCAACAACTTTTATTTAAACCTGGTCTATGAAAGACTCTCATTCTTCATTATTTCTACTGCTTTATCTTAGCTATTATTCATGCTGGCACTAAAATAAATACAGCAAATTTTCCAAAGCAAAAAGTGGATTTGTGACCTCTCGTACTATTTCTATTTTCTGATTGTGGGAGAAACCTGTCCATGATTTAAGGAATAACAGGCAGTAGATAATACTTATAATTTGGTATATAAGTTTATAGGACTGTGGTCTTTGTGGCTTTCTTGTTTTTGCTGTTGTAACACTGATGCTAAGACAATACTTGATGAACAGCAGCCAATTAATGTGTATTTCTTGAAAAACAATTGTGGACCTTTATCTCCTAATCTGTGCCAGGCAAGGCTCTAATTGATACACACACACAGACACACACAAATCTAACCTTACCAAAAAAACTGCACTAGGAAAAAAAATCTGCATGAGGTATTTAGTATTGCTATCCTCATTTTATTTTATTGCTTTTATTGATGAAGAGACACAATGATTAAATAATTTGCAACAGTCACACCGCTAGCAAACAAAACAGGCATTTTCATACCTGAGGCAATGTGTCCTGGAGTGTTAACAGTGTGAAGTCTCTCAGATGCTTAATTTAGTGTGTCACCTTGACTGGATTAGGGGATTCAAGAGAGCTGGTAAAACATTACTTCTGAGTATATTTGTTAGGTTGTTTCTGCAAAAGATTAGCATTGGAATTGGTAGACTGAGATTTCCCTTATGGATGTGTGCAGCATTATCCAATCCAGTTAGTCCAAAGGAACACAAAGAGGGCAGAAGGGTGAATGCCCTCTACTGTGCTGGGACATCCATCTTTTTCTGCCCTCAGACACCAGAGTTTGTGGTGGCCTAAGCCTTTGACTAGGATGGAATTACAGTGCAGCTCTTGCTAGGAAGAGTCCTAACAAATGCAGTTTCCAAGAGTAGAAGAAAATCCTTGGATCATTAAACATGGGTCCCCAACAGTCTGGTCTATAATCTGTTAGGAACGGGGCTGCACAGCAGAGAGTGAGCCGTCCACCCACAAAGCTTAATCTGTATTTACAGCCGCCTTCTATTGCTGACATCACCACCCAAGCTCTACCTCCTGTCAGATCAGCAGGGTATTAGATTCTCATAGCAGGAGGTAAAATGCCGTGAACTACTCAGGTGAGAGATTAGGATGTGCAGCCCTTAGGAAAATCTAATGCCTAATGATCTGAGCTGGAGCTGAGATGGAGATGTTGCAGCCAGGGAATATTATGTATCACAAACATATACTAATAATGCAAAAAAAAAGAAACATAAAAAGAACCCCTCCCCGGTCTGTGGAAAAATTGTCTTCTCTACAAAACTGGATCTTGATATCAGAAAGGTTGGGAAGTACAACATTATAACATATGTTGTTAAAAATGGATTATACTAGGTTGATAAAAAGAGAATACTAAATAAAATTGAAGGAACATTGCACTACAAGTGGTGAAAAAATATTACAATAAAACCATATTTTTAATGTGTCAGAGCATTTGTTAAGGAAAGAAATACTGTGGGGCAACTTTATGTCATAAGTAGCTTATGTTCCAAGGGGGAACTGTTGAGCAAATGACATTTGATTTTGCTTCTTTCTCTTACCCACTCATTTCTTCACTTGGGAGAAGACACTTATCTCTCAGTTACCCCTACCTATGTATGCAACACTCAGCAAATTCACAAAATCCACCTTCAAGATCTGGTGAATCAGATTCAATAGTTATATTCAACATGTCTAGAAAGTTTTAATTAATAGTAAAAGCAACCAAGACTTAGGAACATAAGAAGCTGTTAATTATGGAAGCATTTCTGACAGTGTGGCATATTCTAGAGATTTAAGGCCTTTCAAAACCTCATAACACATCTTACAGCCAAGTACACGTTACCCCTATTTTCAGAGAAGCCATTCCTCTATAGTTCACAAGAAATCAATGATCAGTCATTTAAAATTTTGTGTTTTGCAAGAACAACATATTATATGAAGCTTACTGTATTTTAACTTTCTGCTTACAGACAGAAACAAGAATTTATTAGTGGTCTTCAAATATCATGTCCTATCTGAATCATGGCCAAAATATAACTCCTCTCAAATGAAATTCGGCTGCTTTAGAATGGCCTTTCAAAATACCACCACAGAGAATGGCTGTTTATGTAAAAATGAAAATTATTTATGGCATTTCCAGTAGATCTCCAGAAAGTTAAAAAAATAACAACAATTTGTAATCTCCAAATATCCGTTGTTACACAGCACTCAGAGGCCCCAAATGAAATAAAAATAATTTATAGAGGAAATAAAGCCTCAATAATAAGTAGAGGAGAGAAAAGAAAATACTATATTTAGATCAACTCTAAAATATAGTGTTTTTTTAAATGCCATAAACAGTAGACACAAAGGTAACATTTTTCCTCCTGCAATAAATAGGCTTATGGTAAGTTAAATTCGTTTACTCCTATAGAATTGACTATTTGGCCTCTTCTGAATAGAATCTGTAATATTCCACTTTTATTCTTAGCTGCTGTTATTTACCTCACAAAGTGTTATTTAAGTCTTGATTTCTGCATGTCTTTCTGAAAGCAGGAAAATAGTTCTAAATCAAATTGCAATATATTGCCCTGCAACAGACATTTTCATTAGAAAATCTCAAATCCTTCACCAATTGCAATTAAATAAAAATATCAAATGCACTGAGAGATTTTTACCTGGTATTTCTATTGGGTATTTGTGATTGCTGCTCTTTGGTAGGAGGCAATTAAATGACTGCCAGAGGCTACACTATGACTCAGTGGGAAGACATATTAAGAATCTAAAAATCCGGGATCTTCATCCATAATGAGAACAAAACAAAACAAAACAAGCATGGGACAGAAAGCTTCAGGGAATGTGTCCAAAAATAATGGAAACAGATGTGAAAATTAATGATTGAAGAACATGTCATTGCTCTTTATATAGAGAGCACAGGTACCACATTTCATGTAATAGGCTACAAAATTAATGCAAGAGCTTATATGTTTGTCAACTGGATAATCATTTCCATTCTTAGCTCATCACAGTTTTATGTGACTCAGAGGGAGAGAAACACAACTGTTCATGGTTAAGGATATTTAGGGAAAGTATTTTTTTTGCATATTTATGCATGTGTAATGGTGGTTATGAATTTTGGGCCACAATCTCTAGTGTGTGACAGATATCACACATTCATTTTCTTTAATTCAAATGATATCAGACACAAAAGCCTCTTTCCTGATAGGACAGAGGGAAATTCATTCACAAGGGTTATCTGGTAAATTAGTCCCTTCCTCAAGGTTGGCCCCAAACCAAGGAGGTTTTGGTGGTACTTAACAAAAAACAGAGTCTTTAGAATTTGATCATTATAAGAACCACTAATATCTCATTGTCTGGGCACTGCTGGATCCAAAAGAGCCAACAGGGTGATGTTCTATGCTTGAAATGCTGTTGTGAGGCTGGAACCTGGTGCTACCTAGAATTAATCTATCTTTCTCTGAGCTCCTGCTACTTTCTAGAATTGCTACAGAAAAAAGGCATCATTCACAATCTCCTTTCCAGCCCAATTTCCAACACACACTCTCTAAAATAATATCTCTCCCTCACAGATTACAAAGAGGATGAATTTTTATGAGTATCTTCTATATTTGATAACTAATTCACATCTTTCTTCAAGGCAGGAAAATATGAATGTTTGACCCCCTGCATAAGCTGTAGGTAGGAAGAGAAGCTGGATACAATACTACAGGCAGGATAAAGAAATTTGCAAAAATTAAATTGAGTAAATAAGTATGAATAATCTACCTGACTTCTGGACATACATACTGTGTGCATAACCATATAGTTTTATTTTAGGAGCTACATTGTGTGAATCAACTACATTCTACAGGGTTGTCTCACTTTGCTCATAGGAAGAGTATCACATCATTCCCTTCAGCTGTGTGCTGCTACCAAATCATGAACAAAGCTCTTTACTGCTTTCAAACCTCTATGTGCAAGTCTACATCTGACAGCACCTCCATTTTCAGTGTCGTGAGAATGTGAGGCAATTAGTGGCTATATATGTTGGACAGTTTCACCCAAAAGTATCGATACAGTACTTTTTGCACAAGTGAATGAGAGATGTTCTGACTTAATCACAGCATTCCAGTGTAACCTCAAAGAGAGAAGGGAATATTGGGCAGCCCAGATAGTAGTGCTAGAGTCACGACACTTCTTCGCAATGATCTCAAGCTGGCTTCAGGGTCTGGAATTTCATGTATTCGGAAACAAGTGTTTGAACAGCATTGTAATATTTATATAAAATCTTTTCTGCTTCTACTTCTTCATCAGCAAAAGGGAGATAAAATAGCATGTAGACAAAAGAATTATTGTGAGAACTCTGTGCTAATACACACAAAGTATAATCAGCCCACCAAATCCACAGGCTTCCCACGTGCAGATTCAGCCAAACATAGATGGAAAATATTTCTAAAAAGAATTGTATTGCTACTAAATACATATTAGCTCTTCTTTCTTGTTGCTATTCCTTAATTATCCCCAACCTTTTGTTACCAGGAAGAGGTTTCATGAAAGAAGAAAAATTTTTTTCACAGACTGGAGGTGGAGGTGGTTTCAGGATGATTCAAACACATTACACTTATTGTGCACTTTATTTCTGCATTGGAATATATAACATAATGGAGAATCAGTGGGCTCCCTAAGCTTGTTTTCCCACAACTAGATGGTTCCATCCAGAGGTGACCGGAAACAGTGATAACTGAAGTGTGCTGCATTATGTCCACTCCAGCCCATAATCTCATTTTGATTGCTCTCACTGCAGAAAACTCTGCCTCCCAATGACAGGGTGCTGGAAATAGAAGAAGAATTTTTGTATCAGTCTCAGGCTATTCCAGCTTGACTTGAATTCAGAAATATAGAGTTTGAAGTTATTTCAAACATATTTTAAAGCCATTAACAATTGTGATTTCAAGCAGTTGATCATCTAGCACAAAGTTGATTGACCAGTCTTATTCACAATGGTTCTGAGATCAACTCTTTCCCAGTTTGGGGGTCATTTTTGGTTGAGAGGTAAGGCTCAAAGTGTTTTGAATGCTGAGATAGTGAATATGCTCCAGCTGGGGGAAAAATTTTGCTGGCTTGGTCTCTTTCAACAACCTCTACTAAAGTGTGAAACATGTCAAAAGTACCAATGTTCACTCATCACCTCCATAATTCCCATTTGAGTTAGAATACATCCACTTTATCTGCCAACTTGCACTCAGTTTCTTCCTCCCCTGAAGTGACAGAATGAGTTCACTGAATAGGTTGAATAGGTTACATGAGTAAGCAAGTTTTGCAATCCATGCTGTGTTACTGAAATGTGCTGCCAGTGGTGACAGTTCTAAAAGAAATCTCAGGAGTAGCTCTCACCTGTCCAGTGAGCTACCTTTAGAAAGCCATCTCACTTATATGTATACAACAAGACTTGTGCTTTGCATTCATCTCCTCACGGAGTGGCATGGATGTGAGTTAAGAGCATGTACTTTAAACGTGGTTGATAATTTTAACTACATCATGCAAAAAGTTGTTATGTTCAGGTGCCATTTTTGACTAGCCAGCATATGCCAACATAAAATGACCAATTCAGTTTTCCTGACATGTAATCAAAGGTTTGAATAATTCTTTAGCGATGACATTGTTTGGCAACAAAAGTGCACACAACAATGTCCTCATGTACATTGTCCTGCAAAATATATTGCACAGAAAAAAAATCATTGCTGCCTTGTTGTCAACAAGAGTCTCTTAATTACTTTTCTCTTTGCTGAGAAAAAATACACAAAACCCAAATTTAAAGAAAGAAACGTTTATTTGGCTCCCAGTTTGTAGTGGTTCAGTCCATAGTCAGCTGGCTCCAAGGCAGGGTGGCATGGCAGAGGGGCATCACAGAGGATAAATAGCCCCTGGCAAAACAAGGTAGGCAGAAGGAAGCAAGCAGTAATCAACCAACCAACAAGCAATGAGTAGTAATACCAGCTTATTTCTATCCCTTAATATTCTATATAAACTACCCACCCTAAGTACTCACACCCAAAACTATGCCAAATCAATCAGTGGACTGATTTGATAATCATGCACTCTAGATCCAGTAACCTTCAAAAAGCCCAACCTATGACTGCATGAGGCTTTGGGGGCACACCTAGACACGTGCTAGAACAATTAATCAACCTGAATTATTTACCACAATCACTCACTAATCCTACAATTGTACCTTCATATCTTCTGCTATTTCATAAATTTGTGTAGTTATGGTGCTAGGCAATAAAGGAATACTTGCCACCTTTTGAACTTCAGCCTCTCTTAAAGATAAGAACAAATGTCTTTAGCATTAGGCAGAATCAAAGCTTCAGCAGGTATAAAGAGGTTCTTAGCTTAGCAAATGCAGTTAGCCTCTAAGATTGATGTTATCGGTGTAGATATATTTGATCAACTGGTGGCCCTTAATTATTGCTCGTGTTCTTCACATTCATGGTTTTTAAGTCAACAGGCATGTTTTTAAACACAGTGTGCTTGATCTCCATGTGGCAAAGTAGTATTGAAAGTGTCATAAATATAGCCTGTCACCATAGATTATATAGCCAGTAACAATATAAAATATATGGTAATACAATTGTAGTACCATATATTTTATATATAGCATATATATCACATTATAGTACTATATATTATACAAAGCAGGCTTGGAGAAAGTGAATCAACTGTTGCAATTTAAATAGGACTCTTGCCAATAACAAATGTTGGCAGGGTTGTGGGGAGAAAGGAACACCCTTCTCAAAGAGCTGGGACTGGAGGTTCCATTTGACCCAGCCATCCCTCTGCTGGGTATCTTTCCAAAATAATTAAAAGAATCATATCACAGTGATATATGCACATCTATGTTTATAGCATCACAGTTTGTAATAGCTAAAACTTGGAAACAGCCCATTTGCCCATCAGTTGGCAACAGGATAAAGAAGATGTAGTTTTTCTATAAAATGAAATACTTAGCCAATAAAGAATGAGAAATTAGAGTCATTCATAGGAAAATGCATACATATTGAGGATATACTCCTAAATAAAATAAATAAGTCACACATGTATAAATACCAAATAATTTCTCTGGTGTGAAAAACTATAATGGTACATAAGATCCTAATGGTATAATTGACATTGTGAAATGGAAGAAAAGGGCTAAAGGTGTAGGGGAAGCGGGAAGGGTAGGGAGAAGGAAAAAAACATGAGAAAATGAAAAGGAAATAAAGTGTTTGTAAATGGGGAGGGGAGGAGGGGGTGAAGGCAGAGCAAGGGTAAGGGGAAAAAATGAGAACCAAGACCTGTCCAGTAAAGGTACAAGATCCCAATAATGAATGTAACTGTACTGTATCCTTAAAAAGTACCAATAAACTCAATGAGAAAAAAATAAAATATAAACTGACTTAAAAATTTAAAAATAAAATAAAAAATAAATGAATAGGACTCTTGAAATTTTCTTTTAATTATAGCCTTCTTTTCTTAGATGTCAGAGTTTTCTTCTGTCTCATCATTGTGTCTTTCAGTCTTTTCAAAGTAGATCTCTAGTGCTGTTTGTTTTTTACACATTTTAGCCAGGGGTGGCTTGTGTGCTTACCAAAACTGTGCTACCAAAACTGTGACTGAGACAAGTGCACAGTGAGGGAGAAAGGTGAAGCAGGAAGTGGTAAATAAGGTAACGGGTGGCCCAGACAGCCGAAAATAAATGTCAAATCTGACTTACATCTGCCAACAAATTTGACTCCTCAAGGAACTGAGTTATCATGGTCCCCGTGCAGTAAAACCTTTCTGCTAATGCTTATCTGTATTGGCACCCACTCCCCAGAATCAGCATCACCGCCATGGCTCCACCTCAGATCATCAGGCATTAGATTTTCATGAGCGTGCAACCCAGATCTTCCACCTGTGCGGTTCTCGCTCCCGTGCGAATGGACTCGCTCCACTGACGGGAGGCGGAGCGCAGGCAGCAATGGGAAGGACAGAGAGCTGCTGTTCGCACAGACGGAACATCCCTCTCCTGCCCGCCACTTACCTCTGGCTGTGTGGCCTGGTTCCTAACAAGGCATGGACATGTATTGGTCCATATCCCAGGAGTTGTGGACCACGCCTTAAGCAAGATAAAAACTATCTACCTAGCATTCACATTTCTTAAGTATCATAAAGATGTATCCATAATTGCAGGCCAAGTTGCTTCCAAAGTAGAGATAAATTTCTTAAATTTCAGAGGCGGAAATATATATGTGTATAGACATATGAATATACATACACTGTTCACATATAAAAACTACACGAAAATCTATAGATATTTTATATACCTATACACACACATATATATATCTTATAGAGAAAAACATATAAATATAGGTAAGTTCTGATATCTGAGATTGTATCCCTGATAAAATCAACCTGTCAAATTTTTCACAGCCTTTTTTTAAGTTCAGTCATTAAATTGAAGTTAGTAATTTCATTTTCTCCATTTTTAACAAAGCCAGTAGATCAATTATATCCAATACTATAAGCCCTAAATATGTACTAAGTATGTTCCCAAAGAAGCTACTGTATTTAAATTCCCTCATAAAGGCAGTCAATACTCTTTAACTTGTTGAAAATCAGTGTGGAAAAGTTCAGTTGTTTAGAAGACTCCAAATTCAAAAAGACACAAAAATTTGTATTTAAAAAGTCAACTATCTAATCAAGCAATTATTTTCCACCTTGCTCTTATTAAGTGGCCTTCTGAATGACAGGGTTTCCTATTCTGAGTCTTCATTTAACATCTGAAAATTGATTGCTCATTATTGTGATTAATGCATTATTATAAATAAATGATACATCAGCATGCTGACAATCTCAACAGTTTCTGTGCAGATGGAAGATAAATATAGGCAATGTATCTTTTTTCCCATTTGAGAATTCCGATTTACCTAATAAATGCTACATTGACTGATTTCCACATTGTGTTTATATTCCACCTTGGGGATAGTCAATTTAAAATATTAGAATTGATGATGAAATAAAAAGTAATATCATAAAGCTATGTGCCTTTACTTCAAAGATAATTTCTGTAAGTCTTTATTTTGGAAGACTTGATCTCTGGAAGGCACAGTCATTAGTTATGGAACCTGGGCATTGACATTATGACATTATAAAAGGCCTCTGCTCTGATTCTATTCCTCTGTCAAACAGCTCATGTCTCTCAGCTCCTGAGAACAGAGCTCACATTCTTGCAAATAAGGTCTATTTTTATTAAAAATCTAAGAGTAGATATGGGGTTGGTATACATGACTTACTATACCTAAATATTAGGATTTTAAAATAATTTCTGAATTTGTACTATAACTTACTGCATAGACTTCACATATGTGTGGAAATTTCTATGGCTGTACTCAATACTATTTAAGGACAGCTCACATCTTTTAGAATGGCTTGTGTCAAAAAACAAAAAAGAAAGATAACAATGTTGAAGAGAATGTGTAGAAAATATACATTTTTCATTGAAATGTAGATTAGTATAACTATTATTTTAAAAATTGTAAGAAGTATCCTCAAGAAACTGAAAATAAAATTGGCGCACAGCTGAGTAAATCACTCTCTGAGGTTTATATCCAATGGAATTGAAACCAACATCATGAACAGACATCTTTACTCCCATGTTCATTACAGCACATCTACAACACTAAGATTTGGAAGCAAGCAGTATCCATCAGTAGATTAATGGAGAAAAAAAAATGTGGTAGTCATATGCCATGGAATATTATTCAGCATTTAAAAAGTGAAATCTATCATTTGCAACAACATGGATAAATCTGGAAGACATTATACCTAATGCTAATGGCTTGTGTCCAGATGTCCCCCAAAGCCAACATATGTGGGGCCTTTTCAAAGGTGGCTGGATCTGGAGTGTATGATGCTGGGATTAAGGGTGTGTGATTACTAAACTAGTTTTGGCATAGTTCTGAGTGTGAGTGCTACCCACCCTAAGGGCACTTAGCCTTGACAGACTATTAAAGGACAGAAAGAAGCGGCCTCTTTTCCCTCGCTGGCTGCTTGGTGCCTTATGCCAGCCTGCTCTGTGATGACCTTCTGCCATGCCCCCTGTTTGGAGACTGCCAGCTATGGAGTGAAACCTCTACAAACTGTAAGCTTCAATAAACCTTTCTTCCTTGAATTTTGGATGTCAGGTGTTTTGTCTCAGTAAAGAGAAAAGTAACTAAGACACCTATTCAAATACACAAGGCACAGAGAAACAAATATTACACAGCCTCCCTTATATATAGACCCTAATAAATTTTATCTTACATAAGTAGAAGAATTGTTGGTTAACTAAGACTGGGTGGAGGGAATGGGCAGTTATTGATTATTGAGTACAAAGCCTCAGACAGGAAGAACAAGTTGTGAGTTCTATCATAAATATAATGTATTATCTATTTAAAAATAACTAAGACTAAATTTCAATATCTAACAAGGAAAATGGTAGCCAGATAGGGTGATAGATATGTTAATTAACTTATATTGTGTCACACTATACATATATCAAACCATCACATTACATTTCACAACTATATATAATTTTGATTTATGAATCAAGAAGTTAATTTTAAAGGATAAGTTAAATCTTTACATTAAAGTTTACTTTTCTAAGAATTTTACAAATTCTTTCTGCAACATGAATCCCATGGGGGAAGAAAACACTACCACCGAGTGTCTTGTCACCTCAACTATTATTAAGAAAAATGAAGATTTTGACTTTCTTTGTGCTCGTGATATTCTGTTCCTGTCTCTGCATTTGAAAAAGGGAAACGGTATGTCTAGTGCATGACAGGGATGGAGCCAAGTATGATGCATTTTGTTTCATTGAATCCTCATAATAACCATGAAAAAATACTCTTATATCTTCATGGATCAAAATAAATAATGAACTAGGATCCCTTAAGCTTTAGTCCCTTGCTTAAATTCACTCACTACGGTGCAGGGCTGGAATTCAAATTCAGGGTTCTTTGCAGTCAGCGATTTAAGAGTTTATTAAGGCAGGGATCTATTCTCAAATCACAGTAAATATATAGCAGAGATTCTCAAAAAAGACTTATCCTGTCTTTGTTTAAAAAGTATGATGTGAAAATAGGTCACAGGAGGGCTGGGGATTTAGCTCAGTGGTTCTGGAGCCTGCCTCGCAAGTGCAAGAACCTGAGTTCGAAACGAAGAGGTCACATGTAATTTTTCAGCTACTGTGAGCCTTTTAACGAGCATATGACTTGAGACTTAAAAATAATGCAGCTTTGTACGGCGGGGGGTGGAATTCATGTTTCTTTCCTAAGGAAATCATTTGTAATTTTATTCGCAACATAGCAGTAGCTTACTGACTAGATAACATAAAAATGTAATGTGTTTTGAGTGTTCATTGAGTTCTGGAACTCTGCAAAGTATTTCACATTCATTTATAGGCATCTCAGACTCTGCATTAAAATTTTTGCTGTAATACAATTTATTATCTTTTAGAATAATTCCTTTTTCCTTTGAAAATATAGAAACCGGGTCCTTCTGAAATGATGACTTTCTCCTGCTTCTCTGGTTGGTCTTCTCAGCCATTTTTGTGTCATGGGGAAAACATTCTGGATGCTTGTAAACTTCATTCGGCTTATTGTTCCCCTAGTGTACCAGACCGTGAAGTTGTTAAGTCAGGCTGGTTAGCACTGACTTCTGAGACATTTCATTTGACATCTCTGCACCTCCCTCTTGATCCTCTGCCATTTATCATTATCCTTTGTTTATAGCACCTCCACCTGTTTGTTAAATAACAAACTGTAAATAATTTTTGGCTTCCAATGTAGTTTGCCTTTGGTAAATTAAAAATATTAATTTTTGCTAATTTTAGCACCAGGGCCAACAGAAATCTTAAGCTTACTCATACAAGAAGTTTTGCAACCTTGTCTCTTTATTTAAGGAAAAATTTACTTAAAATTCATTATTTGTAACTTTTAAATTTCGTTGGTACTTATAAAAAACAAAAGGAAAATGGAGAAAAAGTTGTCTATATATATAAACCTTAAGTATAGTTTCTAGAGTAAATAAAATATCTGTATCTGATCACATTTCTTAAGCCAGGAATGACAAGCCCATAGATGTAAGGCTAAATGAAAACTCCATTTAAAATTCATGTTACCTTGCAAGCCAAATCATATATAAAACTCTGGTAATACTTTGATAATCACTAAGAAAAGAGTTATTTTTGAGGCCAAAAATATTATTTTACAGTATATTTGTTATAAGCAAAATAATGCAATGTTTTCAAGATCCTAAAATAGTAGAGAATCGTTAATAAAACGTATACAGAACTCTAAAATCAATATATAAATACTGTTATTTAAATTATTTTTGATTGAAAATTAAAAAGACTAGGGCTGTTCACAATGAAACCATTGGGTTCTGAATCCTGTCTTTGGTCAGGTTGTAAGACTCTGCCCAGGCGATTTTTAAATGTTCTGATAGAACTGTCTGCCCATTGTTTAAAAATAACACATACTTCTAAAAATTTAACAAAGATAAAGATATTCAACTGGTTTACACTGAATGTTTTGCACTAATTTACTAGTGGACATATCGCTGTTGCAATCATAATTTTGTTTTTGTTTTGCAGCTCACCTTTCACTCTGTGAATTCTAAATGCCATCAACAAAATTGCCAGTGGTACAAAAAATGATAAAATTAATATGTTTCAAAACTTCATGACCTCAGTTACTTGGAAAGGACAAACAAACAGAGAAGCATCCATACACATGAGTTATCATTTTGTTGTTACTAAACAGGTGAGGTTTTACATATGCCATGATTTTAAATTAGGGGCTTATTTCAATGGACAGAAGTCAATAGTATATTAACTACTATATTAAACATGGCTTAGTTTATATCACTATCTTGCTCTTGTAACAATATGTTTCTTAAATGTCTGTTACTATATCTCTCTTCCTTTCAACTCTTTGCAGTATTTCTAGTTTCTCTAGATTCTGATAACAATAAAAACAAAAATCACAATTATTTTTTCAGTAAATAATTGTTATACATGTTTACATTCCTTGTGGGGAACTGGTACATACACAATATATTTTAGTTCTTTTTATTTTTAATTCTCTTTTCCTTCTCTTCCTGGCCTCCACCCAGTTCATGATGCCTTGTATGGCCTTTATCTAGATGTGTCCCCAATTTCTCATGTGCTCATAGGTAGAGCTTTTTGGAGGTAGCTGGATTTAGAGTCCATGGGGCTATGATAACTGGATTAATCCACTGATTGATTTATCATAATTCTATGTGTAAATAATTGGAAGGCCTCTCCCGGCCATGGGTGGCATCAATCAATAGGCTTGTTGCCTGGATGAAATATAAAGCGAAAGAGTAGCTGTCTGCTTGCTTCCTCATGCTTGCCCTGCCATGAACTGTTTCTCCTCTGCAATGCTTCTCTACTTGGATACCCTGGAGCCAGTGCACTATAAACTGAAACCTCTACAAACTGTGAGCTAAAAGAAACCTTTCATCCTTTAACTTGTGGTTGTTGAGTGTTTTGTCCCAGCAATGAGAAAATAACCAACACAATTCCCTGGGTGTTTTGTTTGTTATTTTGGTAAATGTTTGCAACACATAAGGTTTACATTCCCTGAGTATAGTCAGAACATGTACATAATAATTATTATTTGAGGGTCTAATTTGTAGCAGACATTCTAAGAAGCATTTTAAATATAGTATCACCAAATGAAAAGTTTTTTTTTTCTTTTTTCTTTTTTTGTACCTTGTGCTTAGGGCCTTGTGCTTGTCAGGCAGGTGCTGTGCCACTGAGCTACATCCCTGGTGTGAAATGTTTTTATATTTTGTTTTATTTTGCTACCTAGTAAAAAAATGCATTGAACAACTTCTGAGATAAAGAAGAATGCACACAACTTTGTGTGAACCAATGGTTGGTCTATAGATATTCCTATAAAAGAATGGGCTACCCATACCTTTAAGGTTCAATTCACTGCATGTCTATATGTCTTTAGAATTTAGATAACAAAATACGAAGAGAAGGAAGCAGCTGTGAAAATCCAGATATTTCATTTATAAAATTATATTTTGTCATGAAATTATTATAAGTTAAAACATAATAAAAATTATATTCGCTGAATATAAACTCTGGCCCTAACGAAACAGAAATATAGCATGAAACATTAAAATAAGTAACCTTTGAGATTGTGATGAAATTTCAATGGAAACTCGTGTATTTTGTGTAATGAATAATCACTTGTTGCTTAATCAGGCTTATAAAGAACAATTTTTAAACATAGAACAAATATACATTTAACCATATACATATGTTTATTCACCATTATCTCACATTAAGACTGGGCTGTTTCATTGAATATACATCCAGTGATTACTGTTTGAATTTGTATTCCTTACATAAATCAACTCACATTTCCTCATAGATTTTTCTTCTCTCAGTTGCCTTTGAGGGGTACTAGGATTTAAATGCAGTTCCAAGCTCTCTGCACATAGAACTGTTGACGTACAGACAAATTTTTTTAGTCTTCATTGTTGTCTCACTAACACATAAATTGATAACAATTCATTTTAGGACCTCAGGGTTATTTTAAAGTAATCAAATTCTTTCACTTGAAACAAAATCTTTTTTGTACTTACTTTTTATTGGTTGGTATAATAATTACTTAAAAATGAGGTAAGGATAAGTTAAACTGGCACAGTCTGGCACCAAACAACAAACATTATTAGGTCAGCAGTACACTTAATTAATGGGAGCAAAAGCTTGCACATTTACTAAGTAGTTAATATTGAAAAGAGTCAGGGTGCCACAGGTTTTAGGTATTGGGTATTACATACTATAGAAATAAATGTATTTATCATCTGGATGAGGAAACTATATATCTATGTCATTTAAATTGTCATTCAAATTTAGGAGTATATGGATTTAAATCAATAAAGTGTCCTCATAATAAATTTTCTAGGGATATCCACAGAATGAAAAATAATTAGCCAATTTGGTTGTTTGATGTACAAGGAAGTAAGAGAACAATGAATTTTTTTAAACACAAAAATATGTATCCTGTAGCATTCATGTTTACTAAATTTATTTGTATATATCATTATTTTGTCTTTATATGATTTTTCCATGATTATTTTTTTTATTTTTTTTTTTGTAAAAAAAGCACTTGTACAAGTTGTGACCCCTTTTGAAATGGAGACCTTGGGAAAATTTCTGCCCCATATCCCTGTATAAAAAGCATGCATCAAAAGAAGTCCTCTAAATTTAAACATTATTTGGTACTCAGAAGTTGAATAGTCTCAAGAAATTCTGAGCTATTGTAACGACAAATAATCAGTCAGTGACAGAACCAACTCCTTAAAACAGAGGTTATACTTGTGAGGGCTGCACCCATTTGCCTTAGGAAAAATCAAGAAATTTCCTTCAGAGCATCTGCGCATTTATTTACCTTACTCATACATACTTATACATAATGTATATATGTGCATGCCTCTAAACACACACTTTATGCATATTCTTTGCAATAGTCATCCACAGAAAAACTACTTATTTACATCTAACCCCTTATAGTACACATAGAACTAGTCACTCTCACCCTCTTTTTCATGTATCCACATAGCATGACATCATGTCTTCTCTGTTTAATAGCCATTAGATTTGCTTAGAACAAGTAGAAGCTGCCTTCTGTCTTGCCTCCCTCCTACATGTACACATATCTCTTAATCCAAAGAGGATGACCTCAATCCTTTTAACAACATCACTGAATACAAAGAGGTAAAGTAGACCTAACCCACATTCCCCCTCTCACAAAGGCCAGGCTCAGGGGAGAGCAAGTAACCTATATTTGTTCAACTACAATGAAGTTCAAAACTTGGCCCTTAAAATAAAGTAAATAATGATTTTACTTTCTTCTAAAAGGTAATAGAAGGGCAAGGGGAGGGTGTAGTCATGACTGTGTTTTAGTGCATGTGTGTGTTTGTGTGCGTGCGTGAGTGCAACAGACTAACAGACTTGAGCCTATTACAATCATTGGGAACTTCTATGTTCTCCCAAAAATAGATTGAAGTGCTGAAATTCTGTCAGTACCAGTGAGTGAAACTTTATGTAAAAATAGTTTTCTTGTAGATGTAACCAAGCTGAGATGAGGCTATATTCTCATAGGATGGACCCTGAACCAGCATGATTGGCATCTTCATTAAAGAAAAAGAGGCACCAAGATGGATATAGAAGGAGAGTTTCACATGATGTTGGAGGCACCGATTGGAATACTGAGGATGGCTGCAGCTACCAGAAGCTAAGAAAAGCGTGCTAGGGAAGGGAATAGATTTCTTCTTGTGCCATTACAAAGAGCCTCCTGACACCTTGATTCCAGTTTTCTAGCCTCCTGCTCTGAGAGAGATTAAATTTGTTTCATGCCACTCAGTCTGCGGCTCATTGTTACAACAGCCCCAGGAACCTATTCAACATAGGTCCAAGCTGGGAGAACTTTAAAGATACAAAGCTAAACACCTACTATGACTGAAGCTACTATAATTTTGTCAACCAATACTTTTCCTATAGTATGTGAGTATAAAGTCTGTAACTGCTATGATTGTGTTCATTTTCGGTTTTTTTTTTAACTTGAAAAAAGCTTTTAACTACATTTCTTTTCCTAGCAACAACTATATTGTTGTTAGGCAAGACTTGTAAAGAAATCCTTCGAGTATAGCAGTCTAGTTGATGTGTCTAACACTGTAAATGTAAAAGACCCAGCACAGATGCCCAAATGGCACATCCCTACCTGGTACACCTATAATTTAGCTGTCAATATGTTAAGGAGATGGCTGCACACAGGCAACAAGGAGAACAGTGGGCTAATCCTTCCTTCTGAAGTTAAAAAAAATAAAATTATGTACAGTGCCTATAAATTTTCTGGAGATGTAACATATACCTGATAACATATTCATAGTCAATCTTGCTTTAAAATGAAAGTTAATTCTATTGTCTTGTAAAGAAATTTGTTTCATGTTTTTGAGGGTTATACATGTTCTTTCATATATTTAAATGTTTTAAGAATATGAATGGGATTCACATGCATTTGGATTAGAAAACAGAAAACATTTTCCTGCTCTTTGTCCTTCTATAAAATATACTCAAAACTGAAAAGAAAAAAAATATGCTTCTTATGGAAAAGTATGTCCCATTCTTGTTATTAGTATTTTACTTATTGTTAGACTTGTTATTAGTATTTTACTATTTTAAGTAGCACTTGAAAATTGTCTTTGTTAGTGCTCATTCACTCATTCATTGAAGAAACAGCAGGGTTTAGCTAACTTAAATGAATTTACAAGTGAATAAATAATAATCCTTCTAGGTTAATGGATATTTCCATAAAACAATGATAAAGAATGTGAAAAACCCTCACCCAACCCACTCTATGTCCAATCTCTCAAATTAAATTCTTTATAATGGGATTTACCTTACCAATTTCTGTGGCCAATTATGCTTAATTTATGAAGTTACATGGCCTTATTAATCATTATAATCACACTAAAGTTAGATCCATAGAATGTAATTTAATCTAAAAATGCAATTTGGTCAAGAAATTGAATTGAAAATGAATCTCAACTGAATGCTGAATTAATTTTAGTTGTAAACTGTACAGAACAAATTGATTAAAACAACAACAAAAAGCCCACCACTTTAATACTGAATTAATTTAACTGATTAAAGCATGGAGCACACCATTGCAAGAACTGAGAAGCTTCCTTAAAATTTAAGGATGTAAAATACTATGGATCTCCCCCTTGGGTGGTATTGCCAGTCTTCTAGTGTTAGGAGGCATTTGAAATATTCTAGCATCATGTTAGATGTACAAACAACTATTTATATGCTCCAAAAGGCATAAGGAATATCCACTACTATCAGTGTCCAGGGAAAAGATGCTAGCTTTTTCCTTTTAATATTTTTTTCTTTCAATATTTTAAATAGCTGCAAGATTCTATGGTAATTCCATGATTATTAACTATTTTATCCAGCGATTACTTTCTACTCCTGGGTATTAAAAAATATTCTTAGTAATTTAGGTTCTTTTTCTTTTTTGTACTAAGTTCTCAGAGTTGGTGTGAAAAAAACTATAGCTTCTGGTTTACTGTCATAGCTAGCAGATACATGCAGTAATGTTATTCCAAATAATCATGCATTGTTTAATACTGATAGAAATGTTAGTTCTCCTTGAAGTGGGTAAGGCAAGGGATTTTTTTTTAATCACTACATTGATAAAGAAATTTTCTATTTTAAGTAGAAATGGCCAACTATGAGGAGCTTGGAATTAGTCAAACTCATGGCTTTGTAATTTCCTTCAAAAGGGCCATAGAGAGATCTCATCTTCACTCTGGCCTGCATCAAGCCAACCAGTAGGACTAGTTGGCAGCATAGGTGCCTCTGCAATGCATTTTCCCTGTGCTCTCAGGCCTCCTGTTTATGCCAGTTCTTGGATCCACTCTGCAGAGGCACAGGAGGTCATAAAAGTCATTTTCTGAGCTCCAGAAGATAGAACAGAAGTGAGCAACTGCAATAAAGGCACATCAGATCTCCATAGTTGGTAAGTTGGAGAGATCACCACCTTCCATCAGAACTTTGAATATCTTCATAAAAAGAGAAGAGTGAACCAGCAGTAGAAACTTGTAGAGTTCAACCTTGCAGGAGGTCAGGGAACTCAATTTGGGCCTTGTAGCCTGAATCTAAGGGGTCAGCAATCAGCCAGCTGAGAGTAAAGGACATAGTTCTGCACATGGCTGTGCACATTGTCTATTGAGACAGCAGCAGATGTAGTCTGAAAGAGGCCCTTCAAATTCTTTTTCTTTTTTTCTCATTCCATTCTGCAAATTCTCTTTTCTCTCTTCTTTTTCCCAACTCAGTCTCTTGCTCCCCCATATTATTCTCCATCTCCCTTCCTGTTCCTTTTCCTGCCCTAACTTGGATTTCTTCTTTTATTGTTTTTTTTTTCTCTCTCTATTTTCTTTTCTTCTCTCATTTCCTTCACTCAAGGGTCAATAGTTTCAAGGGAAGTGAGCCCCTACTATGTCAAGTTGTTATATTCTTGTCTTTATTCTTGCACTTTGTCTTTGCCTCTTGTATTCAACAGTTTCTTAAAGTTTATGTGGTCATCCTATGTTCTCTGGCTTCACTTGAAACATTCTACTATTCTTCTACCTATCTATTCCTATTGTCCTAACTCTATCTAAGCCCCCATCCTAAAGGATAAAGATGCTATATTGAAGAGTTTATTCACTGTAAACGTATTTTGGGCTGCTCCTTGATTTTGATTGAATTCACATGGTTTAAAGGTGATAGATTAATGACTACCACAAATGGTCAATGTGTAAGCTGTGCTTGATCCTATTGTGTTGCTGATTGTGTCAATTCGGCTAAAGGGTTGTAATTGATTTAATGAGTTGTCTGTAATGATACTATGAAAATGAGAATGTCTATGAATCATTAGAGACTCAAAAGCTAGAGTACAACTAGATCAGAAAGATTTAAGTAATAACCCAGGAATTAAACCAAGGACACCCCAACAAAAAAATTAAAAATGAGAAAACACTTAAGCAAGACATAAAGACAGACTTCCAGTTTAACAACAGTAGACTCTATGAGAAATGAGGTTGAAAAGTCTGACAGTGCACCACCAGGACACCCTGAACTCATAGCACAGGAAGTAACAAAACAGATCAATCAAGTTCTAGAAAAATTCAAAACAGAAAAAATTTCCCAGATAACTACAGAGATGGTAAGCAAAATGAAAGACATGATTAGAGACTCCAGAACAGAACCTGATAAAAAAATAGATGAGCTCAGGATCATAATAGAAGCCATGAAGGCCCAGCATAAGAAAACAACGGAAACAATGAATGCTCAACATAGGAAAAAAAATGGAATCCATGAAACAAATTCAAAAAGATATCCAGGAGATTAAAAACTCTATTGAAAGTTTTCACAGCAGTCTAAATGAATGTGAAGGTAGGATTTCATATATAGACAATAGGATTGCAGTAAGTGACCATGAAAAGAGAGATCTCTTAAAAACAGAAAGGGATCATGAGAAATCGAGCCAACAGCTCCTAGATGATGCAAAGAAGAATAACATAAGACTGATAGGAATCCATGAAGTAGCAGGGGAAAATACAAATGACTTAAAAAAGCTGTTCACAGAATTAATGACAGAAAACTTCCCAAACAGAGGGGAAGAATTTGACACACAGATAAGTGAAGCATATAGGACTCCAACTAGCCATGGTCCAAAAAAATCTACACCTAGACATATAATAATCAAGATCCCCAAAACCCCAAAGAAGAACAAAATACTCAAGCAGTAAGAAAAGAAACAAATCACATGTAAAGGAAAGCCCATCAAAATCACAGCAGACTTTTCAACACAAACCCTCAGATCAAGGACAGCCTGGAGTGAGGTATTTCAAGTCCTAAAAGAGAACAACCTCCAACCTAGACTGATGTATCCTGCAAAACTTGCTTTCAAAATGGATGGGGACATAGATACTTCCATGACAAAGAACACCTGAGAAACTTCATGAATACCAAACCAGCACTGCAAGGAATTCTAAACAATATCCTAGAAAAAGACAATGAAGGTCACAACACCATGAAGCCCAACAGACCAAATCAATTAGGCAAGCAAGAAGCTAAAAAGAGAGAGGGAAAAATTAAAAAGAGCCAATGAAAGGACAATAACATGACAATAATAAGTATGTATCAGTTATAACCACCAATGTCAATGCCCTCAATTCACCAATCAAGAGAAATAGACTGGCAGAATGGATAGAAGCAAAA